>NW_028160460.1:0-565000 GCF_964263955.1 Coregonus lavaretus | reverse complement strand
CCTTGAATTCAGGATTCTCATAGATCAGAGATAGTTCTGTCTTGAGCTTTGCCTTGCTCAGCATGGGGTATGCATTCACAGTGGCATTCAGAGCCTCATCAGGAAATGAATGGCAGTACCTTTCAAACATGTCTGCTTGCAGTAAGGTAGCACTCACAAGGTGGCCAGAGAAAGAGAACCTTTCTTTGATGTGATCCAGGATGGTGTTGCAGACCTCTTCAGACAGCCTCTGCTTCTCCTCTTCTCTCAAAGCTGTTCTGGGTCTTTTGGCTCCTGTTGCTTCTTGCAGCTGCTGTTGAGAGGAGTCCCTGAAGGCAAACAGACCAATGTGTTTGTTGGCTTTGTACAGTATTGTTGTCTATGTGATGCACAGGTATATGCAATGTATCCATGATGTATAGTACAAATACTTCAGTTCCACTTAAAATGGGCAGGGATGCATAAAGTCTTTAGTGTTTAAGTTAGCCTTTGTGTCTCACATAGCCTGGATGTTCAGCACAGTATACAGTGGTGCTCATAAGCTTATGATCCCATGCTAAAGTTGACTAAAAAGAGGAATAAAAAAGAAAAGAAAATTGGTGTCCATAAAGGTTGGATTTTCCAACTTTTTTAATTAAGTCATTAAGATAAATTTCCAAAAGATTATTTTTTTATTTTTTTATTCCTCTTTTTAGTCAACTTTAGAATGTGTTCATACACTTATGAGCACCACTGCACAGTACACATAGTATATAAAATAAAATAGATTACACCACTGGCCATATATAATGAGAATAATGTAATTTCAAACACAAATGCAGTCTCCTTTCATGCATACATTTTCAAATAAAGCTCTGCTTTGAGAAAGATCGAATGATATTGTTTAATCTTACCTTATGGCCTGCACACTGCTTGTGAAGCTGTCGAGGGCACTTTTGATAAAGACAGCATCGATGTCCTTCTTCTGTAGCTTCTGGTACAGAATGTCGACGTGGGGCATGATTTTGTGAAAAAGCCGCAGGAAAAAAATAAAATCTTCATCATGCAGCATCCTCACGTAGCCAGATGCCTCTCTCACTGTGCCCTGGTCAAATGAACCCAATGAACCCGTCCGGATGGCTTCAAAACATTCTATTAGGTCGTCTCGATTCTCGTAGACAGTGTTCACGACTCTGCTGTTGAAGTTCCACCGTGTGGATGAAGGTCTGGGCAGTCTTCGTGCAACAGTCTGGTCAAGAATGCTGGTGCGTTTGGGTGACCGGGAAAAAAAAGTTGTAATCCCGCTCAGATCGGAAAAGAAAATGTTCACTTTTTTGATGCGAGAAGTAGCTTGCTGCATGATCAAATTCAGCTGATGCGCATAGCAATGCACGTAATGGGCATTCTTGAAATGCTCACGCACCTTTTTCTGCACACCAGCCTTCTCTCCCCTCATCACACTGGCTCCATCGTAAGCTTGCGCAATGAGTTTGACTTTCTCGTCATCGGCAAAAAGACCGTTCAGTCTCTCCAAAAGTACACTGGCGATTGAGACTGAGGTTGATTCCGAGATGGGAAGGAACTCAAAAAATCGCTCCTGCACTTTGTGCTTGCTATCTATGTACCTCAGCACAAGCACCAACTGTGTCTGTGTAGAAACGTCCGTGGTCTCGTTAGCTTGGATAGCTACGAAGTTCGCAGACTTCACCTCCTCCACAATATGTTCCCTCGTGACCGCTAGCATACACTCCAGTAGCTCGTTTTGAATGGTCTTTGATGTGCCCTTGAAAACTTTAGCATTTTTAAGATGGTCATCAAACACCTCATCTAATTGTGCCACAAAGTTGACAAGTCCAAGAAAAATACCAGGGTTGGTGGAGCCCTCAGTTTCATCTTTGCCTCGCAAAGCTAACTCAAACACGCCGCAAAACTTCACACACTGGATTAGCCGGCTGAGGATATGGCGGTTCTTGCTAACCTCATCGTTGTGGCGGAGGACAGCTAGCCTGTATCCCTCATCCAGTTGAGTGGCAATATTCACTCTCCCCAAAGCAGAAATTCTCAAACAGCTATCCATGTGGGTCTTTGACAGCTCATGTTTCTTAATCTTTTCTGAAAGATGGTGCATGTCGGTTACACCAGTCGCTGTCCAAGCGGTGCTGTCTGCCGTGCCGCCTTCAGGGTGAATGAGTAAGCAGGGGTAGCAGAAAACTGCATTAGCTACATCGCAGCCTGCTAGCCAGGTTTTTCGTTCATACCAATTTTTGGAAAATCCTCGGGTGTAGGACTTCCCCCCTTTAGTAGAAACCTGTTGAATTATTAAATTTGGTCTGGGAGGTCCTAATTGTTTCGTTGCCAATTTATCTTCATTTGTGGTCCTCTGTAGCTCAGCTGGTAGAGCACGGCGCTTGTAACGCCAAGGTAGTGGGTTCGATCCCCGGGACCACCCATACACAAAAAAAAAAAATGTATGCACGCATGACTGTAAGTCGCTTTGGATAAAAGCGTCTGCTAAATGGCATATTATTATTATTATTATTACAAAAAGGAAATTCTTTCAAAGACACAACCGAGTTGCACTGAAGCCTAGCCATGTTGATAGTAGTAGTGAATTGATTGACGCTGCTACCCTCTCTTTTCTTAGTTACGTTCATGTGACGAAAGCGCGTAAGTGCAAGCCCACAGACACCCATTGAGATTGTATTGAAGGCTCTGAAATTTGAAAAAAATAGATTTTACATGGGAGTCTATGACAGAAGTTCTGGGCGATTTTCAATCTGACTGAAATCGCCCCAAAAGGGGGTGGAGCCATTTGAAGCACGACTTTAGCCTGATTCGACATTTAGTGGCAGTGTGGCACTGTGGCAGATCAGACGTATAGATTACAACACTGATAACTACTGTTGCCGTGATATAATTGATTAGAAAAAAAATCCCTTCCTTTTCCCGTTTGGCAGTGCGTCGCCCATATCGCCCTATTGAACAGGCCGTCCCTGCTTATAAGCCATAAAATGTGCTTTCTCCCTACTTCCACTCACCCTATGTTACGCACTCCTCTCGGAAGAGGGAACACAACACCCTGCTACAACTCAACTCTCCGTGGTGTGAAAGAGGTATGGGACTGTAGGTGTGAGTAAGGATGACAAAAGGCAGAGAATACCGTTAACAGGGAATTTATTCCTTCGCACGGTAAGTTTGGGGAAAAGGGGCTGGACGGAACCAAAGCAAAGAAAGTAAATATCAAAGCCCCCTCTCCTACCTTACCTGCCAACCCACTACTTACTTAACTAGCACCACCTGGTGCACTAACCAAAATACAGGGGATGGTCCGCCCAGGTCTTTCCTAGTGTGCATAGACAGTATACTTCTACGGGTAATGTATGCCCGCGGGCCTCTTGCCTAAGCACTCCCTAGGTGCCTTCCCCTTCCCCCCTTGGGAACAAATGAAACAAAATAGCACAAATTGGTTCACAACAAAACCTGAGAAAAAAAACTAACTCAGGACATTAAAGAAACTCTCTGATCAACAAACTAACACAAAACATTACAATTGGTTCTCACAGCAACAACTACACAGTACATACCAAATGTCTTAGCAACAACCAACATGCTATAACTCTCAGCCATTCTGGTCCCCCCCCCCCCCCCTTCTGAGCAACAGAACTGGGGCTTATATAGCTTCAGAAGGAGTTGGTAATTGGAGACAGCTGCGTCCTGAGGAGGGCGCGGGGTCAGCTCTCCAATCATCAATGTTCATTGACCAATCAGCTGCTTGTTGGGGAATTTCAGGAACCCATTTCCTGAAATACATACATGAAAATACACAAACCACAACACAGAAACTGGGGAACGTAACACCCTACAACCAGCACTGCAGCTGCAATGAATGACTACAGCAAAAATATTCTGATAAGCTTGTGTTGTTATTAGCGGCTTGTGTCTTTTTTTAATATAGAGGAATATTTCACTTTCTCTGGTCATAGGAGTAACAACATTAATTGGTGCATGAAATAATGCAGTGTGACTTGAGTTTCGCCATCAGCTGGAAGAATGTGTCCCCTTTTCTCAGCGGAGGGAGGGAGAGCGGAGGGAGGGAGAGGGAAGGGAGGGAGAGCGGAGGGAGGGAGAGCGGAGGGAGGGACGCTGCTCTCTCCCCTAACGCCTCACGTCCACCAAACGCATCAAATTCTTAGCGATCCGGCGGCAGTCATTCATTGTCATTGGAGCAGTCCGCAGTAGGCTGTGGTGCGTTCTATGTACTGCGTGCCTGTCCATATTTTCAACTCGTGTGTTGCGTTACCGTGTGGTGGTACAAACAGAAGTAACCACACATACTGTAACTAGCAGCTTTTAGCTAGTTGAAAAGCGAAGCACATGTGCGTCATGTACGGAAAATGCGGACTAGACATCCGGCAAAACAAAACCTATATGCATCTGGTGGACATCGGGCATGATCACACCTCGATCACACCAACGGTGTTTGCGTTTTGTTACACCAGAAGTACATTCATTTCCAATGAAACGCTGCGTTTGCCTTACAGCATTTCGTTGCAGAGGCAGTTGCAGTGCATTCTGTGTAGTGCATAAGTTGGATTTACTGAACGAATGCATCAAATTGTATGCATAGACGGCTTGACAGAAATGGTAGCAGAAGGTGAATGTTGAACTTTTGTTGCACACACATCCAGATATGATGCAGCACATCCTTTTGCACAATGACCCTGTAGGTGTTATTGAGGCATCAGATGTAGGCCATTAAAACATTTCTAATTATTATGGTCACTCAGCTGCCTCAGAAGTAAAACAACAATCTATTACCAGTGGATCATATACCTCAAGTTTTGAAATAGAATTTGAAAATGGTCTGAGAAGAACATCATTGGCAGGGTAACTCAAGCATAGCCAATATGCAGTGATAATGTATGGGGCCTATAGCTTACTGCACAAACCTCACCGCTACAGAACTGTTTTTAATTGGTTAATGTTGCATAGGCTTAAATTTTTTAAGTCATGTTTAAAATAAATATGAGCGGTAGATCTCGGCCTTCATTATGACTCAGAAAGTGATCTTGACTCAGAAAAAGGTTGGTGACCACTGGTTTACAACTACATTTTGGAATCTGATGGTGTACAACAGTTGAACTAAGCTCATTAGGCCTTAAGTATTCTTTAAGAATCAATGGCTGCTTGTCTGTCGGCCCTGCATTAAAGACAAAAAAAACATTGTTTCATTTTAAGGACCAGAAAATTGACAGCTGCGCCATACAGGTTGCAAAATAGGTGTGAGGAGATTTTCGATGTACCGATTCCATGGCACATTCCATGGTACATTCCATGGTACATGGTTTATGAACTGATACACAAAACAACGCCGGATTCAAAGAGGTTTTAAATTTAAACGATTATACACAATTCTTGCAACCAGTAGAGTGTTATATATATATATGGGGGATACAACCATCCCAGCTCTGCATATTTTGCTCTCCGAAGAGACAGAATCATTAGATCACTTGTTTTGGTACTGCCCATATGTGGCTTGTATTTGGTCGCAGGTTCAGGAATGGCTGAAAATTTACTCTGCAAATAGCACTTCTGGGTGATTTGAAAAGTCATAGTCAATCGATCAATAATATAATAATACTCTTAGCAAAAAATGTTGCCTTTAATTTACAATCTGTAGAAACTATGAGAATAGAAAGGTTCAGAACTTTTGTGAAACATCACAGCACAGTGGAAAAATACATTTGTGCAGGGACGGCTTGTTCAATAGGGCGATATGGGCGACGCACTGCCAAACGGGAAAAGGAAGGGATTTTTTTTCTAATCAATTATATCACGGCAACAGCAGTTATCAGTGTTCACGTCTGATCTGCCAGCCACTAAATGTCAAATCAGGCTAAAGTCGTGCTTCAAATGGCCCCGCCCGTTTTTGGGGCGATTTCAGTCAAGTTGAAAATCGCCCAGAAGTCTCTCATAGCCTGTCATGTAAAATCTATTTTTTTCACATTTCAAAGCTTTCAATACATTCTCTATGGGTGTCTGTGGGCTTGCACTTACGCGCTTTCGTCATGCGTGACGTAACGTTGAACGTAACTAAGACAATGGCGGCTAGAAGCGTCTCTGTTGCGACCTGCAGTGCGGCGTTATTTTATGTTTTTAATTTGTAGACTTAGTTTACAAACATTCTGCCAACCATGGATTTCCAGTGGTTGGTTTTGGACTGATCTTGTTGATCGTGTACATACCCGCTACGAACGGACTAAATAATGAAAACGCTGCTGGCAGCTGAATCCCAATACAGCTGGGAGACTTGGCTGGATGAGTCCCGGACAGAGAAGTGGAGCCGGCCACCTTCACCCTGGTCAGAGCGGACCGCGATCCTGGTAAGAGAGCGACTCTGTACCCCGACATTGAACTGCTTTCTGTGTCATTGCGACCTTACTATCAATTCAATTCAATTTAAGGGCTTTATTGGCATGGGAAACGTGTGTTAACATTGCCAAAGCAAGGGAAGTAGATAGTAAACAAAAGTGAAATAAACAATAAATATTAACAGTAAACATTACACTCAGAAGTTTCAAAAGAATAAAGACATTTCAAATGTCATATTATGTATATATACAGTGTTGTTACAATGTGCAAATAGTTAAAGTACAAATGGGAAAATAAATAAACATAAATATGGGTTGTATTTACAATGGTGTTTGTTCTTCACTGGTTGCCCTTTTCTTGTGGCAACAGGTCACAAATCTTGCAGCTGTGATGGCACACTGTGGTTTTTCACCCAGTAGATAAGGGAGTTTATCAAAATTGGGTTTGTTTTCGAATTCTTTGTGGATCGCTGTAATCTGAGGGAAATATGTGTCTCTAATATGGTCATACATTTGGCAGGAGGTTAGGAAGTGCAGCTCAGTTTCCACCTCATTTTGTGGGCAGTGTGCACATAGCCTGTCTTCTCTTGAGAGCCAGGTCTGCCTACGGCGGCCTTTCTCAATAGCAAGGCTATGGTCACTGAGTCTGTACATAGTCAAAGCTTTCATTAAGTTTGGGTCAGTCACAGTGGTCAGGTATTCTGCCACTGTGTACTCTCTGTTTAGGGCCAAATAGCATTCTAGTTTGCTCTGTTTTTTTGTTTGTTCTTTCCAATGTGTCAAGTAATTCTCTTTTTGTTTTCTCATGATTTGGTTGGGTCTAATTGTGTTGTTGTTGTTGTTGTTGTTGTTGTTGTCCTGGGGCTGTGTGGGGTCTGTTTGTGTTTGTGAACAGAGGCCCAGGACAAGCTTACTTAGGGGACTCTTCTCCAAGTTCATCTCTCTGTAGGTGATGGCTTTGTTATGGAAGGTTTGGGAATCGCTTCCTTTTAAGTGGTTACTATCTGCCCCGTGAGTTCCCCCAATTGTTTGTTACCTTTGTGTACTGTTGATAATCACAAGTTTACTGGAGAACTGAGACCAAGTAGAGACTTTGGACAGGGTGGATATGGTATAATAAAGGCAGTTTATTCAGAGGTAAAGATATCTGGAATCGCGTGCACGGACTCGTGCACGTGTGTAGGTCACCTAAATCATCAGAAAAATTGCCCCTCCTGAGAATTTTTTCAGGAGCCGCCACTGCATTTGTGACATAGAAAATTAAGGACACCTAGCCTACATTCATGATATAGACAACTAGACAACTAGCCCACATTCATGATATAGACAACTAGACAACTAGCCCACATTCATGATATAGACAACTAGACAACTAGCCCACATTCATGATATAGACAACTAGACACCTAGCCTACATTCATGATATAGACAACTAGACAACTAGCCCACATTCTACATAGTTTATTGAGCTTACGTTGTATCCCAAATTTTTTGTTGTTGTGACTGATGTTGTTGTTTATTTCAGCACTACGGTGGTTAGCACAACCTTGTGACTCATTGAGCTTCCTGTTTGTCTTCGTGATACTTTCGAGAGGAAGAGGGGGGAGGGGCAATGTTAGTTCAGAGTAAGATACTTTTTCAACTTTCACTTTGCCTTTGTGGACATACGCAAAAGTAAATGTATGCTATATTCACTGTAATATCTCTGCCCTCTCAATACCTTCGCCCTCTCTGACCCCATAGCTCTGATCCTCATGTCTCTGACCCTCATGTCTCTGACCCTCATGTCTCTGACCCTCATGTCTCTGATCCTCATGTCTCTGATCCTCATGTCTCTGATCCTCATGTCTCTGACCCTCATGTCTATGACCCTCATGTCTCTGATCCTCATGTCTATGACCCTCATGTCTCTGACCCTCATGTCTCTGATCCTCATGTCTCTGATTCTGACAGACTACCATTTAGAGGGAACCTAACCCTGATCTGGGACACAGCACTTTCTTTGTGAGTGTGTGTGTTTGTATGAGTCTGTGTGAGTGTGTGTGTGTGTTTCTGCATGTGTGCATGTGTGTGTGTGTGGGCAAAAGCCTTGCTGGCAAGCAAGGCCAGGTGTTGAGCGTGAAAGTAAGGTAGGTGTATGTTACTCAACATTGCAATCAGGGCAGTGGTTCACAGGGGCAGTGAAGAGATTCGAACTGAGATAAGAGAGATGGAGAGGATGGATATAGAGGAGAGATACCCACAGGACACACTAAGAGAGGACAGATGGAGAGGATGGATATAGAGGAGAGATACCCACAGGACACACTAAGAGAGGAGAGATGGAGAGGATGGATATAGAGGAGAGATACCCACAGGACACACTAAGAGAGGAGAGATGGAGAGGATGGATATAGAGGGTAGAGATACCCACAGGACACACTAAGAGAGGACAGATGGAGAGAGGATAGATATAGAGGGTAGAGATACCCACAGGACACACTAAGAGAGGAGAGATGGAGAGGATATAAATAGAGGGTAGAGATACCCACAGGACACACTAAGAGAGGAGAGATGGAGAGAGGATAGATATAGAGGAGAGATACCCACAGGACACACAATGCTTCGTTTGTAAATTATGTCTGAGTATTGGAGTGTGCCCCTGGCTATCCGTAAATTTAAAAAACAAGAAAATGGTGCCGTCTGGTTTGCTTAATATAAGGAATTTGAAATGATTTATACTTTTACTTTTGATACTTAAGTACATTTGATCAATTACATTGACTTTTGATACTTAAGTATATTTAAAAACAAATACTTTTAGACTTTTACTCAAGTAGCATTTTACTGGGTGACTTTCACTTTTACTTGAGTCATTTTCTATTAACGTATCTTTACTTACTCAAGTATGACAATTGGGTACTTTTTCCACCACTGTCCCTGTATATAGCTGCAGAGTGATCTGGTACTGGTACTCCCTGTATTTAGCTCCATATTGATCTGGTACTGGTACTCTCTGTATATAGCTCCACAGTGATCTGGTACTGGTACTCCCTGTATATAGCTCCACAGTGATCTGGTACTGGTACTCCCTGTATATAGCTCCCAGTGATCTGGTACTGGTACTCCCTGTATATAGCTCCACAGTGATCTGGTACTGGTACTCCCTGTATATAGCTCCCAGTGATCTGGTACTGGTACTCCCTGTATATAGCTCCACAGTGATCTGGTACTGGTACTCCCTGTATATAGCTCCACAGTGATCTGGTACTGGTACTCCCTGTATATAGCTCCCAGTGATCTGGTACTGGTACTCCCTGTATATAGCTCCCAGTGATCTGGTACTGGTACTCCCTGTATATAGCTCCACAGTGATCTGGTACTGGTACTCCCTGTATATAGCTGCACAGTGATCTGGTACTGGTACTCCCTGTATATAGCTCCACAGTGATCTGGTACTGGTACCTCCTGTATATAGTCCCATTCTTGTGTATTTTATTTTATTATTATTTTAAAACTCTGCATCGTCGGGAAATGCTTGTAAGCAAGCATTTCACGGTAAAATCTACACCAGTTGTACAAATAAAATGTGATTAGATTATATTTTTATGAATAAAACAATTACATTAGAAGACCTAGGCAACTAATACCCTGAGTGTCAGTCTGTTTGTGCTATCATTCCAACTCATTGTCACTCATTGTCATGGCTTGATAGTGAGAAACGGAGTTGGAAAGAGCACAGACAGATCTGGGACCATGATGCTTCAGGCTTTCAGTAAAAATATATGAAAAAGTCTGATGATGATGATGATGATGATGAAGATGGAAAAAAAAAAAAATAACATTCTTAAGTTCCTCTTGCTCATGTCAGCTACAGAGCACAATCTGCAGTAAGAGATGTACTAGTGGATCCTTTAGTAGGACCATCAGGGTGAATGATTGGAATGATTGGAGTTCTTGCTACTTCTGTAACAAAATCATAATAACAGTGCAATTACAGTTGCTGTCATTAATATTGGCACCCTTGCACGATTCAAAATCTTTGCTAAATAAGTTGAAATTGAAAAAACCTTTCGGTATTCACACATGTATTTGTTTGATTAACAACTGCACAGGACCACAAAAAAAAACTATCTAAACTCAAATAGAGATTTTTCACTTCAAAGTCAATAAATGACCTGGACTGAAATATTCAGAATTCAAATTAATTTGGTTGGAGGCAAGTGATTCTCGTTTAATGTGCAATTTATCTCACCTGTGGTAAGTTGCAGGTGCCTACAGGGTAAATAAAGCCATTCAACCAGTTTGGAAAAGAGAAAACAGAACATTCTGCTCCAAGGCACTAAACCCAATTCCTTCAGGAAAGCCAGAAGAATGGCTGACCATGGCTATGACCCCACTCTCTGCAGGTGTCTTAGGGGGAGTTGGGATATGCAACAAACACATTCCAAATCCCACAAGTACACACAAATCCCACAAGTACACACTTCAAGTGTGGAATGGGACAAATATAATATTATAGTCACCATGCTATTGAGCTTATGGGACTGTTTTAATCTGTTATAATCATGTCAGGTATCTACAGTTTCTCTTTCCCTGTTAGGAAACATGCTTAGACATGTTGATGGCGTCAAAACAACAGCAAACTTCATTCCATGCAGCGATGGTAAAAGACAAGATAGGTATCTAAAGTGAAAGAAGGATAGACATCGGCTCAGGAGGGACGTGTCACAAATGGCATCATATTCCCTTTATTGTGCACTACTTTTGACCAGGGCCCTAGTGCACTATAAAGGGAATAGGGTGCCGTTTGGGAAGAAACCCACGTGTTCCTCCCACAACACAATCCTCCTTCTAAAAGGCAAGAGACTGAAGCATTCAGCTTCACCTGGACATCTGTGAGGCGGAGAAGAGAGCTGAAGTACCTTTCGTGGGATGAACGTCAGTCCTCAAACGTGAGATAGAAAAAAAAACAGTATGGTAGATAAGCATAGTGAGTACTTAATAACAGCTTTATAACATATAACATATGGTGTGATTTACGAAAACATTTAGAAAAGTTCCATTATATAAGAACAACTGAACAGCTGTCAGGGGGCGTTCTCTGAACCTGACATGTATTGTTTTATGTCTGCTACAGCTCCTTTCCTAAAGGAGGAAGAGACATCAGACTTCGGTGAGTATGGCTCGATTCCTTTATGGTCAGAGAGATGGTCAGAGAAATGAATTAACCCCAATTCCCTGTGTTGTCAAACAGCGAATGGATAACCTTTTTTATACTAGAGCATACAGTATACATACAGTGGGGGAAAAAAAGTATTTAGTCAGACACCAATTGTGCAAGTTCTCCCACTTAAAAAGATGAGAGAGGCCTGTAATTTTCATCATAGGTACACGTCAACTATGACAGACAAATTGAGAAAAAAAATTCTCCAGAAAACCACATTGTAGGATTTTTAATGAATTTATTTGCAAATTATGGTGGAAAATAAGTATTTGGTCACCTACAAAAAAGCAAGATTTCTGGCTCTCACAGACATGTAACTTCTTCTTTAAGAGGCTCCTCTGTCCTCCACTCATTACCTGTATTAATGGCACCTGTTTGAACTTGTTATCAGTATAAAAGACACCTGTCCACAACCTCAAACAGTCACACTCCAAACTCCACTATGGCCAAGACCAAAGAGCTGTCAAAGGACACCAGAAACAAAATTGTAGACCTGCACCAGGCTGGGAAGACTGAATCTGCAACAGGTAAGCAGCTTGGTTTGAAGAAATCAACTGTGGGAGCAATTATTAGGAAATGGAAGACATACAAGACCACTGATAATCTCCCTCGATCTGGGGCTCCACGCAAGATCTCACCCCGTGGGGTCAAAATGATCACAAGAACGGTGAGCAAAAATCCCAGAACCACACGGGGGGACCTGGTGAATGACCTGCAGAGAGCTGGGACCAAAGTAACAAAGCCTACCATCAGTAACATACTACGCCGCCAGGGACTCAAATCCTGCAGTGCCAGACGTGTCCCCCTGCTTAAGCCAGTACATGTCCAGGCCCGTCTGAAGTTTGCTAGAGTGCATTTGGATGATCCAGAAGAGGATTGGGAGAATGTCATATGGTCAGATGAAACCAAAATATAACTTTTTGGTAAAAACTCAACTCGTCGTGTTTGGAGGACAAAGAATGCTGAGTTGCATCCAAAGAACACCATACCTACTGTGAAGCATGGGGGTGGAAACATCATGCTTTGGGGCTGTTTTTCTGCAAAGGGACCAGGACGACTGATCCGTGTAAAGGAAAGAATGAATGGGGCCATGTATCGTGAGATTTTGAGTGAAAACCTCCTTCCATCCGCAAGGGCATTGAAGATGAAACGTGGCTGGGTCTTTCAGCATGACAATGATCCCAAACACACCGCCCGGGCAATGAAGGAGTGGCTTCGTAAGAAGCATTTCAAGGTCCTGGAATGGCCTAGCCAGTCTCCAGATCTCAACCCCATAGAAAATCTTTGGAGGGAGTTGAAAGTCCGTGTTGCCCAGCGACAGCCCCAAAACATCACTGCTCTAGAGGAGATCTGCATGGAGGAATGGGCCAAAATAACAGCAACAGTGTGTGAAAACCTTGTGAAGACTTACAGAAAACGTTTGACCTGTGTCATTGCCAACAAAGGGTATATAACAAAGTATTGAGAAACTTTTGTTATTGACCAAATACTTATTTTCCACCATAATTTGCAAATAAATTCATTAAAAAACCTACAATGTGATTTTCTGGATTTTTTTTTCTAATTTTGTCTGTCATAGTTGACGTGTACCTATGATGAAAATTACAGGCCTCTCTCATCTTTTTAAGTGGGAGAACTTGCACAATTGGTGGCTGACTAAATACTTTTTTTCCCCACTGTATGCACAGCGTCACCAAGCCTACCAATGTACAGAAATCCAGATCCCCTTATTCTCTCATAAATAATACATGGTTCAGAGTAAACTATGTAATCCTTGTTGCATAGATACTAGGACAAACATTTTCATTATAGATTCTGCCGATGGAGTATACCTAGGTGAAAGATCCACACCAATAGGTGATGCATCACCCTATCTCATGGAGAATGACAGCCATGCAGGTAAGATAAAAGTTGTATTGGACAAATAAAACTAGTGATGCAATAGCTAGGCTTCACTGTTGCTGTAAGCTGAATATGGTCCCTGTGAATCTAATTGAATGACTTTAGTAACTGATAATGATGAAACTGCATTACAGTTTGTATTTCCACAGATTCAGAGAAGCCGGCTGATCTGAGGATAGTTCTGGTGGGTAGAACTGGAGCAGGGAAGAGTTCAACAGGAAACACCATCCTGTGGAAAGATGCCTTTACAGCAGAGGTCGCTTTTGAGTCTGTAACTGCACAGTGTGAGAAACAGAGTGGAGTGGTGGATGGGAGGAAGATTGACGTCATCGACACCCCAGGGCTCTATGACACAACAATGTCTAAAGCAGAGCTGAAAAGTGAAATAGAAAAGGCCTTCTATATGTCAGTCCCAGGACCTCATGCCTTCCTGCTGGTGATCAGACTGGGGGTGAGATTCACAGAGGAGGAGAGGAACACTGTGAAGTGGATCCAGGAGAACTTTGGAGAAGAAGCCTCAAAGTACACCATCATTCTGTTCACTGGTAAAGATCAGTTGAAGGGGAAAACAGTTGAAGAGTGTCTGAATACTTGTGTTGCACTTCAGGAACTGATCCAAAGTTGTTGGGGAAGGTACCATTGTCTCAATAATGATCAGAGGGATGATCGTGTTCAGGTCACTCAGCTGCTGAGGAAGATAGAAGAGATGGTGGAGATGAATGGAGGAGAGCACTACACCAATGAGATGTACCAGGAGGTTCAGAGGAAACTGAGAGAGGAGGAGGAGAGAAAAAAACAGGAGATGGAGAAAGAGAGGAGGAGAAGGGAGGAGGAGGAGATGAGGAGAAGGGAGGAGGAGAGGAGGAGAAGGGAGGAGGAGGAGAGGAGGAGAAGGGAGGAGGAGGAGAGGAGGAGGGAGGAGGAGGAGAGGAGGAGAAGGGAGGAGGAGGAGAGGAGGAGGGAGGAGGAGGAGAGGAGGAGGGAGGAGGAGGAGGAGAGGAGGAGAAGGGAGGAGGAGGAGAGGAGAAGGGAGGAGGAGGAAAGGAGGAGAAGGGAGGAGGAGGAGAGGAGGAGAAGGGAGGAGGAGGAGAGGAGGAGGGAGGAGGAGGAGAGGAGGAGAAGGGAGGAGGAGGAGGAGAGGAGGAGAATCGAGGAGGAGGAGATACAGGAGGAAGAAAGGAGGAGACAGCAAAGAGAAAATATTGCGATAGGTTTAACTTCAGCAGCAGCTGCTGGGGCAGTAGTAGCTGGGTCTACAGTACTTGTTTCTGCTGGAGCAGCAGTGGCCGTGGTAGCAGGACCAGTTCTGTTGGTTGGGGGAGCTGTATCTGGTATAGCAGCTATTGCTATTTTGGTAAAGAAGAGAAGACAGTAAAAAGCAGTAGTACCACAGATGGAAATTAGCTACTGTATTCAGAAGCTAGTAGAATACTTACAATATTAATGTTGATCATTATGGTCCTTGATGAATTAATAAACACATTAAGTGATCAATAATAACATGTATACAGCAGGTGATTAAAAAGAATACAATCAGATCAAACTTTTTTGTATTATTTAATTAATCTATTTGTGATTCAAAAAGGGTTAAAGAGGTCAACTTCTAATGTACATGGAAATATGGAAATATGGAAATATGGAAATATGGAAATATGGAAATATGGAAATATGGAAATATGTCAGTAGACTATTGTGTTTTTAATCCTGTATGAATTTTTATATATGTATTGTAAGGCAACTTTGTATGTATTTTACATTTGTCAATTAATTCATTAATTAAATCTTGATGACTTCAAACTGTAACTGGGTAGTTCTACCAATTTGGTCCCTTTTGAGAAGTGTAACTTGAAATTTTAACCTAATTTTAACATTCAAAGTGCCTATTAAGTGCCAAATAAAGTAACAGGGTTGACCGTAACTGGGTTGACCGTAACAGGGTTGACCGTGACAGGGTTGACCGTTCAGGGCTGACCGTAACAGGGTTGACTGTAACAGGGTTGACCGTAACAGGGTTGACGATTTCATCTTAAATCAGCTATAAATCCCTTTGTGACAGGGGGAATGGATGCATATTGAATTCAAGCTTCACACATTTATTTTGTATTATCTATTTAGCATAAGAATGCAAAATCCCCATAAACATCTTCCTGTTTAAGCTAGAGATATCTGTTTCTCAGTACATGGCAACCACAGAGGACGGTGGCAGAGCTACAGCCTCAAGATACCGACTGGGGTCATTTGAATTCTCTGTAGCTCAGCTGGTAGAGCACGGCGCTTGTAACGCCAAGGTAGTGGGTTTGATCCCCGGGACCACCCATACACAAAAAAAAAAAAATGTATGCACGCATGACTGTAAGTCGCTTTGGATAAAAGCGTCTGCTAAATGGCATATTATTATATTATTATTAATTCCAGAGGTATATTTGTGATCATAGCCCAAACGTGATTTATTCAATTCTTCACATTTTTCATGAGTTTGTACTTCAACTTGTTCTTAACAAATCTAAATCATTGTTTAGTGTTTCTGTATCAATGTGGAATTTTAAAAATTCAAGTTCAAACCAAAACACATAATTCTGCCTATAGTAATTTGAGAAATAGGACCTTTATTTGACTCTAGGTTTCTCTGGAGACATAATGATTAGTTATCCATACCATCAGAGGGTGGAGGGGACCTGTATCAGTGATTTAGACCAGAGAGACAGATCATCTGTAGAGATATAGTTCCCCGTGTACTCACCTCAGATTGTACTTTTCTATACCATGTATCATATGACTGTGTACAAGCCAAATTTACCTGTACTCCAAGGCAACTCTAAAAAGTATTTAGTGAATCCAGGTTTCTTCTTTCTACATATCCTCAGAGGGTGGAGGGGACCTATATCAGTGATTTAGACCAGATAGACAGATCATCTGCAGAGATGGAACACCTCTGTTTTAATTGGAAGCATCTTTATATCCTTCGCTTGTTATGCAATAAATGGGAAACTTTGTATTTGTCGTCACTGTCATATTTGTTCTGAAGTTATAGGCAGTCTCAGAAACACAGATAAACATCTTGATTTTGTGTTTAGCAGAGATTTTCTGTCTATAAAGTGATGAGGAAGGGCTAAAAAAAAGCATCCAATGACGTACTTAGCTGTCCTACGAGTGGTCTGAGGCAGTCGGTCAATAACGAGTGTTTTCAAGAGTTTTCAACTTTAGTAACGATGGTTTTGGGAAACAGCTCAGAGATTTAACGATGCTCCTACGAAGGTTCTAACGATGAACGGAGCCTTTTGGGAAACCGGACCCTGGTCTCTTTGACACAACACTCGCTGAAAAGGTGATGAAGAGTGAGATAGATGTATAGACAAGCCAGGACACGTTCCAGCTGGTCATCAGACTGACGAGGTCCACAGAGGAGGAGAGGAACACTGTGAAGTGGATCCAGGAGAACTTTGGAGAAGAAGCCTCAAAATATACTATTCTAGAATTTCTCTTAATTTCTCACAATTATAAAAGAAAATGTGAACCAAAACCAACGCCTTGCATTGGAAAGACCACTCTCAGGTCACAGAGCTGCTGAGGAAGACAGAGGAGATGGTGGAGTGGAATGGAGGACAGTACTACACCAGTGAGATGATAGAGGAGATGGTGTATGGGGAATGGAGGACAGTACTACACCAGTGAGATGATAGAGGAGATGGTGGAGGGGAATGGAGGACAGTACTGCACCAGTGAGATGATAGAGGAGATGGTGGAGGGGAATGGAGGACAGTACTACACCAGTGAGATGATAGAGGAGATGGTGGAGGGGAATGGAGGACAGTACTACACCATTGAGATGATAGAGGAGATGGTGGAGGGGAATGGAGGACAGTACTGCACCAGTGAGATGATAGAGGAGATGGTGGAGGGGAATGGAGGACAGGACTACACCAGTGAGATGATAGAGGAGATGGTGGAGGGGAATGGAGGACAGTACTACACCAGTGAGGTGATAGAGGAGATGGTGGAGGGGAATGGAGGACAGTACTACACCAGTGAGATCATAGAGGAGATGGTGGAGGGGAATGGAGGACAGTACTACACCAGTGAGATGATAGAGGAGATGGTGGAGGGGAATGGAGGACAGTACTACACCAGTGAGATCATAGAGGAGATGGTGGAGGGGAATGGAGGACAGTACTACACCAGTGAGATGATAGAGGAGATGGTGGAGGGGAATGGAGGACAGGACTACACCAGTGAGATCATAGAGGAGATGGTGGAGGGGAATGGAGGACAGTACTACACCAGTGAGATGATAGAGGAGATGGTGGAGGGGAATGGAGGACAGGACTACACCAGTGAGATCATAGAGGAGATGGTGGAGGGGAATGGAGGACAGTACTACACCAGTGAGATGATAGAGGAGATGGTGGAGGGGAATGGAGGACAGGACTACACCAGTGAGATGATAGAGGAGATGGATCCTCTGTAGCTCAGTTGGTAGAGCATGGCGCTTGCAACGCCAGGGTTGTGGGTTCGTTTCCCACGGGGGGCCAGTAAGAAAATGTATGCACTCACTAACTGTAAGTTGCTCTGGATAAGAGCGTCTGCTAAATGACTAAAATGTAAATGTAATGATGGAGGACAGTACTACACCAGTGAGATGTACAGTACCAGGAAGCTCAGAGAGCCTAAGAACAAACAGTTGGAGAATGTTAGGGAGATCCATAGCAAAGGCAGGAACTTGTTTTTTAATCGCTGGAACAGCAGTGCTTGTGTCACCAGTTGAGTTGCCGAAAACATCAGTAACGATATCATTAGGTTTGGCAGCAGGATGTATTTCACTGATTGTATCCACTGCCAATGACTTCTGATAGGGAGGGGAATGCAACTAAAGATTAATATTCGGATGAAGAATCAACAAAAATATGTACTAAAATATATGCAAGCTATTGTGAGGAGTTTGTAATAAATACTTTATAACAACTGAACTCAGCAATGTTCTTTGGCTCTTTTTCCCTATTTGGTCCGCTGGTCCCTCTATTGGTGACCTTGAACACAACACACTCTGGTCCGCTGGTCCCTCTAGTGGTGACCTTGAACACAACACACTCTGGTATGATGGGTCCCTCTAGTGGTGACCTTGAACACAACACACTCTGTTCCGCTGGTCCCTCTAGTGGTGACCTTGAACACAACACACTCTGGTCTGATGGGTCCCTCTAGTGGTGACATTGAGCACAACATTCTCTGGTCTGATGGGTCCCTCTAGTGGTGACCTTGAACACAACACACTCTGGTCTGATGAGTCCCTCTAGTGGTGACCTTGAACACAACACACTCTGGTCTGATGGGTCCCTCTAGTGGTGACCTTGAACACAACACACTCTGGTCTGATGAGTCCCTCTAGTGGTGACCTTGAACACAACACACTCTGGTCCGCTGGTCCCTCTAGTGGTGACCTTGAACACAACACACTCTGGTCCGCTGGTCCCTCTAGTGGTGACCTTGAACACAACACACTCTGGTCTGATGGGTCCCTCTAGTGGTGACATTGAACACAACATTCTCTGGTCTGATGGGTCCCTCTAGTGGTGACCTTGAACACAACACACTCTGGTCTGATGAGTCCCTCTAGTGGTGACCTTGAACACAACACACTCTGGTCTGATGGGTCCCTCTAGTGGTGACCTTGAACACAACACACTCTGGTCTGATGAGTCCCTCTAGTGGTGACCTTGAACACAACACACTCTGGTCTGATGGGTCCCTCTAGTGGTGACCTTGAACACAACACACTCTGGTCTGATGGGTCCCTCTAGTGGTGACCTTGAACACAACACACTCTGGTCTGATGAGTCCCTCTAGTGGTGACCTTGAACACAACACACTCTGGTCTGATGGGTCCCTCTAGTGGTGACCTTGAACACAACACACTCTGGTCTGATGGGTCCCTCTAGTGGTGACCTTGAACACAACACACTCTGGTCTGATGAGTCCCTCTAGTGGTGACCTTGAACACAACACACTCTGGTCTGATGGGTCCCTCTAGTGGTGACCTTGAACACAACACACTCTGGTCTGATGAGTCCCTCTAGTGGTGACCTTGAACACAACACACTCTGGTCCGCTGGTCCCTCTAGTGGTGACCTTGAACACAACACACTCTGGTCCGCTGGTCCCTCTAGTGGTGACCTTGAACACAACACACTCTGGTATGATGGGTCCCTCTAGTGGTGACCTTAAACACAACACTCTCTGGTCTGATGGGTCCCTCTAGTGGTGACCTTGAACACAACACTAGATGAGAAGGCCAGTGTTGCTCAACCTTTTTTTACCCCCTTTGGAAAGTACCCCCAGGGGTCCTATCAGCCCTGGTGGAGGCCTACGGCAGGGACAGAGCCCTGGTTGATATCCACTGGTGGAGGCCTACTGCAGGGACAGAGCCCTGGTTGATATCCACTGGTGGAGGCCTACTGCAGGGTTAGAGCCCTGGTTGATATCCACTGGTGGAGGCCTACTGCAGGGACAGAGCCCTGGTTGATATCCACTGGTGGAGGCCTACTGCAGGGTTAGAGCCCTGGTTGATATCCACTGGTGGAGGCCTACTGCAGGGACAGAGCCCTGGTTGATATCCACTGGTGGAGGCCTACTGCAGGGACAGAGCCCTGGTTGATATCCACTGGTGGAGGCCTACTGCAGGGACAGAGCCCTGGTTGATATCCACTGGTGGAGGCCTACTGCAGGGACAGAGCCCTGGTTGATATCCACTGGTGGAGACTGAGCTACCCTAACGCAGCTGGAGTAAAATAAATGCCTGAGCGTTTCTTTCAGACCCTGCTGAGGGTGCCACTGAGCAATAGTTGGAAAAGAGTACAAACATATCTGGGACCAGGCTAGGCAACTATATACTTACATTTCAAAATGCATTTTTATTTTATTCAACCTTTTTCCCCTGAAGGTGGTGTCTTCTAGTGGAAGAATGGTGTCACATCCCTCTAATAGATGTGACAGTTGTAGAATCTATGGCAAGGCGCATTGACTCAGTTCTGGCGTCTCGTGGTGGCCCAACGCCCTATTAAGACCCATTATGCTGGTGTTTCCTTTCATTTGGCAGTTACCTGTAAGGTCCAGCTAATAGCTTCACCTCTCAGCAGGTGACAACAATTAACAGATTCTTGCAACTACACTAATGGTGAGTATTCAACTTCACTACTTTACTAATTAAATGATGTACAATGCTTACATTAGAAGACCTAGGCAACTAACACCCTGAGTGTCAGTCTGTTTGTGCTATCATTCCAACTCATTGTCACTCATTGTCATGGCTTGATAGTGATCAATGGAGTTGGAAAGAGCACAAACAGATCTGCGACCAGGCTAGGCAAATACATAGTTACATTTTAAAATGCTGAAAAAACAACAACAATCATATACCTTTTCCCCTAAAGGTGTCAGACACATTTCATTTTACTCAGAGATGTGGCCTACCTTCTGATTCTGGGCAGACAGCCAAAGTTAATTTGTCAGGAGGAGGTTGATTACAGCAACACCCAATAAGAATTAAGCCTCTGCCTGTCCTGAATTGAATTATTTTTGCCTAGCAACACTCTTTCATTGGCTATAAATGACTAGTTACATGGAAAACAAAACCTAACTCTGAATATAGGCTCTCACAGTCACAACAGGGGACAACAATTAACAGATCAGTACAACTGCACTAAAAGTGAGTATTCAACTTAACTGCCTTACTAATTAAATGTACAACAATCTACAGTTTAACAACTATAGCACAACATTAAGTAAACATTTAATTGATACCAGGTATGTTGACCTTCATGCATAAATAACCATGCTTAGAATGTAATTAGATTTTGATACATCTTATGGGTACATTATGTTGACCTGTACTGTGTTTATCGACAGTTATACCACATATCATTACTATTTTTATAGTTTAGATTTTTTGAAAGACAAATTGCTGAGAAAAAATATATAATAAACTGATAATGCCTGACAAGCCGGTGTTATTGTCACGGGTGTTGTTAGATGTTGTACCACGGTGCCAATATATCCTCTAAACACCGGCTTCGAGGGCATTATTACTTTTATACAATGTGTTACTAACATATTCAAATAATGATTGACATATTTTCATTAAAAAATTTATTTTGATGAATCTATTCATACCTTCCACGAGATACAGTCCCCACACATCTAGGATTGTTACCGCTACAGTTATACCACATAGCATTACTCTCTTTATAGTTTAGATTGTTTGAAAGTCAAATAGCTGAGAAGAAATTCCAGTTTAATTGATCCTCATTTGCAAAAATTGGAACTCGGCCAAAAAGACGTGGACTTTGTTTATTTGTAATGAGGTCATCGTCTGTTTCCATGTTTTTGATTGGCCATTGTAACAGAGATGGAACGAAGAGGGACGACTCGGAGGACTTTGTTCTTGTTGACACTCTGTCTGCAATCCTTTACTGGTCAATGCCAAGGTACACACACACACACACACACACACACACACACACACACACACACACACACACACACACACACACACACACACACACACACACACACACACACAGAGACAAACACACACACACACACACACACACAGTTTTCAGTAGCCTTGTATCAAGACACTCGCTATCAACTCAAGCACTACTTGTCTGTTTTCACAGATTCAGGCCAGTCCTCTGACCTCAGGATAGTTATGGTAGGGAAGACTGGATCAGGGAAGAGTGCAACAGGAAACACCATCCTGGGTAAAAAGGTGTTTAAAGTGGAGGCTTCTCCAGTGTCTGTGACTGCACAGTGTGAGAAACAGAGTGGAGTGGTGGATGGGACGAAGATTGATGTCATCGACACCCCGGGGCTCTATGACACAACAATGTCTAAAGCAGAGATGAAAGGTGAAATAGAAAAGGCCATCTATATGTCAGTCCCAGGACCTCATGCCTTCCTGCTGGTGATCAGACTGGGGAGGTTCACAGAGGAGGAGAGGAACACTCTGAAGTGGATCCAGGAGAACTTTGGAGAAGATGCCTCAATGTACACCATTTTACTGTTCACTCATGGAGATCAACTGGAGGGGAAATCAGTGGAGGAGTTTCTAAAACAGAGCCCAGAGCTACGGCGGCTTGTCACCAGCTGTGGGGGCAGATATCACTCCCTAATCAATGACAAGAGAAGAGACATCACTCAGGTTACAGAGCTGCTGGAGAAGATTGAGGAGATGGTGGAGTACAATGGAGGGAAACACTACACCAGCGCTGACTATGAAGAGACTCAGAGAAAGATCAGAGAGGAGATTATGTTTTACTGTAAACTGGCAGCGTACGGCAGTCTAGCTACGACAGGACTAGGGATGTTTTATGCGTCACCAGTATTGGTGGCAGCAGGTATAACTGCAGGCCTCAGCCAAGGGTTTGAATGCACTAAGGAGATGCTAGGCGTTTAAAATACCAGGGGTGCGTTCAGTTGGTCTTAACGTTTCACTGCGTATGGCAACGGTATTTACTGAATGATATAACAGTTATTTCAAAACCATTTGCAATGTTATAAATATGCTATATATGCTATGCAATGGTAGTGTATGTATTTAGTGGGGATATATAGTATTAAATGGTAGTGATGTGGACATGGATCACATGGCGAGGGTGGTGTGGATATGGATCACATGACCAGGGTGATGTGGATATGGATCACATGACCAGGGTGATGTGGATATGGATCACATGACCAGGGTGATGTGGATATGGATCACATGCATAAATAGATGGGATCACATCTTCTCAAATTCAAGGATTACTTCCCTTCACAATCTGATTGACGCCAGGGAAAGCAGTGGCTGCATAATGAATAGACTCAAGCCTTGTTCCCATTACTTCCACTGATTTCAAAACTCAGTCCTCTAGAAAGTGTGGAGAGCAACACTTCCGCAGTTTTACTACGTGATACGTAAAAAAAAAAAGCTGCATTAGACAGGATTACCTACACATACTGAGCAGCTGAAATATGGCAGACCAATCCGAACTCATATCTTGGCATGTCCAGCCCACTCATTATCTCAGCCAATCATGGCTAGCGGGAAGGTTGCTGTCTTTTTCTTTGACTAAACCAACTTGCCTCGTAATTTTAAATTTTATTCGTATTTACAGATGGCATACAAGTTTGTTATTAAGGCACATGAAAGTTCACATGTTCCAGAAGGCATTTCTGCCCAAAAACACATTTTGATAATAAAAAAAAAGATGTAAAAAAAAGGTTTACGTTCAAATGGCTCTCCTGTGAAGTGACCCGCGACATACGCCTAGTTTCCTGAAACGAGTCACATATGTGGTTTTCATGTGATGGCTTTATGGGATAGCTAGCAACTTGTAAACAATTACCCATTCCTATAAGTAAGTACTATTTTAATAGTAATGTTAAATAATACACATTGGCTGCTAAGTCAATGATATTATATGCCTGTTGCCTCCCGTTTAAATTGATTGTGATGGTAATGACGTTTGTTTATTATAATAATTATTAGGTTGAGGTCTCTATCTACAGTGGTTTCTTCAACCTAGCCTTTAGCTAGCTAGCTACTCTGCACAGCAAGATAACTTGACTTGCTATAAAGTTAGAGAAACAAGTTAAAGAAAAAGTAACTATACAAAACATGTCATATTTTGTCAATCTCCCAAAAATAAATGCGATTTCTATCTTGCATTACAAACACTACGCTTGTCGGTTCAGTAGCGGGGCAAAACTTATGGCGTAATAAAATACGTCACGATGTTTACGGGGCATCACAGCTTGTCCCCAGTTCTAGAGGATAAACTATTGGGAATAAATAAGAAGAAAAAGTGATTGTCAATCATTTATTACCGAAGTGGTCCCCAGAGGAAGAAGGCCTTGCTGGTCCCTGGCACAAACTAGTTTAAGAAAGGCTGTAGTGGTGGAGCCTTTAGTAGGACAATCACGGTGAATGATGACACTCTATAGACATACTGGCTGGTTTCAATCCAAGGCACGTTATAGATTGATGACTAAAATTATCTTGCCAATTGCCTTTTTTACTTACATTGAACCTAGTGAAAATATCACAAAATATGAACATGTTCCATTTTCTATTTTACATACAGTTTTTGCCAAGATACATTAGCTTATCACAAAGATTACTTCAAAAATATTTGTTTATACACTTACAATAAACACAGAGAAAATGGAGGAAAGGTGGAGAGAGGTAGAAGACCCAGGCGGTGTATCATGCAGGCGGTGTATCATGCAGGCGGTGTATCATGCAGGTGGTGTATCAGGCAAGTAAAGTATCTGTATAGCTGTTCCATCCTGTGTGAACGAAAGACAGAGACCCAGGTCTGAAACAACAGCATGCAGACTTGTATGATTTAGATTTCAGAGAGAGCAGGATACCACAGGAAGTTACCAAGTTTTTATATAGAGATTCTGAAGCAAAACACTCATAATTCTGAATATCTTTGGGGGCTGATCCTCCCGGCAGGATCCTCCCCTAGTTGTGGACGGAGATTCTGTTGAGCCTGCTGGCGGCCGCCCGCCATTATGCAGGAAGCCTAGTTGAGCAAGACATTTCTACATTTCTACTTTGATTGTGTCTTGAATAATTCTATAATAACAATAATAATAATCTATAAAAATATAATTTAGCAGTTAGCCATCCTTAAGTAGTCTTCATAAAAGTGTTTTAGATAAATGAAACGGTGACAGTTGTATCCAGTGTTGTATGATTTTTCCATATTGTCAACAAGACTATAATTAAATGAATTGATCTTGTTTTACATTTCATGTATATACTCTTTTTTTCTTATGTAGGTGTCATAACCAGCCATAAAATAACTACCGTAGTAGGTTTTGTGGGTTTTGACTCTTTTGTAGGTGTCATAATCAGCCATAAAATAATGCAAGATATGTCACAACAGGTCTACATATATGTAATGACAGTGTTATGACCATATTATGACAGGTTATGACAAGGTATGTCAGCTGTTATGACATATTATGACATGGTTATGACCGTGTCATAATGTATTATGATGCTGGGTGTCAAGTAAAGTAATGTTTTCTAAATTAAAATGGTGGAAAAACGATTGGAACCATTTCCCTGTTTGACAGCTAGGTTTTATGGGTATTATGACTCATACTGTGGTACTCTATGGAGTTGGAAAGAGCACAAACAGATCTGGGACCAGGCTAGGCAACTATAAAGTTACAACTACAGTATATAGCTACATTTGAAAATGTAGTTTTATTTGTTATTTCATTTTTAACCTTTATCCCCCCCAGAAGGAGATGTCTATGTGTCCAACACATTTCATTTTACCCATAGATGTGGCCTAGCTTCTGATTCTGGCAAGCAGCCAAGGTTAAACAGCGACACCCAATCAGAATTCAGACTCTGCCTATCCTAAGTAGAATAATGTTTGCCTAGCAACACTCTCTCATTGGCTTGAAATGTCTAGATACTGGGAAAATGAAACTTAACAGAATGTAAGGTGAAACAGCGACACCCAATCAGAATTCAGACTCTGCCTATCCTAAGTAGAATAATGTTTGCCTAGCAACACTCTCTCATTGGCTTGAAATGACTAGATGCTGGGAATATGAAACTTAACAGAATGTAAGGCGCAGCACATTGGGCGCTTCTTCAGCTCTCTCAGTGACAACATGGAACAACAATTAACAGATCTGTGCAACCACACTAAAAGTGAGTATTCAACTTAACTTCCTTACTAATTACATTTTGTACAACAATCTACTCTACAGTATTTGAATAACTGTCGCACAATATAAAGTAGACATGTTATTGATACCAGGTCTGTTAACATTTATGCATAAATAATCATATGATTACATCACTTATCATCAAAATATGTAGCTGTTAACAATCACATTATAATATGCCATTTAGCAGACGCTTTTATCCAAAGCGACTTTCAGTCAAGTGCGCATACATTTTTACATATGGGTGGTCCCGGGGATTGAACCCACTACCCTGGCGTTACAAGCGCCATGCTCTACTAATTGAGCTACAGAGGACCACATTATGCTGTACAGTATGTTTGTATTTATACACGTTTTATTATTGTAGAACAGTGAAAGGAGAAACATGGTTTGACTTTTACCTGAAACATTTACCTTGTTTAGTGTAGTATACTGTATCTTGTTCAAGGGGGCCGATCTTGGGTCAACAACCATCTTATTGCAGGTTGTTGCTGTGAGGGACACACCTGCAGGTTTCTGTCAGTACTGACTAAGGTCGCGCTCCACCGCTTAGACGTTGCATGCGTCAACCATTGGTTGACTGACAGATTGCTAAAACACATGATGTGGTTAGCTGATATGTAAAATACCTATCCAGGCGTTGTAAGATCTGGCGTCAGCAACGTCTGAGCAGAGTAACGCACCCTTTGTGTTCTGAGATATTAAGCACTGGTTTCAGTTATACTGATTCCACTTAATTATTGTTTGAACTTTTCCTGTCTGTTTACACAGTAGCTGTGATGTTAATGGTAACACAACCTCTAACTGGTTTATCTGGTCTTGACACGTAGCAGCCAGGCAACGGTAGAATAATAACCATGTTTAGATCGTCATTTGATATGCATATAAGTAAAATATGTCCACCTGATATAGGCTACGTTGTTATGGAATGTACTGTGTTTATCGACAGTTATACCATATATCATTACTCTTTTTATAGTTTATAGTTTTATTGTTTTTATTGTTTGAAAGTCAAATAGCTGAGAAAAATATATAATTTAATTCATCCTCATCTGTAAACGTTGGAACTTTGCCAAACACTCTCGGATGAGTCACCGAAGAAATGTGGACTTTGTATTTTGTAACGAGGTCATCATCTGTTTCCATGCTTTTGATTGGCTGCAGTAGTAGTAATGGCTCAAGGAAGAGGAAGGATTCTGAAGATTCTGTTCCTGTTGATACTCTGTCTGCAAGACTTCACTGGTCAATGCCAAGGTACACACACACACACACACACACACACACACACACACACACACACACACACTACACACAATACACACTCACACACACACACTACACACTTGTTTGTTTGTATCCCATTAGCTTTTGCAGAGGCAGCAGATATTCTTCCTGGGGTCAACAAAAAACACAAAACATGACAAATAACACAACACTGATGGACAAGGACAGTCACACAAATAAATACATAAATATATATAATAATAATGATAATAATAATAATAATAATAATAATAATAATAATAATACAATACAATAAAAAAATATGAGTGTGTTTGTGTTTGTGTCCCTTCACAGTTCCCGCCATTCCATGACAAGTTGTTTAATCTTTTTTTTTTTTTATGGACTTGGGGACTGTGAAGAGACCCCTGGTGGCATGTACTGTGGGATATATATGGGTGTATGAGCTGAATGTTATTTGATTATTTTACTTGAAGAAAAGCAGTTCATGTCTTGTCAACCCTCAACCAGGAAAGACACAGACACACATACAGACACACACACACACATACATATATGCATGGAAATACACAGAGTTTTCAGTAGCCTTTTATCAAGACACCCACTATCAAATCAAGCATTTCTTGTCTGTTTCCACAGTTTCAGGCCAGCCCTCGGACCTGAGGATAGTTCTGCTGGGAAAGACTGGAGCAGGGAAGAGTGCAACAGGAAACACAATCCTGGGGAGTGTAGTGTTTAACGTGGAGGCTTCTCCAGTGTCTGTGACTGCACGGAGTGAAAAACAGAGTGGAATGGTGGATGGGAGGAAGATTGATGTCATTGACACCCCGGGGCTCTATGACACAGCAATGTCTAAAGAAGAGATGACAAGTGAAATAGTCAGGTGTATAGAAATGTCAGTCCCAGGACCTCACGCCTTCCTGCTGGTGATCAGACTGGGGAGGTTCACAGAGGAGGAGCAGAACACTGTGAAGTGGATCCAGGAGAACTTTGGAGAAGAAGCCTCAATGTACACCATCTTGCTGTTCACACATGGAGATCAACTGAAGGGCCAATCAGTGGAGGAGTTTCTGGCTAAGAGCAAAGAGCTACGGAAACTCATCAATATCTGTGGAGGCAGATATCACTCCCTAAATAATGACAAGAGAAGAGATAACACTCAGGTCCCAGAGCTGCTGAAGAAGATAGAGGAGATGGTGAAGAGGAATGGAGGACAACACTACACCAACGAGATGTACCAGGAGGCCCAGAGGAAGATCAACGAGGAAAAGGAGAGGAGGAGACAGGAAGAGGAGAAGAGAGAGAGAGAGAGGAGACAGGAGGAGGAAGAAAGCAGAAGAAGAGAAGATAAATTGACTGAATGCAAGTGGTCAGCGCTTGTCAGTACGGCTGCATTGGGGTTGGGAGCCGTGTACGGCTCTCCGTTGTCGTTAGCAGCAGGGGCTGCAGCAGCCGCTTGGAAAGGTTATGAATGCATGGGAACCTATTTCAAATCAGGTTCCTCCTCAAAAGAGAAGAAGGAGTAAGATTTCCACATCCACCATCTCAGATTGTTTAGAAATTAAGATTTACATTTTACATTTACATTTTAGTCATTTAGCAGACGCTCTTATCCAGAGTGACTTACAGTTAGTGCATACATTATTTTTTCATTTTTGTATTATTTTTTATTTTTATTTTTTATTTTTCATACCCCCTGTGGGAAACGAACCCACAACCCAGGCGTTGCAAACGCCATGCTCTATCTACTGAGCTACATCCCTGCCGGCCATTCCCTCCCCAACCCTGGACGACGCTGGGCCAATTGCGCGCCGCCCCATGGGTCTGGCCGTGGTGATGAATTATTGAATTATTTTGTTATGTAATATAAATATAATTTGATCTCTGAGAAATTTTGCTAATTTATTGCGCCCAAATTGTCCCTTTTAATTGATAGGATTCATATACTATTCAATAAATATAGTACCCAACATCTGATCTGGATCACATTTTTTCCCAACAATGATTAAGAAAAAATAAAGGTCAAAAGCCACCCTCAGATCAGATGTTGGGTATTATGCATTGCTATGTGGAGGGCGGTCATTTGCATCCCCCCAATGGTCCAAATGTGGAAGCCGTACCCTTGCCGATGTGGTCAGTAATGGTTTGAGGACATTCAGAGATTTGAAAGATACATACACATTACCAGGCAACCCTTTTTTTTATATTTACAATTTAGGTTAGCTATGTTGGCCTATGAAGTCCCTTGGGAAACCCAACTACCAAACTATCCAATGATGGGATTTATAAATAAATTATCTGGGCTCCCGAAAGGACTGATCTCTATAATATACATGCTATACATGCTAACTTCTGGAAAGTGGTAAAACATTTTAAACAACTCCACCCCCTTGTTGTCCCAGCAGGTTTTGACAGCCCCTGGTCCCATACTAGAGAAAAATTTAATTTGTGGTACTTTGAAAAACCATTTTGCTTCAGCTGGCCAAATATTTGAAAGGATAATCTCTGAAAATGCATATCATTCTACTGGAGAGAGTCCTCTAGTCACCTCACCTTGTAGATAATAATGCACTAACAGACTCGCATACTTTATTTTCATTCCAACCATTTGATGTCTATGATGTACTAAGTACTTTGCTAAAGATGGTAAAAAAGTAAAACAAATCCATAGAGGCTGATTCACATAATCCCTTCTTACTTTCACTTATCACAGAACCATTGATATATTTTAACTTTACAATTGTTTATCCCGAAGGTCTGGAAAGCGACACATAAAGGAGGAGATCCTTCTGACTTAGATAACTACCGTCCAATTTGCAAATGATCTTGCCTTTCCAAAGTTTAGAATCCCTGGCCAACTGTCAGCTAAGAACTTTTTAAACTTCTCACTCTATTCTTAATGTGCACCGATCCGGTTTTAGACCTGGACATAACACAGTTTCAGCTGCTATGCTTGTTTTACATGTGTTCAATTGCTTAGATCAGAATAATTATTGTGCTGCCTTTCCAAGGCCTTGGACACTATTGACCATCACACTCATTCAAAGGTTGACTGAAATAGGCCTGAATCAGGCAGTGGTTTGAGAATTATCTGTCAGACAGGACTCAATGTGTTATTTCTGATGGTGTCAAGTCTAGTTTCTTGGTACTGGGACCTGTTCTCTTTACTATTAATATAAATAATATTGGTCTATCTGTTAAAACTTGTATTAGTCATCTGTATGCAGACATCACTGTTATGTATGCCATTGCTCCAACTGTTGACCTTTGGATGCTGTCTACCATAGCGCCCTTCGCTTTATCACAGGTGACAGTTTTAATACTCACCACTGCATCCTGTATTAAAAGGTTGGCTGGTCCACATTAAAGTCCCATAGATCACTTCATTACTCCCTTTTTGTTTACAAAGCTCTACTACACAAGCTTCCAACTTACCTAACTTCGTTGCTAACGTATGAAAGAATGAGCTATCAAAGCCGCTCGTAAGATTAGTTAGCTCCTGAGGTTCCTCTGGTCTCGACCAATTTAGGTAAATCCTCCTTTAGTGTTAGTGCCCCCCATTGTTGGAATAACCGACAAACTTCCTTGATTCCCTGGTGCCTCTAGGGTAGGTTAGGACTCTGGTGTTGAATGAATTCATTGAGGATTGCAGTAGTTTTTTTAGTTTGTAGTTTTTTTACTCCCTTTTTCTCCCCAATTTCAATCTTGTCTTATCGCTGCAACTCCCCAACGGGCTCGGGAGGCGAAGGTCGAGTCATGCTTCCTCCAAAACATGACCCGCCAAACCACGCTTCTTAACAACCGCCGCATAACCCGGAAGCCAGCCGCACGAACATGTCGGAGGAAACACCGTTCAACTGATGACAAAGGTCAGCCTGCAGGCGCCCGGCCCGCTACAAGGAGTCGATAGAGCGCGATGAGCCAAGTAAAGCCCCCCCCCCCCCCCCCCCCGGCTAAACCCTCCCCTAACTTGGACAACGCTGGGCCAATTGTGCGCCGCCCTATGGTACTCCCGATCACGGCCGGTTGTGATACAGCCCGGGATTGAACCTGTGTCTGTAGTGACGCCTCTAGCACTGCGATAAAATGCCTTAGACCGCTGCGCCACTCGGGAGGCGGATTGCAGTTGTTTTGATTGATTGTAGTTTTAGTTGTTGAGGTTGTTTTTATTCTTCTTGTAATATTCGTTTTTCTTCCTGTTTGGGAGAACATTTTGTATTCAAGGCACCATTGGGTGTCACACCCTGGCTATGGGACTCTAGTTGTTGAGCCAGGGTGTGTTTGTTCTATGTGGTGTGTTTCTATGTTGGGGGTTCTGGTTTGTTGTTTTCTATGTTTGCCTTAGTGACTCCCAATCAGAGGCCACGAGTGTCAGCTGTTCGTTGGTTGTCTCTGATTGGGAGCCATATTTAAACTGTCTGTTTTTCATTCGGGGTTGTGGGATTTTGTTCGTGTTGTAACCATAGACGTCACGCATCGTTGTTTATTGTTTTGATCGTGTGATCGTTTAATAAATATAATATGTTCACCTTCAACGCTGCGCATTGGTCCTCCTCATTAGACGATCGTGACAGAAAATCCCACCAAGATGTGACCAAGCAGCGTGTCCAGGAGCCATCGCCAGGGAGATCCCTAACAGATCTCCTTCGCCTCCTCGACTGGGTCAAGCCGAGTGAGGAAGAGAAGGGCTTGACCTTGTGGCAGAAGGGCGAACGGCTGGCGAGGGACATGGAGACCTGGTCCACGGGTAGGAGAGACGCCCCGAAATTTTTTAGGGGGGGGCTAACGCCGTGGACGACGGGCCAGCAGGAGACCGCGGCAGAGCGGCCCAGCGGATTGGCAGAGGAGGACGCCAGGTTACGGGAGGAAGGAGGTTGTAGAGGCACGGCGAGAGGTACTGGCGTGTGTTGCCAGTCCGGTCCGGCCTGTTCCTGATCCCCACGTAGGGCCAGTGGTGTGTGTTCCCAGTACGGTCCGGCCTGTTCCTGCTACTCGCACCAAGTCAGTGGTTCGCGTCGTCAGCCCGGTCCGGCCCATTCCTGCTCCCCGCACCAAGTCAGTGGTGCGCGTCGTCACCCCGGTCCGGCCCGTTCCTGCTCCCCGCACCAAGTCGGTGGTGCGCGTCGTCGGCCCGGTCCGGCCCGTCCCTGCTCCCCGCGCCAGGTCGGTGGTGCGTTTCGTCAGCCCGGCTCGGCCCGTTCCTGCTCCCCGCACCAAGTCAGGGGTGCGCTTCGACAGCCCGGCTTGGCCCGCTCCTGCTCCCCACACCAAGCCAGTGGTGTGCGTCGTCAGTCCGGCACGGCCCGTGCCTGTTCCCCGCACCAAGTCAGGGGTGCGCTTCGACAGCCCGGCTCGGCCCGCTCCTGCTCCCCACACCAAGCCAGTGGTGTGCGTCGTCAGTCCGGCACGGCCCGTGCCTGTTCCACCGGTGGCTGGTCTGGCACCGGTCAGAGGCTTCACGTCGGAGCTAGAGCAATCCGCTCCACCAGTGTTCAGTCCAGCTCCGGCCAGCAGGGCCAGACCGGACCAGGGGTACTTTGGGGGGTTAGAGAAGGAGTGGGGGTCAAGCCCAGAGCCAGAACCGCCGCCGAGGAGGTATGCCCACCCAGCCCTCCCCTGTTTTGCTCTTTTTGAGGCGCGGTCGCAGTCCGCGCCTTTAGGGGGGGGTACTGTCACACCCTGGCTATGGGACTCTAGTTGTTGAGCCAGGGTGTGTTTGTTCTATGTGGTGTGTTTCTATGTTGGGGGTTCTGGTTTGTTGTTTTCTATGTTTGCCTTAGTGACTCCCAATCAGAGGCAACGAGTGTCAGCTGTTCGTTGGTTGTCTCTGATTGGGAGCCATATTTAAACTGTCTGTTTTTCATTCGGGGTTGTGGGATTTTGTTCGTGTTGTAACCATAGACGTCACGCATCGTTGTTTATTGTTTTGATCGTGTGATCGTTTAATAAATATAATATGTTCACCTTCAACGCTGCGCATTGGTCCTCCTCATTAGACGATCGTGACATTGGGAATGAGACCCTGGTCTCATTTGGGCTACCCTGAATAAATAAAAGTGAATAAATAAATAAAATATAAACAACTATTGGAAAGCTCATGTTCAGAGCTAGCCATTACAAAAATATGGTCCACAGATCTAATTGAATCTGAACAACCCTTTAACTGGAACAGAATATGGAAAAATATGGCATCCTGTGATCCGAACCATCAACCTTTAAGTTTTGTTCACCTCACTTTCTCCTAATTCACCAGTGGATACAGTAACTATTAGAAGTTATAACATTAGAATTATCGACAGTTGTGCTAGTCAAGGAACAATTGAGCCCTGGACAAATATACACTGAGTGTACCAAACATTAGGAACACCTTACTAATATTGAGTTAGACCCCCTTTAGCCCTCAGAACAACCTCTATTCGTTGGGGCATGGTCTACAAGGTGTCGAAAGCCATCCACAGGGATGCTGGCCCATGTTGACTCCAATGCTTCCCACAGTCGTGTCAATTTGTCTGGAAGTCCTTTGGGTGGTGGACCATTCTTGATACACACGGGAAAACTGTTGAGCGTGAAAAACCCAGCAGCATTGCATTTCTTAACGCACTCAAACCGGTGCGCCTGGCACCTACTACCATACCCCGTTCAAAGGCACTGAAATATTTTGTCTTGCCCATTCACCCTCTGAATGGCACACATACACAATTCACGTCTCAATTGTCTCAAGGCTTAAAAATCCTTCTTTAACTGTCTCCTCCACTTCATCTACACGGATTGAAGTGGATTTAAAAGGTGACATCAATAAGGGATCATAGTTTTCAGCTGGATTCACCTGGTCAGTCTATGTAATGTTTTGTACACTCAGTGTACTTGACTCTGTAAAGAATAATCTCAGCTAAAGCCCAACACATACATACAAACAATATACAGTACCAGTCAAAAGTTTGGACACACCTACTCATTCCAGGGTTGTTCTTTATTTTTACTATTTTCTACATTGTAGAATAATAGTGAAGACATCAAAACTATGAAATAACACACATGCAATCATGTAGTAACCAAAAAAGTGTTAAACAAATCAACATATATTTTATATTTGAGATTCTTCAAAGTAGCCACCCTTTGTCTTGATGACAGCTTTGCACACTCTTGGCATTTTCTCAACTAGCGTCATGAGGTTGTCACCTGGAATGCATTTCAATTAACAGGTGTGCCTTTTTAAAAGTTAATTTGTGGAATTTATTTCCTTCTTAATGTGTTTGAGCCAATCAGTTGTGTTGTGACAAGGTAGGGGTGGTATACAGAAGATAGCCCTATTTGGTAAAAGACCAAGTCCCTACTATGGCAAGAACAGCTCAAATAAGCAAAGAGAAACGACAGTCCATCATTACTTTAAGACATGAAGGTCAGTCAATCCGCAAAATGTCAAGAACTTTGAACGTTTCTTCAAGTGCAGTCACTAAAACCATCAAGCGCTATGATGAAACTGGCTCTCATGAGGACCACAACAGGAAAGGAAGACCCAGAGTTACCTCTGCCGCAGAGGATAAGTTCATTAGAGTTAACTGCACCTCAGATTGCAGCCCAAATAAATGCTTCACAGAGTTCAAGTAACAGACACATCTCAACATCAACTGTTCAGAGGAGACTGCGTGAATCAGGCCTTCATGGAAGATGGACAGGGACTCTGCTGTCATCATAGGGAAGATGGTTCTACTATTGGGTCGTAGCTGCAAGAAGTAGTTTTCGGGTGGGGTGCAGTTTGTGTTTTTTTTAATGTTATTTTCTATATTATTTTCAAGGGAGGGTGCTGAAAAAATATTTTTGCCCGTGCTATATCAGTCTGCTAATGCAGTACTACTGAAGGCCCTGTGAGAAAAATGTATTAATATTTTTTTGTGGGGTGCTGAAGCACCCTCAACAGCCCTACTTCCCATGTTGTTCTTTACATTACTGTCTCTGGTAAACACACACTATATCATTTGTATTTGTCACATGCACAGGATACAGAAGGTGTAAATGGTACAGTGAAATGGTTACTTGCATATTTGCATAGTAGCAATATCAAAAATAGAAAGTGTCCAGATAAAAATATTTTATAAATATTTTATAATTATTAGATGATTCTCACTTGTCTAAATTGATGGGTCATGTGAAAGAAATGCTATAACCACCCCTCAGCCATATCTAGCTAAATTGATGGGTCACTATTGTCTAGACATGTACACATGTTCATGAAATACAATGGATGGCCGTAATCAGCCCCAGACACACCTGGCTAACTTGATGGTAATCCTCTGGCGAAGTGGAGTCTGCAGGTAGCTCAAGCTAACTAACTAGGTTCAATGTTAGCTAGCTAGCTAACATTAGGCTATAGCTAGCAATCCAAATGGATTTCTGAGATACGAATAATATTACTACACAGATCATACACGTAACGTTAGCTAGCGAGCCAGCAAGCTAACGTTTGCTAGCTACCTAACATTATGCTTGAACTTGAAAATGACTTCCTGACAAAATTAGAAACGTATAATATCTGAAAATGTAGCTAGACTCTTACACATGGATTCACATCAGACTGCTACCCTTTAACTCTGTTTTGTTTGTAGTTACAGCTTGTTTGGCCCGCGTTATGTCAAGTCACTCCAGTTCACACTGACCGTAGTAGTTGTCCATCACAACTTTTTCCCACTGATCTTTGTCTATAGCGCCTGCTAACTTCAAAGCAGCATTGTTTTTGAGAGCAGTCCATTGCTGACATTATATCTTTCAAAAACGCCGCGGTAGAAAGGATAATCTTCACATACTGAGCAGCTCACGTTATAGACAGAAGCGTGCTACATGGCAGACCAATCCGAACTCATCTCTCGGCATGTCCTGCCAATCCATTATCTCAGCCAATCATGGCTAGCGGGAAGGTTCCTGTCTTTTTCCATGGCTAAACCGACTAGGTTCGTAATGGAACCATTTTATTAGTATTTATCGCTACACATGTACCTCCCACAACACAAACCCAACGGGGAAATGTAAAATCACTAAAGCTCAGATTTAGTATAGAGTGATCAACACAATGTTTAGCATATTTAGAGTTTCTGTAATAAACATGATTTCCAGGGTTCTATTTCTGACACTCAAGGTGCAGGTTGATAGTCACTAGACTTGATGCTGAATGTTATGGTTTGTTCTCATATCTGTTGATGTAGTGAATGATACCAGAACAAACTACTGAAGGTCCAAGTTCAAGAACCGAGGACACTGAATGAGCTTTTTATCATCAATTTCTCTTAGCCAATCATCAGCCATTCAAATCAAATCAAATTCTATTTGTCACATACACGTGTTTAGCAGATGTTATAGCGGGTGTAGCGAAATGCTTGTGCTTCTAGCTCCGACAGTGCAGTAATATCTAACAAGTAATATCTAACAGTTTCACAACATATACCCAATACATACAAATCTAAGTAAGGAATGAATTAAGAATATATACATATATGGACGAGCGATGTCATTTGTGTAAGTGCTGTGCTTGTTGAATGTCCTTCCCTATAAGCGTGCTGAAAGTCTGTTGCCAATTTGTTTACTTTAAAATAGCATTATATCTGGTCAAACACATTATTTTCAAAAACTTTACTAAGGGTTGGTAAGAGGCTGATTGGTCGGCTATTTGAGCCAGTAAAGGGGGCTTTACTATTCTTAGGTAGCGGAATAACTTTTGCTTCCCTCCAGGCCTGAGGGCACACACTTTTTAGTAGGCCTAAATTGAAGATATGGCAAATAGGAGTGGCAATATCATCCGCTATTCTCCTGAGTCATTTTGCATCCAAGTTGTCAGAACCCGGTGGCTTGTCATTGTTGATAGACAACACTTTAATTGTTTTACCTCTTCCACACTCACTTTATGTGACACTCTGGCTCCGGGACTTTTATATTTGAGCCAGGGTGTATTTGTTTTGTTGGGTTTTGGTTTGGTTCTGTTGGGTTTGGGTGTATTTCTATGTTTGCATTTCTGTTGGGTGTATTTCTAGGTTGGGTCAATGACTCCCAATCGGAGGTAACGAGTGTCAGCTGTCGGCTCGTTATCTCTGATTGGGAGCCATATTTAATCTGTATGTTTTCCTGTGGGTGTTGTGGGTTTTTGTTCCAAGTTCTGTCAGTGTTGCAGAGGACTTCACGTATCGGTCTTGTTTTGTTGTTTTGTTCCAGACTTTGAAATAATAAAGTCATGTTCACTCAACGCGCTGCGCTTTGGTCTGCTCCTTTTGAAGACGGTCGTGACAGAAAAACCCACCACAAAAGGACCAAGCAGCGTGTCAAGCGGCAACAGGACCCAGCTCCAAAGGCTTCCTGGACATGGGAGGAGATTTTGGACGGTAAGGGGTCCTGGACTTGGGAGGAGATCCTGGATGGGATGGATCGCCGTCCATGGAGCGAAACGGTGGAGAGGCGACGGCGAGAGGAGCAACGGCGTCAGCAGGGCCATCGTCGGAAGGACGAGAGGCAACCCCAAAAAGTTTTTGGGGGGGGGCACATGGCTTGGGCGGCTGGGCAGCAGGAGGCTGCCACAGGGCTGACGGAGGCAGAGAAGGGGCGAATTCAAGAGGCAACCAGGTTACGGGGGTCACTGGCCAAAGTAGGGAAAGGAGATGTAGGGGCACGGCGAGTGGTACTGGGGTGTATTACCAGTCCGGTCCGGCCCGTTCCAGTTCCCGGGGTAGAGCCAGTGGTGTGTGCCTCCAGTACGGTCCGGCCTGTTACGACCCCTCGCACCAAGGATACGGTGCGCTTCGCCAGCCCGGCCCGGCCTGTTCCGGCCACTCGCACCAGGGATACGGTGCGCTTCGCCAGCCCGGCCCGGCCTGTTCCGGCCACTCGCACCAGGGATACGGTGCGCTTCGCCAGCCCAGCCCGGCCTGTTCCGGCCACTCGCACCAGGGATACGGTGCGCTTCGCCAGCCCAGCCCGGCCTGTTCCGGCCACTCGCACCAGGGATACGGTGCGCTTCGCCAGCCCGGCCCGGCCTGTTCCGGCCACTCGCACCAGGGATACGGTGCGCGTCGCCAGCCCTTTCCCACCAGTGCCTACACCACGCCCCAAGCCTCCTGTGTGTCTCCCGAGTCCTGTGCGTCCTGTTGCTGCTCTCCGCACTAGGCGTTATGTGAGTCCCCAGGGTCCAGCATGCCCTGTTCCGGCTCTCCGCACTAGGCGTTATGTGAGTCCCCAGGGTCCAGCATGCCCTGTTGCTGCTCTCCGCACTAGGCCTTATGTGAGTCCCCAGGGTCCAGCATGCCCTGTTCCGGCTCTCCGCAATGGCCCTTATGTGCGTTCCCAGGGTCCAGCATGCCCTGTTGCTTCTCCCCGCACTAGCCCTGAGATGCGTGTCCTCAGCCCGGGACCACTAGTTCCGGCACCACGCAATAGGCCTTATGTGCGTCCCCAGGGTCCAGCATGCCCTGTTGCTACTCCCCGCACTAGCCCTGAGATGCGTGTCCTCAGCCCGGGACCACCAGTTCCGGCACCACGCACTAGGCCTTATGTGCGTCCCCAGGGTCCAGCATGCCCTGTTGCTACTCCCCGCACTAGCCCTGAGAAGCGTGTCCTCAGCCCGGGACCACCTGTTCCGGCACCACGCACCAGGCCTATAGTGCGTCTCGGTCGGCCAGAGTCTGCCGTCTGCCCTACGGCGCCGGAACTGCCCGTCTGCCCAACGGCGCCTGAACTGCCCGTCTGCCCAACGGCGCTTGAACTGCCCGTCTGCCCAACGGCGCCTGAACTGCCCGTCTGCCAAGCGCTGCATAAGCCGCCCGTCTGTACTGAGCCTGCAAAGCCGCCCGTCTGCCATGAGCCTTCAGAGCCGTCCGCTAGACCGGAGCCGCTAGAGCCTTCCGCCAGACAGGAGCCGCTAGAGCCTTCCGCCAGACAGGAGCAGCCGAAGCCTTCCGCCAGACAGGAGCAGCCAGAGCCTTCCGCCAGACAGGATCAGCCAGAGCCTTCCGCCAGACAGGATCAGCCAGAGCCTTCCGCCAGACAGGATCAGCCAGAGCCTTCCGCCAGCCATGAGCAGCCAGATCCGTCAGCCAGCCATGAGCAGCCAGATCCGTCAGCCAGCCATGAGCAGCCAGATCCGTCAGCCAGCCATGGGCAGCCAGATCCGTCAGCCGGCCATGAGCAGCCAGATCCGTCAGCCAGCCATGAGCAGCCAGATCCGTCAGCCAGCCATGAGCAGCCAGATCCGTCAGCCAGCCATGAGCCGTCCAGCCAGGATCCGCCAGAGCCGTCCAGCCAGGATCCGCCAGAGCCGTCCAGCCAGGATCCGCCAGAGCCGTCCAGCCTGGATCCGCCAGAGCCGTCCAGCCAGGATCCGCCAGCCAGCCAGGATCCGCCAGAGCCAGCCAGCCAGGATCCGCCGTTTAGTCCGGTACTGCCCCTTAGTCCGGTGCTGCCTTTTAGTCCGGTGCCGCCCCTTAATCCAGTGGGGTTTAGTTGGGGGGTGGTCATTAGGAGGAGGCTACGGAAGCGGATAGTGACTAAGGTGGGGTGGGGACCACGACCAGGGCCAGAGCCGCCACCGTGGACAGACGCCCACCCAGACCCTCCCATAGACTGTATGCTGGTGCGTCCGGAGTTCGCACCTTTACGGGGGGGTACTGTGACACTCTGGCTCCGGGACTTTTATATTTGAGCCAGGGTGTATTTGTTTTGTTGGGTTTTGGTTTGGTTCTGTTGGGTTTGGGTGTATTTCTATGTTTGCATTTCTGTTGGGTGTATTTCTAGGTTGGGTCAATGACTCCCAATCGGAGGTAACGAGTGTCAGCTGTCGGCTCGTTATCTCTGATTGGGAGCCATATTTAATCTGTATGTTTTCCTGTGGGTGTTGTGGGTTTTTGTTCCAAGTTCTGTCAGTGTTGCAGAGGACTTCACGTATCGGTCTTGTTTTGTTGTTTTGTTCCAGACTTTGAAATAATAAAGTCATGTTCACTCAACGCGCTGCGCTTTGGTCTGCTCCTTTTGAAGACGGTCGTGACACTTTATGGAATTCAAAATGTCAAATTCTTGTCTTTCATAATTTGGTCAAAGATACTTGGATGTGTAGTGTTAGCGTTTGTTGCTGGCATGTCATTCCTAAGTTTGCTAATCTTGCCAAAGAAAAAATCATTAAAGTAATTGGCAATATCTGAGATATTTTCCCAAAATATCATTTAAGGTGCTCCAAAGCTTTTTTACTATCATTCATCTTTGTTTCATTGTGTAGTTTCTTCTTCTTTTTATTCAGTTTAGTCACATGATTTCTCCATTTGCTGTACAGTTGCCAATTGGTTGTGCAGCCAGACTTTTTTGCCATTCCTTTTGCCTCATCCCTCTCAACCATACCATTTTTCAATTCCTCATCAATCCACAGGGATTTAACCGTTTTCACAGTCATTTTCTGAATGGGTGCATGCTTATTAGTAACTGCAACAAGCAGTTTAATAAATGTGTCAAGTGCAGCATCTGTTTGCTCCTCATTAAACACCACAGACCAACAAATATTATTTACATCAACAACATAGGAATCACTACAAAACGTATTGTATGACCTCTTACACACTATATTAGGACCAGCCTTTGGAACTTTGGTTTTCCTAGACATGGCTGCTATATTGTGATCACCACATCCAATGGATTTGGATATTGCTTTCAAGCACATTTTTGCAACATTAGTAAAAATGTGTTCAATACATGTAGATTATTTCATTCTTGTGCTGTTTGTAACTACCCTGGCAGGTTGACTGATAACCTGAACCAGGTTGCAGGCACTGGTGACAGTGAAGCTTTTTCTTGAGTGGGCAGCTTGATGAAAGCCAGTCAATATTTAAATCACCCAGAAAATATACCTCTCTGTTGATATCACATACATTATCAAGCATTTCACACGTTATCCAGATACTGACTGTCAGCACTTGGTGGTCTATAGCAGCTTCCCACAATAATGGGCTTTAGGTGAGGCAGATGAACCTGTAGCCATATTACTTCAACAGTATGTAACATGAGATCCTCTCTAATCTTTACAGGAATTAGGCTCTGAATATAAACAGCAACACCTTCACCACTGGCAATTCTGTCTTTTCTCTAAATGTTATAACCTTGTATTGCTACCACTGTATCATCAAAGGTATTGTCTAAGTGAGTTTCAGAGATAGAATATGAATGTCATCTGTTACTAGCAAGTTATTCATTTCATGAACCTTGTTTCTTAAGCTACATATGGTAACGTGGGCTATTTTGAGCACTTTTCTGGGATGCTTGCTTGTTTTCATTGCTTTACTGGGAAGCTTAGCAGAAGTAGATATTCTCATGTTATCTATGTTCGTGCAAGGTGAGCTGCACACATTTGACTTCCTAATAGGGCACTCCGCCTATGTGCTAACAGCATAAATCTGGTTCACAGGCACGTGATTGCTGTATACAATAGGATCAGCAGAGGCATTCAGGTTAGTTAGAGGGACATAAATTAGGTTACTTACATTGTGTCTACCAATGCCCCTGGTATAATGTACATTTGCTAAAGCATTATGATGACTCAGCGACACAATGGTAGGGATTAACTGAGCTGGGCTTGGTTTATTGATAAGTTATTGTCTCAACGCAGACATGTAATGCTGTTAAAGGATCCAGGAACCAAATGATTCAAGCGGATTCCATCCTCCTTATAAAACGTGTTCTGTTTACAAAAGGTATAGAAATTGTCAACAAAAGTTACACCCATTGAGCTGCAATAATCACGTAGCCAGTTGTGAAGAGAAATAATCCTGCTAAAGCGTTCAATGCCACGATTCAGCGAGGGCACAGGGCCAGATATGATGGGTATTTTATTAGTGTCTAGCAGAGAGTCAATCAGCTCTTTGAAATCCAGTTTCAACTGTTCAGAGCTGCCCTTCATAATGTCATTAAAACCCACATGGACTATGATAGAATCGATGTCCATATCCTGGCGTAGTATATTCAGGAGCAGCTTAGCAATGTAATTTACTCGAGCTCCGGGATAGGACATTGTTTTTGCACCAGGAACAGTCACATTTCTTACCATGGAGCTGCCCAAAATCACGGCTGGCGAGAAGGAAGGGGAAATCCGCCCACTCCCACGCTTCACAGGATTCGGAGAACCCTTTAAGGATGGACGAGAGGCAGGATAACTTGAGCCCGTAGCGCCCGGCGCCTGGTGCAGGTCTCTGACAGATGGAGAAGCCCCGCTCGATCCAGAGCAGGGACGGAAGGTTGCCGACGTCGACTTCGAAATCGTAGGGGAAGGAGTAGGAGTAGGCACAGCGGCCGCAGACACAGGTACCCCCCAGCGATGAAGGTGCAGGAAGAGCAGGCTCCAGGGCTGCGAAACTATTCATTGTTTGTATCCGCTCCGGGCCTCTTGTTGGGAGTGTAGACTGTTTTGCGGGAGGCCGCTGTCTTCGGCTTCCACGGCTCGTGACATGCGACTATCGTTGACTGCCATGCTCCTCTTGCTGTGCTCCTTTGACTCCGCTATCAGATGAGGGAGGAGAGGCAGGAGATGGCTCCCCTGGCGAACGAACTCCAGGCAACACCGGCCAGTCGGATAACGACAAATGACAAGGCGGAGATGCATCCAACAAGCACGAACGCCGTCCAGCCACCGGCGTGGAAAAGGTAAACATTCCACTCTGCGTTTTCCCCAGTTTCTTATGTAGGCTGGCGATCTGCGTGATCAAGGAAGCCACCTCAAGCCAAATAATTGCCGCATTGGAACTCTGAGTGATCCAGTTTGTCCCGAGAACAAAGAGTAGCAGATACAACTCCTACCATTCATTTACTTCTCCAGACAAAGAGGGCTCCATTGGAAAAGCCATCTGGGACTAACTTCGTTAGCTTGATGGCTAGCAGCTTAGCTAGGTTAGCAGCTCTTTCAAGCAGACTTTAACCTGTCAGTTAAGTGGGATTCCGGGAAAAGAAATAGCGGTCCTAGCTGTTAAAAGCTAACCATGTTGCGGAATCCATGCAAAAACAAGTTTGGTATTTATGTTTAACAAAGATTGGTTATAGACAGGTATGTGCCTTTCCAGATCTTGTCCAATCAATTGAATTTACCACATATGGACTCCCATCAAGTTGTAGAAACATCTCAAGGATGATCACTGGAAACAGGATGCAGCTGAAATCAATTTCGAGTCTCATAGCAAAGGGTCTGAATAATTAAATAAGGTATTTCTGTTTTTGTTTTTTTATACATTTGCAAAAAGTTCTAAAAAACAGTTTTTGCTTTGTCATTATGAGGTATTGTGTGTAGATTTTCGAATAAGGCTGTAACATACCAGAAATAAGGGGTTAAATACAAAATAAATATGTTTCCTGATATTTCTTATATCTCTCAGATATAGGAGAGACACTTCAGAACAAACTACCTTTAGATTTTGAGGGGGACTATCCGTTGTTCGAAGACAATTATTCAAAGCGTTTGTATGGGCTAATTGCAGTAAGGCCCCTAATTGCAGTAAGGCATAACATTTTTTTTCTATATATTTCTTTAGAATTCAAAGGGTCTTAAAATTCAAAATCAAATAGCAAAATTCTTCTTGGTATGACCTTCTTAAAACAATTCCATATAGCTTAGTAGAATCCTCCCCCTCCACCGGCTTAGACAGGGCTTAGACAGGACTGGGTTAAATCAGTCATGAATGCCCTTGTGACAGGTGGGAATGGATGCATATTGTGTGCAATTGATTTCAAGCTTCACCAAAAATATAAAACAAATTGTGAAGGAAATCGTATTAACATAATGATATGACGTCTTTTTATACAGTATTTGTAAATGTCTTTGATCTTATGAGCTGCATCGGATTGGGAGGATGAGGATTTTTTCTGTCACTGGTGGGTGCCAGAAGGTCTGCGTGCCAAGATAGCTTGGGGGCCACTGGTGCTAATCTTAGGAGTATGTGATGGAATATCTTGACTAGGGTGCAACACGATACCATATAGGGTTATACTATTGTTGTTGGGAGTGACACTCAATAATGGTTGGCAACTATTGGATGGAATTAGCTTGCAAAGCTGTATATAAACTGAGAGATTTTGTATGCCTATCATTCACATGACAATAGGCTACGCCCGTACCGCTTGTCATGTGAATCCGGTACTGTAATAATTAAATACTCTGAACCAACTCTCCATCTAAGTGTTTAACTATTCTCTAACATCCTGAGGTACTCGATACCATGGAAAACTCATCATAACACATAATAATACAAAATCCCCATAAGAATCTGTCTGTTTAAGCTAGAGATATCTGTTTCTCAATACACGATATCCACAGAGGAAGGTGGCAGAACTACAGCATCAAGATACTGACTGGGGTCATTTTAATTCCAGAGGCATATTAGTGATTAAAGGTGGTTTATTCAATTGTTAAAAACTTCCATGACTTTGTCAACCAACTTGTTCTGAACAAATCCAAATAATTGTTTAGTGTTTCTGTACAAATATGGACTTAAAACTATTCAGGCCAAAACACCTAATTCCGCCCATAGTAATTTGGTAAATAGGACCTTTATTTGAATCTTGGTTTCTCTGGAGACATAATAACTAGTTATCCATACCACCCAAGGGTGGAGGGGACCTGTATCAGTGATTTAGGCCAGATAGACAGATCATTTCAGAGATATAGTTCCCCATGTACTCACCGATGATTGTACTTTTCTATACCATGTATCATATGACTGTGTACAAAACCAAAATTACCTGTACTCTAAGGTAACTCTGAAAAGTATTTAGTGAATCCAGGTTTCTTCTTTCTACATGTCCTCAGAGGGTGAAGGGGACCTGTATCAGTGATTTAGACCAGATAGACAGATCATCTACAGAGATGGAACACCTTACGTACTCTCCTATGGTTATAAGTGGTTATAACTAGGTATGACCATGTATACAATCAAAATGACCTTACATAAATGCTTAGTTGCAGTCAAAACAGCTCATAATAGTCTGTCAGTGGTATGTTTACTTGGTAGAACTGTATTACGGAGACCAGTTACCCTCTGAATGTAAACATAGTGCGGTGTTGGTGTGTATTCTCCCACAACAATGTAGTCTATGGGAAATGTTATATAAATACCAGAATTCCTATAATATCCTCTCCCTCTACCCTCCCTTCCTGGTCTATGTTCTCCCTCTACCCTGCCTTCCTGGTCTGTGTTCTCCCTCTACCCTCCCTCTACCCTCCCTTCCTGGTCTGTGTTCTCCCTCTAGTGTCAGACTTAGTGTAAAGCACCACATGATTATCACAGTGAGTAATGTTGTATTATACTGCATTATATAGCGGGTGGGTCTAATCCTGGACACTGATTGGTTAAAACCACATTCCAGCCAGTGTCTATTCCACAAGTTACCACCGATTAAAGCTATGATGTTGAAATGCCTATTTACTCTGTTCCATCTGACTGCACAATCCACTGTCTCATCAGCCCAGCCAGACAAACTATAAACTTGATCTCCACTGTAAAAAGCATCTAGACATTATCTCCCATTTCTTTTAGACTAGCAATTCGTCTTCAATAACGGAGATTTGTATAAACCTTGCTGTCTTTCTCTATGACATTTGCAACATTGTTTCAGTATTGAAATTCGATCTCCAGCTGTCACATAGTAATGAACCAGTAGGGGTCAGGAGTCAGCATGAGACAGACAGGCAGGCAGCTGTACACAGCCGGTCGAAAAAATGAATCAACATAATTTTTATGGATATATACAAAGAAATGTCAATAGCAAAATGAAATGCAGCTAGTTTTCATCTTTCCAGCTTCAGTTTGAAGTGATTGTGTTAGCTATGTTGTTGGCTAGCTTCTATGCCAGGTGAAATCGCCCATCATTAGCTCATTGTTATGGAAATAAATGTCACTAGAAAACAGCTTAAACAAATGCAAATGCAGCTACTTTGTTGTTATTTTGGCTGCACTGTTTGACGTGACTGTAAGTTAGCCGTAGTTAGCTAGCTAGCAAGCAAATGATAAGAACGTTGCCAGCCAGTATGATAATGGAACATTTAGAACGAACGACTGGGTTGCTTCCATAGATACAGAACAAAAAGACTGAACGACTGGGTCACGTCTCTAGCAACCAAACCGATAGAACAAACGACCAGCCGGCTTGGGTAGCAACCCTAGATTTTTGTTGGGACTATATCTTGTGGAAGGATTAAATAGTATGAATAAATTCATCAAAATAACGGATTTAATGAAAATATATGAATCATTATTTGAATGTTGGTAAACCGCTGTATAAAAGTGATAATGTCCTCGAAGCCGGTGTTTGGAGGATATATTGGCACGGTTTGCCGGCACTTGACTTCGTCTCGGGCCTAACAACACCCATGCCAATATATCCTCCTGTAACGATGACGCTGGGAGTCTGGAAGCAAGTGCAGGTAGTGAGCTAAATAATAACCACGGAACATAGAATGATAAAAAATTTGAGCAGCGTCTGGACTTGAGAAACATAGTCAATTTTACATGGTGGGTGACAACAAAGGAGTGCTAGATATAGGGAGAGTAATCAGGGAGGTGATGAGGCGCAGGTGTGCGTAATGAAGGTTGCCAGGTGTGCGTAAGGTTGGGTTGCCAGGACCGGTGGTTAGTAGACCGGCATCGTCGAGCGCCGGGGAGGGACAGTGGGAGTAGACGTGACACCACCAAACACCAGCTTCTCGGGCATTATCACTTAACTGTACATCATTACTGTATTTCTACTGTACTTCCTTACTGTATCTATACTCTACTTCATTACTGTATTTCTACTGTACTTCCTTACTGTATTTCATAATACAGGGGAAGGGATGTGGGCTCAGCACTGTAGGACAATTATTACTCAAACAATTACATTAGATTAACTATTTGCATTACTTTAACAATTACATAGAGGGATTTCTATATTGTATAGTTACAGAGAGGGATTTTTTATTGTATACCTACTTAAAAGGGATTTAGAGGGACCAATAGAGTACCTTCTTCCATATGTTTTGGGAGCCTCCCACATGCCTTTTGGCGAACACCAATCGTGTTTGCTTATTTTTTTCTTTAAGTAATGGCTTTTTTCTGGCCACTCTTCCATAAGGCCCAGCTCTGTGGAGTGTACGGCTTAAAGTGGTCCTATGGACAATTACTCCAATCTCCGCTGTGGAGCGTTGCAACTCCTTCAGGGTTATCTTTGGTCTCTTTGTTGCCTCTCTGATTAATGCCCTCCTTGCCTGGTCCGTGAGTTTTGGTGGGTGTTCCTCTCTTGGCAGGTTTGTTGTGGTGCCATATTATTTTCATTTTTTAATAATGGATTTAATGGTGCTCCGTGGAATGTTCAAAGTTTCTGATATTTTTTTATAACCCAACCCTGATCTGCACTTCTCCACAACTTTGTCCCTGACCTGTTTGGAGAGCTCCTTGGTCAGCAGTTAAAGTGTTTTCATTCTAGACTCAGTTCATGTCTTCCATCATGTATTTCAGCAGTTAAAGTGTTAACATAATTTTTTTGTGTATTTTACTCCCTTTTGCTCCCCAATTTCGTGATATCCAATTGCGATCGAATTACGATCTTGTCTCATCGCTGCAACTCCCCGAGGTATGACCATGTATACAATCAAAATGACCTTAAATAAATGCTTAGTTGCAGTCAAAACAGCTCATAATAGTCTGCCAGTGGTATGAATACTTGGTAGAACTGTAATACAGAGACCAGTTACCCTCTGAATGTAAACATAGTGCGGTGTTGGTGTGTATTCTCCCACAACAATGTATTCTATGGGAAATGTTATATAAATACCAGAATTCCTATAATATCCTCTCCCTCTACCCTTCTAAAATAAAAAAGCATATTTTGTTCAAACACCACCTCAGTAATCGCATACTAAGTCAACATTGGCTAGAACCCACCAATGGCTGCAGTCCCATTCTCTACCCTTCTCCCCTACAGTAAGAGGTCCCATTCTCTACCCTTCTCCCCTACAGTAAGAGGTCCCATTCTCTACCCTTCTCTCCCACAGTAAGAGGTCCCATTCTCTACCCTTCTCTCCTACAGTAAGTTTGTAACATTCTCTCCCCCTAGTGGATGTAGAAAGAAATGTATAATTGTAAGAAGTATGGTGTAAACTCACTGGTTTAGTCCTCATCTGCTAATCCCATGTCTTTCCATCTGTGAGGGGGAGTGAACTACTACACAGTTCTAAGATAATAGTTCTGAACAGAGGTGTAGTTCAGGGTAATGTCAACACAGCCCCTCCATTTTGGGAGTTTATCTGTCTGACCATGATGGTTGTTTATCACCTGCTCTGTCTGTCCTGTCAGGTCATATTAACACCGGTCAAACCATTACATTTTACATTACATTTTAGTCATTTAGCAGACGCTCTTATCCAGAGCGACTTACAGTTTTTCATACTGGCCCCCCGTAGGAAACGAACCCACATCCCTGCCGGCCAAACCCTCCCCTACCTTGGACGACGCTGGACCAATTGTGGGCCGCCCATGGGTCTCCCGGTCGCGGCCAGCTGCGACAGAGCCTGGACTCGAATCAGGATCTCTAGTGGCACAGCTAGCACTGCGATGCAGTGCCTTAGACCACTGCGCCTGTCCTGTCAGGTCATATTAACACTGGTCAAACCCTTTCTCTGTCTGTCCTGTCTGGTCATATTAACACTGGTCAAACCATTTGTCTGTCTGTCCTGTCAGGTTATATTAACACTGGTCAAACCCTTTCTCTGTCTGTCCTGTCTGGTCATATTAACACTGGTCAAACCATTTGTCTGTCTGTCCTGTCTGGTCATATTAACACTGGTCAAACCCTTTCTCTGTCTGTCCTGTCTGGTCATATTAACACTGGTCAAACCCTTTCTCTGTCTGTCCTGTCAGGTTATATTAACACTGGTTAAATGCTTTCTCTGTCCTGTCAGGTCAAATTAATACTGGTTAAATGCTTTCTCTGTCCTGTCAGGTCAAATTAACACTGGTTAAATGCTTTCTCTGTCTGTCCTGTCAGGTCATATTAACACTGGTTAAATGCTTTCTCTGTCCTGTCAGGTCAAATTAACACTGGTTAAATGCTTTCTCTGTCTGTCCTGTTAGGTCATATTAACACTGGTCAAACCCTTTCCAAGAGATGGGCCAAAATAATGTTTCAGTATGTCAAGCAAGCATCATGTGATAGTGACAATCAGTGATTGGTCATGTGATAGTAACAATCAGTGGTCATGTGATAGTAACAATCAGTGGTCATGTGTTAGTAACAATCAGTGGTCATGTGATAGTAACAATCAGTGATTGGTCATTTGATAGTAACAATCAGTGATTGGTCATGTTATAGTAACAATCAGTGGTCATGTTATAGTAACAATCAGTGGTCATGTGATAGTAACAATCAGTGGTCATGTGATAGTAACAATCAGTGATCATGTGATAGTAACAATCAGTGATTGGTCATGTGATAGTAACAATCAGTGGTCATGTGATAGTAACGACCAGTGGTCATGTGATAGTTACAATCAGTGGTCATGTGATAGTAACAATCAGTGGTCATGTGATAGTAACAATCAGTGGTCATGTGATAGTAACAATCAGTGGTCATGTGATAGTAACAATCAGTGATTGGTCATGTGATAGTAACAATCAGTGATTGGTCATTTGATAGTAAACATCAGTGATAGGTCATGTTATAGTAACAATCAGTGGTCATGTGATAGTAACAATCAGTGGTCATGTGATAGTAACAATCAGTGATCATGTGATAGTAACAATCAGTGATTGGTCATGTGATAGTAACAATCGGTGGTCATGTGATAGTAACAATCAGTGGTCATGTGATAGTAACGACCAGTGGTCATGTGATGCCTATGGAGCAGTGAGGGGAACGGCACCTCTGTACCTTCGGGCTCTGATCAGTCCCTACACCCAAACGAGGGCATTGCGTTCATCCACCTCTGGCCTGCTGGCTCCCCTTCCTCTGCGGAAGCATAGTTCCCGCTCAGCCCAGTCAAAACTGTTCGCTGCTCTGGCACCCCACTGGTGGAACAAGCTCCCTCACGACGCCAGGACAGCGGAGTCACTCACCACCTTCCGGAGACATTTGAAACCCCACCTCTTTAAGGAATACCTGGGATAGGATAAAGTAATCCTTCTACACCCCCCCCCCCCCCCCCCCAAAAAAAAATTTGTAAAGTGGTTATCCCACTGCCTATAGGGTGAATGCACCAATTTGTGAGTCGCTCTGGATAAGAGCGTCTGCTAAATGACGTAAATGTGCCCTTGAGCAAGGCACTTAACCCTAATTGCTCCTGTAAGTCGCTCTGGATAAGAGCGTCTGCTAAATGACTTAAATGTAAATGTAAATGTAATGTGATAGTAACAATCAGTGATTGGTCATTTGAAAGTAACAATCAGTGATTGGTCATGTTATAGTAACAATCAGTGGTCATGTGATAGTAACAACCAGTGGTCATGTGATATTAAAAATCAGTGGTCATGTGATAGTAATGACCAGTGGTCATGTGATAGTAACAATCAGTGGTCATGTGATAGTAACGACCAGTGGTCATGTGATAGTAACAATCAGTGGTCATGTGATAGTAACGACCAGTGGTCATGTGATAGTAACAATCAGTGGTCATGTGATAGTAACAATCAGTGGTCATGTGATAGTAACAATCAGTGGTCATGTGATAGTAACGACCAGTGGTCATGTGATAGTAACGACCAGTGGTCATGTGATAGTAACGACCAGTGGTAATGTGATAGTAACAATCAGTGGTCATGTGATAGTAAAAATCAGTGGTCATGTGATAGTAACGACCATTTGGTCATGTGATAGTAACGACCAGTGGTCATGTGATAGTAACGACCAGTGGTTATGTGATAGTAACGACCAGTGGTCATGTGATAGTAAAAATCAGTGGTCATGTGATAGTAACAATCAGTGGTCATGTGATAGTAAAAATCAGTGGTCATGTGATAGGAAAAATCAGTGGTCATGTGATAGGAACAATCAGTTGTCATGTGATAGTAACAATCAGTGGTCATGTGATAGTAACGACCAGTGGTCATGTGATAGTAACGACCAGTGGTCATGTGATAGTAACAATCAGTGGTCATGTGATAGTAACAATCAGTGGTCATGTGATAGTAAAAAGCAGTGGTCATGTGATAGTAACAATCAGTGGTCATGTGATAGGAACAATCAGTGGTCATGTGATAGGAACAATCAGTGGTCATGTGATAGGAACAATCAGTGGTCATGTGATAGTAACAATCAGTGGTCATGTGATAGGAACAATCAGTGGTCATGTGATAGGAACAATCACTTGTCATGTGATAGGAACAATCAGTGGTCATGTGATAGGAACAATCAGTGGTCATGTGATAGTAACAATCAGTGGTCATGTGATAGGAACAATCAGTGGTCATGTGATAGGAACAATCACTTGTCATGTGATAGTAACAATCAGTGGTCATGTGATAGTAACGACCAGTGGTCATGTAATAGTAACGACCAGTGGTCATGTGATAGTAACGACCAGTGGTCATGTGATAGTAACAATCAGTGGTCATGTGATAGTAACGACCAGTGGTCATGTGATAGTAACGACCAGTGGTCATGTGATAGGAACAATCAGTTGTCATGTGATAGTAACGACCAGTGGTCATGTGATAGTAACGACCAGTGGTCATGTGATAGGAACAATCAGTGGTCATGTGATAGTAACAATCAGTGGTCATGTGATAGTAACAATCAGTGGTCATGTGATAGTAACAATCAGTGGTCATGTGATAGTAACAATCAGTGGTCATGTGATAGTAACAATCTGTGGTCATGTGATAGTAACAATCAGTGGTCATGTGATAGTAACAATCAGTGGTCATGTGATAGTAACAATCAGTGGTCATGTGATAGGAACAATCAGTGGTCATGTGATAGTAACAATCAGTGGTCATGTGATAGTAACAATCAGTGGGCATGTGATAGTAACAATCAGTGGTCATGTGATAGTAACATTCAGTGGTCATGTGATAGTAACAATCAGTGGTCATGTGATAGGAACAATCAGTGGTCATGTGATAGTAACGACTTCATAGAAACTGCTGAAGGCATAATAATACAGTCAAGCATATCAACAAACACACAGATTTGGTGAAACATTTTTACTGAGTAAAACCTACTATTGTCTACCATACCCACCCACAATCATAGTCTGTAAACGTCAGCTACTCCAACTGCAAGTTTACCCAAAGACTGAGGAACAAGAAGAATTACTGAGTATGCCACTGGTGAGTATCACTGTTTCACCTTTTCAGAGAAAGTACACAAAATGTTGCTGCTAAACACTAGCTGATAATGTTCATATTTAGCTGATAGACACTAGCTGATAGTGTTCATATTTAGCTGTTAGACACTAGCTGATAGTGTTCATATTTAGCTGCTAGACACTAGCAGATAGTGTTCATATTTAGCTGTTAGACACTAACTGATAGTGTTCATATTTAGCTGATAGACACTAGCTGATATTGTTCATATTTAGCTTATAGACACTAGCAGATAGTGTTCATATTTAGCTGTTAGACACTAGCAGATAGTGTTCATATTTAGCTGATAGACACTAGCTGATAATGTTCATATTTAGCTGTTAGACACTAGCTGATAATGTTCATATTTAGCTGATAGACACTAGCAGATAGTGTTCATATTTAGCTGATAGACACTAGCAGATAGTGTTCATATTTAGCTGATAGACACTAGCAGATAGTGTTCATATTTAGCTTATAGACACTAGCAGATAGTGTTCATATTTAGCTGTTAGACACTAGCAGATAATGTTCATATTTAGCTGATAGACACTAGCTGATAATGTTCATATTTAGCTGATAGACACTAGCAGATAGTGTTCATATTTAGCTGATAGACACTAGCAGATAGTGTTCATATTTAGCTGATAGACACTAGCAGATAGTGTTCATATTTAGCTGATAGACACTAGCTGATAGTGTTCATATTTAGCTGATAGACACTAGCAGATAGTGTTCATATTTAGCTGATAGACACTAGCAGATAGTGTTCATATTTAGCTGATAGACACTAGCAGATAGTGTTCATATTTAGCTGATAGACACTAGCTGATAGTGTTCATATTTAGCTGATAGACACTAGCAGATAATGTTCATATTTAGCTTATAGACACTAGCAGATAATGTTCATATTTAGCTGATAGACACTAGCAGATAATGTTCATATTTAGCTGATAGACACTAGCTGATAGTGTTCATATTTAGCTGATAGTCACTAGCTGATCGTTTTCATATTTAGCTGATAGACACTAGCTGATAATGTTCATATTTAGCTGATAGACACTAGCAGATAGTGTTCATATTTAGCTGATAGACACTAGCAGATAGTGTTCATATTTAGCTGATAGACACTAGCTGATAGTGTTCATATTTAGCTGATAGACACTAGCAGATAATGTTCCTATTTAGCTGATAGACACTAGCAGATAATGTTCATATTTAGCTGATAGACACTAGCAGATAGTGTTCATATTTAGCTGTAAGACACTAGCAGATAGTGTTCATATTTAGCTGTTAGACACTAACTGATAGTGTTCATATTTAGCTGTTAGACACTAGCTGATATTGTTCATATTTAGCTTATAGACACTAGCAGATAGTGTTCATATTTAGCTGTTAGACACTAGCTGATAGTGTTCATATTTAGCTGATAGACACTAGCTGATAATGTTCATATTTAGCTGTTAGACACTAGCTGATAATGTTCATATTTAGCTGATAGACACTAGCAGATAGTGTTCATATTTAGCTGATAGACACTAGCAGATAGTGTTCATATTTAGCTGATAGACACTAGCAGATAGTGTTCATATTTAGCTTATAGACACTAGCAGATAGTGTTCATATTTAGCTGTTAGACACTAGCAGATAGTGTTCATATTTAGCTGATAGACACTAGCTGATAATGTTCATATTTAGCTGATAGACACTAGCAGATAGTGTTCATATTTAGCTGATAGACACTAGCAGATAGTGTTCATATTTAGCTGATAGACACTAGCAGATAGTGTTCATATTTAGCTGATAGACACTAGCTGATAGTGTTCATATTTAGCTGATAGACACTAGCAGATAATGTTCATATTTAGCTTATAGACACTAGCAGATAATGTTCATATTTAGCTGATAGACACTAGCAGATAATGTTCATATTTAGCTGATAGACACTAGCTGATAGTGTTCATATTTAGCTGATAGTCACTAGCTGATCGTTTTCATATTTAGCTGATAGACACTAGCAGATAGTGTTCATATTTAGCTGATAGACACTAGCTGATAATGTTCATATTTAGCTGTTAGACACTAGCTGATAATGTTCATATTTAGCTGATAGACACTAGCAGATAGTGTTCATATTTAGCTGATAGACACTAGCAGATAGTGTTCATATTTAGATAATAGACACTAGCAGATAGTGTTCATATTTAGCTTATAGACACTAGCAGATAGTGTTCATATTTAGCTGTTAGACACTAGCAGATAGTGTTCATATTTAGCTGATAGACACTAGCTGATAGTGTTCATATCTAGCTGATAGACACTAGCAGATAGTGTTCATATTTAGCTGATAGACACTAGCAGATAGTGTTCATATTTAGCTGATAGACACTAGCAGATAGTGTTCATATTTAGCTGATAGACACTAGCTGATAGTGTTCATATTTAGCTGATAGACACTAGCAGATAATGTTCATATTTAGCTTATAGACACTAGCAGATAATGTTCATATTTAGCTGATAGACACTAGCAGATAATGTTCATATTTAGCTGATAGACACTAGCTGATAGTGTTCATATTTAGCTGATAGTCACTAGCTGATCGTTTTCATATTTAGCTGATAGACACTAGCTGATAATGTTCATATTTAGCTGATAGACACTAGCAGATAGTGTTCATATTTAGCTGATAGACACTAGCAGATAGTGTTCATATTTAGCTGTTAGACACTAGCAGATAGTGTTCATATTTAGCTGTAAGAAACTAGGAGATAGTGTTCATATTTAGCTGATAGACACTAGCTGAAAGTGCAGACAGGCTGCTACAGAGAACATACAGACATGTTGCTACAGAGAACATACAGACAGGCTGCTACAGAGAGCACAAAGACATGTTGCTACAAAGAACACACAGACATGCTGCTACAGAGAACATACAGACATGCTGCTACAGAGAACACACAGAGGCTAAGAGGAATGGGAAAATGTGAGTACAGCTATTTCAGCTTCAAAGCTCTGTGTGTTAGGTATCTGAACAGAGAAACCAAAACGTAACAAAATATTGTAATACATTCACTAGAATGTCTCTTCATTTGCATTTCACAATATACAGTACAATTATAGAAGAGGACAATGTGAACCAATGGCTTGCGTTAGAACGTTTACATTTCCTGTTTGGTTTTACAGATTCAGGGCATCCCTGTGACCTGAGGATAGTTCTGGTGGGGAAGACTGGAGCAGGGAAGAGTGCAACAGGAAACACCATCCTGGGGAGGGAGGTGTTTAATATGGATGTCTACCCCAAGTCTGTGACCTCACTCTGAATGAAAGAGAGTGGAAAAGTGGCTAGGAGAAAGATTTATGTAGTGGACACTCCAGTTCCCGGTTTCCAACTAACCCCAGGGCCCGGTTTCCCACTAACCCCAGGGCCCGGTTTCCAACTAACCCCAGGGCCCGGTTTCCCGCTAACACCAGGGCCCGGTTTCCCACTAACCACAGTGCCCGGTTTCCCGCTAACCACAGTGCCCAGTTTCCCACTAACCACAGTGCTCGGTTTCCCACTAACCACAGTGCCCGGTTTCCCACTAACCACAGTGCCCGGTTTCCCGCTAACCACAGTGCCCAGTTTCCCACTAACCACAGTGCCCGGTTTCCCACTAACCACAGTGCCCAGTTTCCCACTAACCACAGTGCCCGGTTTCCCTCTAACCACAGTGCCCGGTTTCCCACTAACCACAGTGCCCGGTTTTCCGATAGCGATGGAACTTAAGCTTACGAGTGTTTTAACGATGCATCTTTCCTACAACATGCGTTTCCCAAAACACCACATAGAGAGAATGTTCACTAAGTGCGTCGTTGAGGCTTGTCGATACTGAAAGGATCGAAAGACAGGCAGTGCTGCTCTCAGATCAGCGTTCTCCCTTTCCAATCTTACCTTAACATTATAATTATTCCACAACACTGACGACGGATCAGCTCTTAGAGAGATATTTTCACCTATGGCTACAAATATTGAGATGGCTTAAACAAATGCTTACCCTATAATAATGCACTAAATAAAGATCATTGGCACATCATTGGCACGTTACACATTATGAAATATATTGATGCAAAAATGACAGACCAGTAGCCTAGCGTACAAATAGCTAAATAAAACGGAATTAAATTAACATGAAATTGATTTCAATATAGTTCCAATATATAGGTCTATGTAGCCTATACGGTATTTATATTTTAATACAGTCATCTCTGTTTTAATTTGAAGCATCTTTATATCCTTCGCTTGTTATGCAAGAAATGGGAAACGTTGTATTTGTAGTCAATAAAGTGTCTATAAAGTGATGCAGAAGGGCAAAAAAAGCATCTAATGACGTACTTAGATTTCCTACGAGTTCAATAACGAGCGTTTTCAAGAGTTTTCAACTTTAGTAATGATGGTTTTGGGTGAGATTGATGTATAGACAAGCCAGAACACGTTCCAGCTGGTCATCAGACTGACGAGGTCCACAGAGGAGGAGAGGAACACTGTGAAGTGGATCCAGGAGAACTTTGGAGAAGAAGTCTCAAAATATACTATTCTAGAATTTCTCTTAATTTCTCACAATTATAAAAGAAAATGTGAACCAAAACCAACACCTTGCATTGGAAAGACCACTCTCAGGTCACAGAGCTGCTGAGGAAGATAGAGGAGATGGTGGAGGGGAATGGAGGACAGTACTACACCAGTGAGATGATAGAGGAGATGGTGGAGGGGAATGGAGGACAGTACTACACCAGTGAGATCATAGAGGAGATGGTGGAGGGGAATGGAGGACAGGACTACACCAGTGAGATGATAGAGGAGATGGTGGAGGGGAATGGAGGACAGCACTACACCAGTGAGATCATAGAGGAGATGGTGGAGGGGAATGGAGGACAGTACTACACCAGTGAGATGATAGAGGAGATGGTGGAGGGGAATGGAGGACAGTACTACACCAGTGAGATGATAGAGGATATGGTGGAGGGGAATGGAGGACAGTGCTCCACCAGTGAGATGATAGAGGAGATGGTGGAGGGGAATGGAGGACAGTACTACACCAGTGAGATCATAGAGGAGATGGTGTATGGGGAATGGAGGACTGTACTACACCAGTGAGATGATAGAGGAGATGGTGGAGGGGAATGGAGGACAGTACTACACCAGTGAGATGATAGAGGAGATGGTGGAGGGGAATGGAGGACAGTACTGCACCAGTGAGATCATAGAGGAGATGGTGTATGGGGAATGGAGAACAGTACTACACCAGTGAGATGATAGAGGAGATGGTGGACGGAAATGGAGGACAGTACTACACCAGTGAGATGATAGAGGAGATGGTGGAGGGGAATGGAGGACAGGACTACACCAGTGAGATGATAGAGGAGATGGTGGAGGGGAATGGAGGACAGTACTACACCAGTGAGATGATAGAGGAGATGGTGGAGGGGAATGGAGGACAGTACTACACCAGTGAGATCATAGAGGAGATGGTGGAGGGGAATGGAGGACAGTACTACACCAGTGAGATCATAGAGGAGATGGTGGAGAGGAATGGATGACAGTACTACACCAGTGAGATCATAGAGGAGATGGTGGAGAGGAATTGATGACAGTACTACACCAGTGAGATCATAGAGGAGATGGTGGAGAGGAATGGATGACAGTACTACACCAGTGAGATCATAGAGGAGATGGTGGAGAGGAATGGATGACAGTACTACACCAGTGAGATCATAGAGGAGATGGTGGAGAGGAATGGAGGACAGTACTACACCAGTGAGATGTACAGTACCAGGAAGCTCAGAGAGCCCAAGAACAGACAGACAGTTGGAGAAAGATTGCAAAGTTAGGGAGAGCCGTAGCAGAGGCAGGAATTGTATTTTAATCGCTGGAACAGCAGTGCTTGTGTCACCAGTTGAGTTGCTGAAAACATCAGTAACGATATCATTAGGTTTGACAGCAGGATGTATTTAACTGATTGTAACCACTGCCACTGACTTCTGATAGGGAGGGGAAAGCAACTAATGATTCATATTCGGATGAAGAATCAACATTTTTTGAAAATGTCTACAAATAAACAGCAGTGTAAACTTCTCTGTCACTTGTTTAGGTCAGACTGTCTTTTGTATTTACACAGAATTATTTCTGAAGGAAAAATATTTATACAAATATATGCAAGCTATTATGAGGAGTTTGTAATAAATACTTTATAACCACTGAACTCAGCATTGTTCTTTGGCTCTTTTTCCTTATTTGGTCTGATGGGTCTCTCTAGTGGTGACCTTGAACACAACACTCTGTGGTCTGATGGATCCCCCTAGTGGTGACCTTGAACACAACACTCTGTGTGGTGTGATGGGTCCCTCTAGTGGTGACCTTGAACACAACACTAGATGAGAACAGTGAGTTCTGTTATTGTAATGTGTCTGTATGTGTAGGCCAGTGGACGAGATGGGTCCCATTATGATGAGGAGGCCAGTGTTTTTATTTATTTATTTCACCTTTATTTAACCAGGTAAGCCAGTTGAGAACAGGTTCTCATTTACAACTGCGACCTGGCAATATAGTTCAGTGTTTAGACAGTGTTTCTCAACCTTTTTCGGATACTGTACCACCAAGTACATTTTGCTCTGTACCCCCTCATGCAATTTTACCTGTAAGCCTAATGTCTCATGAGTCTTCTCAGCACCACCTGTGGAAATGCCAAGTACCCTTAGGGGACCTATCAGCCCTGGTTGAGAACCAGTGGTGTAGTCCTACTGCAGGGACAGAGTCCTGGTTGAGAACCAGTGGTGTAGTCCTAGTTGAGAACCAGTGGTGTAGGTCTACTGCAGGGACAGAGTCCTGGTTGAGAACCAGTGGTGTAGTCCTACTGCAGGGACAGAGTCCTGGTTGAGAACCAGTGGTGTAGTCCTACTGCAGGGACAGAGTCCTGGTTGAGAACCATTGGTGTAGGTCTACTGCAGGGACAGAGTCCTGGTTGAGAACCAGTGGTGTAGGTCTACTGCAGGGACAGAGTCCTGGTTGAGAACCAGTGGTGTAGTCCTACTGCAGGGACAGAGTCCTGGTTGAGAACCAGTGGTGTAGGTCTACTACAGGGACAACAGAGACTCAGCTAGAGACTGAGCTAACCTAACTCAGCAGGAGTTAAATAAATGCCTGAGCGGGGTCCCAAAAAGTTTATTTCAGACCCTGCTGAGGGTGCCACTGAGCAGTAAATGGAAAAGAGTACAAACAGATCTGGGATTCGGGCTAGGTAACTATATACTAACATTTCACAATGCTTGTTTATTTTATTCAACCTTTTCCCCCTGAAGGTGGTGTCTCTGTGTGCGACATGTTTATTTTTACTCAGAGCTGTGGACTATCTTGTGTTTCTGGACAGACAGCCAATGTTGAGTTGTCAGGAGGAGCTTGAAAATAGCAACACCCAATCAGAATTCAGACTCTGCCTGTCCTGAGTTGAATTATTTTTGCCTAGCAACACTCTCATTGGCTATAAATACTACTTACAGGGGAAATGAAACTTAACTCGGAATGTACAGGTAACTGCCAAAATAATGGAAACACTTGAGTAACTGGAAGTTCTGGTGGCTCTGTTATGCATTTTCCTTGCATGTTTTAGGTCCACTCAACCCCTTAGAGACCAAGGTAAACACCAGTAAATACACAGCCATTCTGAGTGATCACCTTCAACCTATGGGGAATCATATCTATCCTGATGGGAGTGGTCTCTTCCAGGATGACAATGCCCCCATCCACAGGGTACGAGTGGTCACTGAATGGTTTGATGAGCTTGAAAACTATGTAAACCATATGCCATGGCCGTCTCAGTCACCCCATCTCAACCCAATTAAACACTTATAGAAAAACAAAAGAAGAAGGAAGGGTTGCTTCCCTGACGAAGGCCATGCAGCCGAAACGCGTCAGAGTTTTTTAAAACAAATAAAGGCATTTTCATTCATTAAATGAAGCCTTGGTTCTCCTTTCTTTATCAATTAAACACATTGGAGATTCTGGATCTCCGCTTGAGACAGCGTTTTCCACCACCATCAACCAAACACCAAATTATGGAATTTCTCACGGAAGAAGGATGTTGCATCCCTCTAATAGAGTTCCAGACACTTGTAGAATCTATACCATGACGCATTGAAGCAGTTCTGGCGGCTCGTGGTGGCCCAACGCCCTATTAAGACCCATTATGTTGGTGTTTCCTTTATTTTGGCAGTTACCTGTAAGTTGCAGCAAATAGCTTCACTTCTCACATTCACAACAGGGAACAATTAACAGATCCGTGCAACCACGCTAAAAGTTAGTATTCAACTTAACTATCTTACTAATTAAATTATATACAAGAACAGAGGTACACTTAGAAAAAAAGGGTTCCAAATGGGTTCTTCGACTGTCCCAGAGGATAACCATTTTTGGTTCCAGGAAAGGGTTCTACTTGGAACCTAAAAGGGTTCTACCTGGAACCAAAACGGTTCTACCTGGAACCAAAAAGGGTTCTTTATAGGGTTCTTCTATGGGGACAGCTTCATAGATAGCATGTTTTTTTTTCTGTAAGTGTAGAGGCTCACCACTGAGCAGGACAAAACAAATACATTAGAAGACCTAGGCAACTATGAGCCTGAGTGTCAGTCTGTTTGTGCTATCATTCCAACTCATTGTCACTTATTGTCATGGCTTGATAGTGATCAATGGAGTTGGAAAGAGCACAAACAGATCTGGGACCAGGCTAACCAACTGTATAGTTACATTTGAAAATGCAGTTTTATTTTGAATCTTTTTTTCCCAGAAGGAGGTATCTATGTGTCCGACACGTTTCATTTTCCCCAGAGATGTGACCTATCTTCTGATTCTGGGTTGAGTTGTGGCTTATCCAAGGTTGTAAGGTGTCAGTAGGAGGTTGATAATAGTGACACCCAATAAGAATTCAGCCTCTGCCTGTCCTGAGGTGAATCATTTCTCTCATTGGCTAGAAATGACTAGTTACAGATTAAACGAAACTTAACTCAAGACTATAAGGTGCAGCACATAGCTTCACCTCTCACTGTCACAACAGGGGACAATTAACAGATACGTGCAACTACACTAAAAGTGAGTATTCAACTTAACTACCTTACTAATTAAATGTACAACAATCTATTGTACAGTATTTTAATAACTGTACAACATTAAGTAAACATTCATTGATACCAGGTTTGTTGACATTTATGCATATATGATCAAACGATTCGGATGTCAACAATCACATTCTTCGATATGTTTGTATTCATACATATGGTTTAATATTGTATAACAATGAAAGGAGAATGATGTTTTCACTTTTATCTGAAACATTTATCTTGAACTGGTTCATCTGGTCCCAACACGTAGCAGACTGTAAACTGTAGAATGATACACATGTTTAGAATGTCATTTGACGCACCCTAAATGAGTACATTATGTTTACCTGATGTAGGCTACGTTGTTAGGGAATGTACTATGTTTTACGACAGTTACACCACATAGCATTACTCTTTTTATAGTTCACATTGTTTTAAAGTGAAATAGCCGAGAAGAAATTCTAATTTAGTTCATATGGACTTTGTTTTTTGTAATGAGGTCATCGTCTGTTTTCTATGTTTTTGATTAGCCAACTGTATCAACGATGGAACGAGGAAGAGGAGGGACTCTGAAGATTCTGTTCCTGTTGACACTCTGTCTGCAAGACTTCACTGGTCAATGCCAAGGTACAATAACACACACATACACACACAAACACATGCATTCACATACACACATCAGGGCCGTGCACAGAGCTTTCAGGGGGCAGGTGCTCAAAATAAAAAAAGGGCAACATTTAGAAAATAACAAATGCCTCTGTAGCGTACATTTTCAAGCATAGGCCTATTTATTTCTGCAACACACTCATCATTACAAACTAGTTCATTGCCTCCTAAAGACATGATTGACATGGGGAAAAGAAGGCGGGCTATCAGCTGATCATTGATGTTGATGATAGATGTTAATCTGCTAGTTCGCTTTATTTATTTTACTGATTGTGATTTACATGTCTTTTCTTCTTCTCTCTGCTCCCTATCAGCCAATCAGACTGAAGTATTTTCTTATTCGCTCTGCTGCTCCTATCAGCCAATCAGACTGAAGTATTTTCTTCTTCTCTCTGCTGCTCCTGTCAGCCAATCAGACTGAAGTATTTTCTTCTTCTCTCTGCTGCTCCTGTCAGCCAATCAGACTGAAGTATTTTCTTCTTCTCTCTGCTGCCTATCAGCCAATCAGACTGAAGTATTTTCTTCTTCTCTCTGCTGCCTATCAGCCAATCAGACTGAAGTCTTTCTTCTTCTCTCTGCTGGGCGTATCAGCCAATCAGACTAAAGTATTTTCTTCTTCTCTCTGCTGCCTATCAGCCAATCAGACTGAATATGGATGATGATGTAGGCTAAATCAAGTGTTAAACAAATGTTAAAGTCTCTCAAGCTGGGCGTCTCCTTACAGGGCAGACTGGGAAACAGGCGCAACCAACGGACGGGGTTAGGGGTGGTGAACTTGACAACAACTTGTGAGAAGGGGGTTCCGAACAACAATGACAGAAACGTTTGTTTAATGTTAGACAATCGCTATCAACTCAAGCACTTCTTGTCTGTTTTTACAGATTCAGGGCAGCCCTCTGAACTGAGGATAGTTCTGGTGGGAAAGACTGGATCAGGGAAGAGTGCAACAGGAAACACCATCCTGGGTAAAAAGGTGTTTAAAGTGAAGGCTTCTTTTGAGTCTGTAACTGCACAGTGTGAGAAACAGAGTGGAGTGGTGGATGGGACGAAGATTGATGTCATCGACACCCCGGGGCTCTATGACACAACACTGTCTAAAGCAGAGATGAAAGGTGAAATAGAAAAGGCCTTCTATATGTCAGTCCCAGGACCTCATGCCTTCCTGCTGGTGATCAGACTGGGGAGGTTCACAGAGGAGGAGAGGAACACTGTGAAGTGGATCCAGGAGAACTTTGGAGAAGAAGCCTCAAAGTACACCATCATTCTGTTCACCGGAGGAGACCAGATGGAGGACAAATCATTGGAGGACTTAGTGAATGAGAGTGAGGAGCTTACGAAACTCGTCAAGGTCTTTAACGGCAGATATCATGTCTTCAATAATAAAAAGAAGAATGACAACATTCAGGTCACAGAGCTGCTGGAGAAGATAGATAAGATGGTGGAGAAGAATGGAGGACAACACTACACCAATGAGAGGTACCAGGAGATCCAGAGGAAGATCAACGAGGAGGAGAGGAAGAAACAGCAGGAGGTGGAGAGAGAGGAGGAGAAGAATAAACGGGTAGAGGAGGCGAGAGAGGAGGAGAGGAAGAAACAGGAGGAGATTAAGAAGAATAAGTCAAAGTCCCTATGGGGAAAAGCAGTGGGATTGTTAGCAACTGTTGCCACAGCGGTGGTAGCAGGACCAGCAGCAATTCCAGTTGGAGTTGCTCTACTTTCAAAAGAGGTAGTTGAAGAGGTAGTTGAATATTACCAAGATTCTCAGTAAGTAAAGATGACGAAGAGGTGGCAGTGTAAAATACCACTCAAGTAGTAGCAGTAGATTAATACTGAACAATGACATTCACAGGGATTGTTCATCACTTTCTAATATGATCAGTTTTTAACATGTTAATCATTCAAAGGCTCAGGGATAATAACATAGGATGCTGTTTATAATTCAACAAAAACAAACAGAAAAATCAGAACTCTACAAATCATGTTTCATAAACTTAGAGATACATTAGAATGGGTAAAGACATTCTAGGTTTCTGAATATCTACAGTACCGTTCTATCTACCCTCCCTCTACCCTCCCTGGTCTATGTTCTCCATCTACCCTCCCTTCCTGGTCTATAGTCTCCCTCTACCCTCCCTTCCTGGTCTGTAGTCTCCCTCTACCCTCCCTCTACCCTCCCTCTACCCTCCCTTCCTGGTCTGTAGTCTCCCTCTACCCTCCCTATACCCTCCCTCTACCCTCCCTTCCTGGTCTGTAGTCTCCCTCTACCCTCCCTATACCCTCCCTTCCTGGTCTGTAGTCTCCCTCTACCCTCCCTCTACCCTCCCTCTACCCTCCCTTCCTGGTCTGTAGTCTCCCTCTACCCTCCCTATACCCTCCCTTCCTGGTCTGTAGTCTCCCTCTACCCTCCCTCTACCCTCCCTTCCTGGTCTGTAGTCTCCCTCTACCCTCCCTCTATCCTCCCTTCCTGGTCCGTAGTCTCCCTCTATCCTCCCTCTATCCTCCCTTCCTGGTCTGTAGTCTCCCTCTATCCTCCCTCTACCCTCCCTTCCTGGTCTGTAGTCTCCCTCTACCCTCCCTCTATCCTCCCTTCCTGGTCTGTAGTCTCCCTCTACCCTCCCTCTACCCTCCCTTCCTGGTCTGTAGTCTCCCTCTACCCTCCCTCTATCCTCCCTTCCTGGTCTGTGTTCTCCCTCTACCCTCCCTCTACCCTCCCTTCCTGGTCTGTAGTCTCCCTCTACCCTCCCTCTATCCTCCCTTCCTTTTACTGTACTTCATTGTATGTCTACTGTACTTCATTACTGTATTTCTACTGTACAAACTATAGTTTTGGCAAGTCGGTTAGGACATCTACTTTGTGCATGACACAAGTACTTTTTCAAACAATTGTTTACAGACAGATTATTTCACTTATAATTCACTGTATCACAGTTCCAGTGGGTCAGAAGTTTACATAAACCAAGTTGACTGTGCCTTTAAACAGCTTGGAAAATTCCAGAAAATGATGTCATGGCTTTAGAAGCTTCTGATAGGCTAATTGACATAATTTGAGTCAATTGGAGGTGTACCTGTGGATGTATTTCAAGGCCTACCTTCAAACTCAGTGCCTCTTTGCTTGACATCATGGGAAAATCAAAAGAAATCAGCCAAGACCTCAGAAAAATAATTGTAGACCTCCACAAGTCTGGTTCATCCTTGGGAGCAATTTCCAAAACGCCTGAAGGTACCACGTTAATCTGTATAAACAATAGTACACAAGTATAAACACCATGGGACCACGCAGCCATCATACCGTTCAGGAAGGAGACGCATTCTGTCTCCTAGAGATGAACGTACTTTTGTGCGAAAAGTGCAAATCAATCCCAGAACAACAGCAAAGGACCTTGTGAAGATACTGGAGGAAACGGGTACAAAAGTATCTATATCCACAGTAAAATGAGTCCTATATCGACATAACCTGAAAGGCCGCTCAGCAAGGAAGAAGCCACTGCTCCAAAACCGCCATAAAAAAGCCAGACTACGGTTTGTGACTGCACATGGGGACAAAGATCGTACTTTTTGGAGAAATGTCCTCTGGTCTGATGAAACAAAAATAGAACTGTTTGGCCATAATGACCATCGTTATGTTTGGAGGAAAAAGGGGGGACTTGCAAGCCGAAGAACACTATCCCAAACGTGAAGCACAGGGGTGGCAGCATCAGGCGGTGGGGGTGCTTTGCTGCAGGAGGGACTGGTGCACTTCACAAAATAGATGGCATCATGAGGAACGAAAATTATGTGGATATATTGAAACAACCTCTCAAGACATCAGTCAGGAAGTTAAAGCTTGGTCGCAAATGGGTCTTCCAAATGGACAATGACCCCAAGCATACTTCCAAAGTTGTGGCAAAATGCCTTAAGGACAACAAAGTCAAGGTATTGGAGTGGCCATCACAAAGCCCTGACCTCAAACCTATAGAAAATGTGTGGGCAGAACTGAAAAAGCGTGTACGAGCAAGGAGGCCTACAAACCTGACTCAGTTACACCAGCTCTGTCAGGAGGAATGGGCCAAAATTCACCCAACTTATTGTGGGAAGCTTGTGGAAGGCTATACGAAACGTTTGACCCAAGTTAAACAATTTAAAGGCAATGCTACCAAATACTAATTGAGGGTATGTAAACTTCTGACCCACTGGGAATGTGATGAAAGAAATAAAAGCTGAAATAAATAATTCTCTCTACAATTATTCTGACATTTCACATTCTTAAAATAAAGTGGTGATCCTAACTGACATAAGACAGGGAATTTTTACTAGGATTAAATGTCAGGAATTGTGAAAAACTTTGTTTAAATGTATTTGGCTAAGGTGTATGTAAACTTCCGACTTCAACTGTATGTTTATTCAAGTGCACTCATGGCAAATTGAACATTTGTCTGTTTATAAATAAATAATCGATTGTTGTTATTTTTTCTTTCATGCTTGATGATGTTTCATGACAACATTTAATGAACATTTGATGGAAAACCTTTGAGGACATTTAGTCGTTGGGAGTGTGTGCTTAGTTTTGCATGTGTGATTTCAACATATTTCAACAATATATAATAAAGTGAAATCCATAAAATCCTCTCCTCATATTCTGTTCAAACACCACTATGATTACAACAGGTTTTTGGTTTGTTTCGGCCAAAACCTTAATAGAACACAGGACACACATGTTCTTCTTGAAAAAGTGTTATTTTAGATGCTTCAGAGAGATGCTGCTGTCTCTTTCCTCTTGGTTGAATATGCAGTAGTTCTGTGGTAGAAACAGCTCACAATAATTGGTAATTGTTTGGAATTGACAGTGATTTGTAGATGGTGTGTCTATGCACCAGTGCTTTGCTCAGGCCAGACTCCAATGTGGAGAATGTTACAAAACAGAACAAAAGTCCAATGACTACATTTCCCACCTCATCAGCTGGTCCCACTAGGGAGGAGCCAGACGAGTATCAGCAAAGGATCATGGGAGATGGAGTCCAGAGCCAACTGCTGACTTCCTACAAAGAGGAGCTGGTCAGAGCTGCATAGAGTTCTCCTGTGTTTCAGAGACCTACAGTGGGTGAGTGACTCATCATAAAGCAACATACTCAATTCTATATTGGCCCCTATATACTGTAAAATATGATTTAGCTCTTTAATGGTTTGGTTAGTGTTATGATGTTTTCATAGTGTGGTGGTAACCAGGTTGAATTTAGTAGAAAGTGACTTGGATTCCATTCTGTCAAGGGAGATTACTGATGTTTATCTTAGAATGATTGATGGATATGATATTCTGACTTGGGGTACAAGGGAATAACATCAGAGAAGGGAGTGCCCACTGATGGTTACCAGATGTGGTTGAAGAAACGTGTAACAGAGGGTATATAAATGAGAGGGCTCTTTGTCTAGTTAGTTCGGAATGGCAAGAGGCAAAGCACTGTCCTTTTGTTATAATGAACCATGGTACCTATTAAATATTTATATGAACTCCACAGCTAAGTGTTAAAAAACCTCTTGCATCATGAATTACTTGATACCCTAGAAACTCATCATAACAGTTAGTATTTAGTCTGGGTAATCTGATCCTAGGATGGCAGGTATCCTAGCGGTTAAGAGCGTTGGGCCAGTGACCAAAAACTTGCTGGTTTGAATCCCTGAGCCGACTAGGTGAAATATCTGTCAATGTGCCATTGAGCAAGGCACTTACTCCTAATTGCTCCTATAAGTCGCTCTGGATAAGAGCATCTGCTAAATGACAAAAATGTAGGACAACCATTAGGACCTGTATTAAAGTGATACTGTAATTCCACCTGACCCTTTAAGGGTTTGGTTAGTATTTATTCAGGGTAATCTGATCCTAGGACAACCATTAGGACCTTATTATTATTAAAGGCATAGCTACTGCAGTTCCACCTTACTCTTTGAAAGGCTATTTGGACATTTCTGCACCTTGATTGCATCTTTCCAATCTTGCCAAGCCCTATTTTATAAGACTAAAACAAAAACTGACCTCAGATCAGTGTCTAGGGGCTACTTCATCTTTCTCCATAGATGAGAAATGTATTTTTCTGAAAGCATCTTGCAATGATTTGTGAAATACTTTGATGAAATGGTCTGTGCTTTTTACTTAATTATACTTATTCACAATAGTTGATAGTAATAATAAAGTAAAATACAGTATAGTACAATATAGTATTTCATGAGGTATACATTTCCGTCAAAGAACATAGATGTATTCAACGATGGTGACTGTTTTCCCCTGTGGGTAAAGAGGGGTGTGTCTTTCTCTTGGCAGTGCGGTCCAATGAGGTGGAGGAGAGGGAGCGCTACAGATTCCAGTGGGGGAAAGAGGACAGGCAGTGAATCTCTTTGTCGCCATAGTGACGGGGTTGTTGATGGGGTTTCTGACAGGTGGTTTTGGGGGTGTTGTCATGGGAGGGTTGACGGGGGCGGTGATATGGTTTACAACAGGACTGGTCAGGAACTGGTGGAACCCCTGACTCACTGGGAGGCACCATGTGTAGGCTATGAATCTACTTTTTATAAAGACATTGGGAGGATAAAACTATTCTAATGTGTATAGATGGAAGGACTTTGGTAATGGATAATGTTTCTTGATGCAATTATTAAACTTTGGTTCTTAATCATTTGGAAGTGAATAAAAGCCCAATAAAGAGAGACAAGAAACCAAGAATATATTGATTATTTTTTAAAGATAGATGAAATCCAATATTCATCAGCAGTGCTAGCCTACTTCTGTTAAGTCAGTCCTGATATGGGTCTGAACCTGTTAGTCATGAAGGGATTAAAAGAGAGATTCATCCAGCAATATCTTTCCCTGATTTCATCTGACCAAGTATTCAGATATTGTGTGATGAGCCAGGCCAATGAAAGGCCTTTATCCTACCCTGTAAAATCCTAAAAAAAAACAGCAACAAGAACTAATGACTAGATCACCAGATACACATGATCATACAATCCTTTATGTAAACAAACACAGTGAGCCCACTAGAACCCAGGTCCAGCGGCTGTCAACCCATCACGGCCCGTATCCACAAAGCATCTCAGAGTAGGAGTACTGATCTAGGATCTGTCCATATAATCTTTTTCATTATGATCTAAAAGTCAAAACTGATGCTAGGTCAGCACTCCTACGGGCCCTGGTCACTACTAATCTCAACAATGTTGTTGGCTCAATCTGTCATGGAATCAGTAAACCCTGATCTCAATCTGTCATGGAATCAGTAACCCCTGCTCTCATATCTGTCATGAAATCAGTAAACCCTGCTCTCATATCTGTCATGGAATCAGTAAACCCTGCTCTCATATCTGTCATGGAATCAGTAAACCCTGCTCTCATATCTGTCATGGAATCAGTAAACCATGCTCTCATATCTGTCATGGAATCAGTAAACCCTGCTCTCATATCTGTCATGGAATCAGTAACCCCTGCTCTCATATCTGTCATGGAATCAGTAAACCCTGCTCTCATATCTGTCATGGAATCAGTAACCCCTGCTCTCATATCTGTCATGGAATCAGTAACCCCTGCTCTCATATCTGTCATGGAATCAGTAACCCCTGCTCTCATATCTGTCATGGAATCAGTAAACCCTGCTCTCATATCTGTCATGGAATCAGTAAACCCTGCTCTCATATTACATTTTAGTCATTTAGCAGACGCTCTTATCCAGAGCGACTTACAGTTAGTGAGTGCATACATAACATGTTTTATTTTTTAATTTTTTCATACTGGCCCCCCATGGGAATCGAACCCACAACCCTGGCGTTGCAAACGCCATGCTCTACCAACTGAGCTATATCCCTGCCGGCCATTCCCTCCCCTACCCTGGACGACGCTGGGCCAATTGTGCGCCGCCCCATGGGTCTCCCGGTCGCGGCCGGCTACGACAGAGCCTGGATTCGAACCAGGATCTCTAGTGGCACAGCTAGCACTGCGATGCAGTGCCTTAGACCACTGCACCACTCATATCTGTCATGGAATCAGTAAATCCTGCTCTCATATCTGTCATGGAATCAGTAAACCCTGCTCTCATATCTGTCATGGAATCAGTAACCCCTGCTCTCATATCTGTCATGGAATCAGTAAACCCTGCTCTCATATCTGTCATGGAATCAGTAAACCCTGCTCTCATATTACACAAATGTGTAGCCTAGATTTATGTGTAGCTCTTCAGCTGTTCTTACTTTTAAGTAATTTTATCCAGAGCAAACCACAGGAGCAATTAGGGTTAACTGCCTTGCTCAAGGGCATATCGACAGATTTTTCACCTAGTCGGCTCGGGGATTCCAACCAGCGAGCTCTCGGTTATTTGCCCAACACTCTTAACCGCTAGTCTACGTACCTGGAAAGAGGCCTCCACTAAAGTATTGGAACTGACTGTATAAAATGTAATTGCATTTTACAGTAATGGCAGATGATGTTGAAAGTCAATTATCATGATGTATTACTTTCCCTTGGATTTCCAATAGCCTCTGATAAGTAGTGATGAAGCTTGTTCAGTTATAAGAGTTGAATGGTTCCTCCTGCTGTATGTTGATGGGATTACATGATCTTTGAACCAGTCCCAAACCTTCCTTCTGTGAAACTATTTTGCTTTCAAACTTTGTATCCACCAGTGTTATTTTTCTGGATGATTTCCACCATATTGTTGATTTATTTGAACACACACTGAATACTATAATCATCTTCATGTAGTTCTTGTCATCAGTCCTATTTTGTTGTTTTTACTGTATATGAAATCTCATTTACTATCTGCATGATGTTTAAGGCAAATATAACTGAAGGAAATCATTATTTTAAGTTATTTTCTCATGATATTGTTATTGCATTGGCAAGGTGTAATCTGGGATTCCAATGATAACAAAGCATTTACTCTGCCACGTTTTTGGTAAACAGCTGAGGAATGGGCCTGGAGAAATGTCACCATCACAAATGCATAAACAGAGCTGTATTCTAACTTTGACTTCATCTCCTAATAATTCCACCACCTTTAGGCGAGAGGAAACCATGAATAAGGTTGAGCAAACCTGTCGGTTCCAATAAGAAAAACATTGACTTGCTTATTTCCGATAGAAATAACACTAGTGCATGGAGATATTATCAGTATTATCTATATTATCTATGCACTGTAATGTATACATTGATAAGAAATATTGATAAGAGCTAGTGAGAAGTAAGAAAATGTATGCACTCACTACTGTAGGTCGCTCTGGAAAGAGCGTCTGCTAAATGACTAAAATGTAAAGAAAATATATCAAATGTAAGCTAAGTAAATGAGTAGGGTCTAATCTGTTTGGAGAAGGGGATTGTAAACAGATTGTTTTAGATGATTTTTCCTTCTGCTTGCTGGAGACGAATGTGAAACCAGTCATGGAAGCAACTGCAGCAAACTGCTGTGACCTTATGCATAATATTAATTGTATGGCCTTTTAACTTGCAGTGATGAAACTTGGAGACACTAGCTGATAGTGTTCATATTTAGCTGATAGACACTAGCTGATAGTGTTCATATTTAGCTGTTAGACACTAGCTGATAGTGTTCATATGTATCTGCTAGACACTAGATCAGGGGTGTCAAACGTCCGGCCCGCGGGCCGGATCAGGCCCGCAAACGGGTTTAATCCGGCCCGCAAGATGATTTTGTAAAGTATAAAAATGAGCTGCAATTTTTCAATAAAATAAACTGCTGTTCCAATTGCGTCCACTGGATGGTGCAATAGCAATGTTAATTAAGCAAACTGTTTATACCGGGGCTGAGCAAGTAGGTCAAGCAAGTGCAGCCAGTCCGGATGAGCTACTTTGTTTTGCCCACGATATTTATTACGGCTTCTACTTTTAACATTATGTGCTTTGGCACTCTCATTGCCCCAATATGTCTCTGTCAAAAAAGAGAAAAGTGGACGCAGAGTGCAGAGTGTTCCAAGAAAAATGGTCATCCTCCTATTTATTCATGGAATTGAATGGGAAAGCTGTATGTTTGGTGTGTTCACAGCATGTTGCAGTGCTGAAAGAATATAACCTTCGTCGCCACTATGTGAGTCTTCATGCCGACAAATATGACAACTTTCAAGGCCAGCGGAGAAGAGAGAAGGTGAATGAACTGTTGGCGGGTCTGAAGAAACAGCAGTCTGTGTTTACTCACAGCCGAGACATCAGTGACGCTGCAGTGAAAGCTAGCTACCTCATGGCTTCAAAACCATTTAGTGAGGGTGAATTTGTAAAAACATGCATGATGAATATGGAGGACTAAAAGTGCCACAATTAAATAAATAAATACACCATTAAATAATTACTTAAATGTGTCATTAATTAATTAAAATTAGAATTAAATACATAAATGTGTTATTAAATGTGTCATTAATTAATTCAAATACCGATTCATTTTATGTAAAATACATATATAATAATTTCACTATTTACATTTACATTTCATGGTCCTGCGTTGGAGTGCTTCCTGAATTACTTAAAACTGTCAAACTGACCCATCAAAAGTTGGTAGGCGGAACCTAACGCCTGATTGGTTACCCTCTGCATCAAGCCAAGACAAATCAATTCCGGATAATGGATTGATGCAGAGCTACTGAACACATTCCAATACACTGGGTGGCGCTATTCACCTCTACGTTGGTTTAGTTACACGGTTAAACAGAACTTTCATTGCAACGGCTAAAAATCAAGAGAAGACTCGGTCCTGCTAGCCCCAATGTTGAGACGCTGGGCCTACTCTACTTCAGACCAAAGCAATGGATCAGACTAGATTCGCGTTAGCCCCGCCCACTGACTTTGATGGGTCAGTTTGACAGTTTTAAGTAATTCATGAATCACTGCAATGCAGGATCATGAAATGTAAATGTAAATAGTGAAATAATTATATATGTATTTTACATAAAATGAATCGGTATTTGAATTAATTAATGATACATTTAATTACACATTTATGTATTTAATTCTAATTTGAATTAATTAATGACACATTTAAGTAATTATTTAATGGTGTATTTATTTATTTAATTGTGGCACTTTTAGTCCTCCATAGATGAAGGCAGCGGAGATTGTGTGCCCTGAAAAGCGCCAGGCTTTTGCAAATATCAGCCTGACAAGATACACAGTTGCAGACAGTCATTTATTGCGTTTTCGGTTGCAATTGATGAAAGCACGGACATTACAGATGTTGCACAACTGCCCATTTTCATCCGCGGAGTTGATGACACATTGACCGTCTCCGAGGAGTTCGTGGAGTTGGTGCCGATGACAGATACAACGACAGCAGCTGATATTTTCACCGCACTCGTCGGCGCGCTGGACAGGGTCGGAGTGGACTGGTCCCGCGCTGTCAGCCTGGCTACAGATGGTGCGCCCTCAATGATCGGGAAAAAAGCAGGCGTTGTGACAAAGCGAGAATGTGCAATCTGCAAATGGAGGACGTGATTTTTGGACTTTTCACTGTATTTTGCACCAGGAGGCTTTGTGTTGCAAGTCATTAAAGATGGATAACGTCATGAAGGTGGTCATCCAAACTGTTAATTTCATCCAATCCAGAAGCCTGAATCACCGTCAGTTTGACAGCCTTCTCAGAGAGAAAGACCACATCTATGGCCTGCCATACCACACTGAGGTAAGATGGTTAAGCCGAGGCACTGTGCTGAGGCGTTTCTTTGATTTACGAGAAGAAATTGAACAGTTAATGGAAGAAAGGAGCAAACCAGTGTTAGAATTTCCCTCTGATCTGCCCGTCAGCATCCAACTTGAAATAATAGGCTTGCAGTGTGACTTGGATTTGAAGGGCAAATTTGCCGCAGCTGGCTTGGACACATTTTATCAGAATCTCTTGCCAGGTTACCCCAACTTGACAGCCCTCGCTGCAAAACTGTTGTGCATGTTTGGAACCACATATCTTTGTGAGCAAGTTTTCTCTGTAATGAGCATAAATAAAACAAAGCTGCGCTCAAGGCTCACGCACAAGCACTTGAATCACATCCTGAAGTTGGCTGCCACTCAGGATGTGACGCCTGATATTGATGCGCTGGTGAAAGCTAAAAGATGCCAAGTATCAGGAGTCAAATAAACTATGCAACCCCACTTAAAGTGCTGCATGAGACACCCTGATATAGTTCTGTGATCTGTGATATACTTCTGTGAATCACTGAGGCATTGTGTGTTTGTGTGTTCTTTGTCCTCAGAATTTTCAAATAACTTGAGGTGTTTTATGATTAATAGTGATGTTGTGCTTGTACTATTTTGGACACACTGTCCTCAGGCTCCAACTTTATGTTTTATGTTGATCGTATTAAAACAAAGAAAACAATCTGAAGTTGTTGTTTAAGTTATATATTACATGATTTTACCACTTGGGAATAGATTTTCCTCCATGTGGCCCCTGAGCTAAAATGAGTTTGACACCCCTGCACTAGCTGATAGTGTTCATATTTAGCTTTTAGACACTAGCCTATAATTTTAATTTTGCTTCCAAAGCAACTGGTTGACTGGTTTCACATTTGTCTCCAGCGAGCAGAAGGAAAGATAATCTAAAACAATCTGTTTGTATTTACAGTCCCCTTCTCCAAACAGATCACCCAGAGAGAACGTTCACGAAGTGCGTCGTTGAGGCTTGTTAATACTGATAGGATTGAAAGAAAGGCAGCGCTGCTCTCGGATCAGGGTTCTCCCTTTCCAATCTTACCTTAAGATTATAATTATTACACAACGCTGATGACGGATCAGCTCCTAGAGAGATATTATCACCAATGGCTACAAATATTGAGACGGCTTAAACAAATGCTTACCCTATTATAATGCACTAAATCAGGTTTATTGGCACATCCTTGGCACATGTTACACATCATAAAATATATTGAAGCAAAACTATCCTAGCGTTCAAATAGCTAAATAAAACTGAATTAAATTAACATTAAATTGATTTAAATATAATTCCAATATATCGGTCTATGTAGCCTGGTCTGAGGCAGTTGTTCAATAATGAGTGTTTTCAAGAGCAACCTTCGTAACGATGGTTTTGGAAACATGCTCAGAGATATAACGATGCTCCTACTTAAGGTTCTAACGATGAACGTAGCCTTTTGGGAAATCCGGCCCTGGTCTCTTTGACACAACGCTCGCTGAAAAGGTGATGAAGAGTGAGATAGATTTATAGACAAGCCAGGACACGTTCCTGCTGGTGATCAGACTGACAAGGTTCACAGAGGAGGAGAGGAACACTGAAGTGGATCCAGGAGAACTTTGGAGAATAATTTATTTTAATTTCTCACAATAATACAAGAAAATGTGAACCAAACCCAATGGCATGCATTGGAATTTTAACATTTCCTGTTTTGTTTCACAGATTCAATGTGTCTTTGGACAGAGTAGATCTGTAATCTGATGGAGTGGATGTTTTACGGAATTGACAAAAATGTAAATGTTCATCTTCGTTCAAGTGGTTCAAACTCAGAATCATTTCAGTTTTTCCTCAGTTGCTTTATGGCCGTTATATTCCCCAGCAAGAAACCAAAAATGGATGCTCAAAAAGAAGGGGGAACTAACACAGAGACACTAACAACAACCCAAACGAAACAGGTGGGGATCTAGGAAGGGTTCTGAAAGACATTCATGGGGGAGTCCACTGAGTTGATTAGCAACAACAACTGGGACCTAAAAGACACCTGCCACGAGACCCACTAAATTTGCCCCCAGAAGAGGCAAACAAAAGGAAAAACCCACACCAAACTAAAAGACAGGAAGCAAACCACAAAGTGGAGTAAAACAAAGACGGGGATGATCAGATAAAGGATTGTTTTTTAGAAATCAAATATGGAACCAAAGGAGTTAACCCTCCACATCTCTCAAGCCAACTCAAGCACTGGGCCAGATGCTCTTAAATATCACCTGGCAAGCACAGGTGTAACACATACTGACTAACAAGGTTGATGCCAATTGGTTCTCCCAACGTGCTAACTTCCAAAATATAAATGGACCAAAGCCTGTAACATCTTCCCCCTTAAGACAAAACAAAATGTCCTATATTTTTGTTGGACAAGTTTACTCACAACCAACAGAAAACCACTTCCATTTCATAACATGCGTCGTTACTTAAATGCGTCACGTTCTCCAATATCAACCAATAAACACTGGCGGTCTCATACAAAATAACCACTGTTATTCTTTTTTTTGTCCTTTTTTTTTTTTAAGTTGAGAAAGGTTTTTTAAGGTAAAATCACGTACATTTCTATAACTCCCATCCCTTTGGAACGAACACAACCAAAACAAATACGGCAAAACGTGCAGTAAAAATAAAATGTGCCAGCGCTACACACTGGCTAAACACAAAACGTATTGACTGCCCACCCTTGAAAGACAATCAGCAACCAAGTTATCCTTACCACAGACATGTCTGATTTCAAGGGGAAACTCCTGCAATATGAGACTCCAGCAAAGAAGTTGACGATACATGGAGCTCGTCTTTTGCAGGAAAACGAGAGGGTTATGATTGGTATAGACCATCATGGGGTTAAAGACCGATACATAAACCTCGAAGGGCTGACGAGCCAGTACCAAAACGAGCGTCTTCATTTCCATAGTTTCCGATATTTCCTTGAAAAGTACCCCACAGGGTGGTCAACATGTTATCGTCTTTCTGTAGGAGCACAGCCCCTGAATCGCTGGCATCTGTGTACAAAGCAAATGGACGACATAAATCCGGAGCAGCTAACACTGGTGCAGAGACCAAAAGGGTCTTTGTCTTATCAAAAGCCTCCTGACAGTAGGGCACCAAAGGAAAACGACTTTCGAACTGGTCAAATCTGTAAGTGCCGCAACAACATTTACATTTACATTTTAGTCATTTAGCAGACGCTCTTATCCAGAGCGACTTACAGTTAGTGAGTGCATACATACTTTTTTTTCATACTGGCCCCCGTGGGAATCGAACCTACAACCCTGGCGTTGCAAACGCCATGCTCTACCAACTGAGCTACATCCCTGCCGGCCATTCCCTCCCCTACCCTGGACGTCTCTGGGCCAATTGTGCGCCGCCCCATGGGTCTCCCGGTCGCGGCCGGCTACGACAGAGCCTGGATTCGAACCAGGATCTCTAGTGGCACAGCTAGCACTGCGATGCAGTGCCTTAGACACTGCGCCAACCTGGGCAAAGTTCTTGCAAAAAGCATAGTAGTAATCAGCCATTCCCCAAAATCGCCAAGAAGTTGGTACCGAAAGGTTATTGATGGCCTACACTTTGACAGAAACGGTCAGACTTCCCCTTGCCCCACCCACCACTATATAGATAGTGATATTTCACTGTTGGGGGCAATTTTGCTCTTTGACAGGTTAACTGTCAAGTTGGCAGCTGCAAAACGCTAAAAAAGACTACTAATATTCTGAAGGTGTTCTGGCTAGGTGGTACCAAATACCACCACATCGTCCAACTATGCCTCAGCATTTTCCAGACCACGTAGAATGATGTGCATGAGCCTTTGAAACGTGGCTCCGGCATTTCGTAACCCGAATGGAAGACGAAAGTAGGAGAACAAACCATCAAGAGTGACAAAAGTATGATTGCAATCTGTTTTGAAAATCTCCAATTGGTTTGTTTTTGTGTTTAAGGTGTTGCCCTGCAACAACCTCTCTCAGCAAGCTCAACATGATGTCCAAGCACAAGCTATGGGGTGTACTCTACCACCCGTAGGAACCTTTTCATCATCCTCCCTGCCCGGAAGGATTTCCTCCTCCACCAAAACAGGATAGACTAACTCTTTGACTACTGCTTTTGGATCGGCATGTATAACTTTGATGTCATAATGCTTTGCAATGACGAGCAGATTTGCCTTTGTACATTTATCTAGAGAGTCTCCCATGTAGGGTTTTCCATAAATGCTTCCAACTTACAGCCCATGGCTCTTTATCCTTTATTAGCCTGTGTGTTTAGGCAACTTTCAAAATGATTCCTCCTATTCACTCTGGGAGGATGTCAGTGACAGAAACTACCACAAAAGTGTATTTTGAACACTCAAATATCTGGGCACAACAGATCTTTAGAGTAGGTGCTTAGAGAGACTATAATAGGAAACAAAATCCTGGACGAGCCGCCATGTTGTTATGTTCCCCAGCAAGACACCAAACATTGATGCTCAAAAAGAAGGGGGAACTAACACAGAGACACTAACAACAACCCAAACGAAACAGGTGGGGTTCTAGGAAGGGTTCTGAAAGACATTCATGTGGGAGTCCTCTGAGTTGACTAGCAACAACAACTGGGACCTAAAAGACACCCTCCATGAGACCCACTACATCTGCCCAAGAAGAGGCAAACGAAATAAAAACCCACACCAAACTAAAAGACAGGAAGCAAACCAAAAAGTGGAGCAAAACAGGGAAGCTCAGATAAAGGTTTGTTTTTCAGAAATCAAATAGGGACAGCCAATTAAAAGGTGTTAACCCTCCACATCTCTCAAGCCACCTGAAGTACTGGGCCAGCCGCTCTGAAATATCACCTGGCCAGCACAGGTGAAACACCTTTGGACAAATGACATGACAAGCCAGCACAGGTGTAACACATACTAACTAATGAGGTGACACCAATCAGAGAAATATTTTTGAAAGTCACAGATGGGCTATTGCAAGAAACGATATAAGATAATTTTCCAGTATTGCCATTTGTTCGAATTTTAAACACTTTTTTGGAGAGTTTGAAATTAGGATCCTTTACTCTGGTCAAGGGCATTTCCAGGCACATAGAGCCAAATGGAAAGGAATAATATTGAAAGGATTTAGAAAATTCCCCAAACAAATATTTTCCGTTATAAAATTCCCCTAAATGTTCATTTTAAGCTCAAATAATGCAACAAAATCCCCCCCCCCCCCCCCCCAATTTTTTTTTTAAACTATAAAGATAACGTTTCTCTGCCGGACTAGGGTTGAATCTCTGACCTAATTTCCTGCTATTCTACATATTTTTTCCATTAGGCTGAGATAAAATTGTGCACTTTTACATTGTATTTCCTGTAATTCCAAACACTTATTTTATGGCTTATGATGTTCATATGCTATCTGGGAGGCCTGACCTCCGCTGGGTGTGTGCTATGCCAGTGCCTGAATTCAAATACTAATGGAAAATGAACATTACAATTGTTTAATGGTGCAACATTATCAAAGGATGGTGATGATGATTTCTGATGTTCAAAATATTTACAATTCCAGTGCAACTAAATAAATCTATTGTGCATTAAGTAACAGCTCTGTTTACTCTGTTCATAATTACATAAATACACCTGTCAAATAAATGGAATGTTGGGAGTGTTGTAGGGAGTTTCTGCTATCTGTTTCTGCTGTCTGTCTGGTTGTACCACATCCATAACAGTGTTGGCTCACTAGAGAAACAAAAGTATTTATTCCTGTTTGACTTAAGTATGAATCTATTGTGCCAAGATATTTTCTGTCGTTTATGGGCCCCACCTATGTAACTAGGTCATTATGGGCCCCACCTGTTTATACAATAGGCAGGTAATGAACTGAACATCCACTGATCGTGTCACCTAAGGTTAATGGGAGGTGGAATCTCTGCTGCACAGATGTCAGTTTCACAGAAATGTATTATGTTGATCAGGGAAGAGAAGGGGGGGGGGGGGGGGGGGGTTGATTCTCAGTTTGATTCTCTGCCCCACCAATGACATATCACAATACTGATCATAATAGTCACCATGCCGACACCTGTCAGATCTCACTGTCACGCCCTGGCTCTGGGGACTCTCGTATGTTGAGCCAGGGTGTTAGTTTCTATTTTTTGTATTTCTATGTTGGCCAGGGTGGCTCCCAATCAGAGACGGCTGTAGCTCGTTGTCTCTGATTGGGAGCCATACTTAGGTAGCCGTTAGGCATTCGTTTGGTGTGGTATCTTGTTCCTTTTGGTTTGTGTTTGTACCGTAGGACTTCACGTATCGTTTGTTGTTTTGTTCGTTGGTTTGTACATTAAATAAATATGTACGCATCTCACGCTGCGCCTTGGCCCGTTTCTTCCGATGACGATCGTGACAGAAGATACCACCACGACTGGGTCAAGCAGTGTGATGAGGAGAGAGGTTGGAATTGGGAGCAGTGGAGTGAGAGTTGGGCGAGAACCATGGAGGCCTGGTCCACGGGGGAGAGACAAGCCCAGAATTTTTTTAGGGGGGGGCTCACGTCGTGGACGACCGGGCAGCAGGAGGCCGGGATAGAGTGGTTCAGAGGGTTGGCAGAGGAGGCCGCCAGGTTACGGGAGTTACTGGACACCAGGGGGAAGGAGAATGTAGAGGCACGGCGAGAGGTACTGAGGTGTGTTGCCAGTCCGGTCCGGCCCGTTCCTGATCCCCGCGTAGGGCCAGTGGCGTGTGTCCCCAGTACGGTCCGGCCTGTTCCTGTCTCTCGCACCGAGCCAGTGGTGCGCGTCGCCAGCCCGGTCCGGCCTGTTCCTGCCCCTCGCACCGAGCCTGTGGTGAGCGTCGCCAGCCCGGTCCGGCCTGTTCCTGCTCCTCGCACCAAGCCAGCGGTGCGCGTCGCCAGCCCGGTCCGGCCTGTTCCTGCCCCTCGCACCAAGCCAGTGGTGCGCGTCGCCAGCCCGGTCCGGCCTGTTCCTGCCCCTCGCACCAAGCCAGTGGTGCGCGCCGCCAGCCCGGTCCGGCCCGTTCCTGCTCCCCGCACCAGGCCAGTGGTGCGTGTCGTCAGCTCGGTTCGGCCCGTTCCTGCTCCCCGCACCAGGCCAGTGGTGTGCGTCGTCAGCCCGGTTCGTCCCGTTCCTGCTCCCCGCACCAGGCCAGTGGTGCGCGTTGTCAGTCCGGCACAGCCCGTGCCTGTTCCACCGGTGCCTGGTCCGGCACCGGTCAGCTGCTCCACTCCGGAGCTAGAGCATTCCGCTCCACCAGTGTTCAGTCCAGCTCCGGCCGGCAGGGCCAGACCGGACCAGGGGCGCTTTGGGGGGTTAGAGAGGGAGTGGGGGTCATGCCCGGAGCCGGATCCGAGGCGGAGTGCCCACCCGGTCCCTCCCCTGTTGTGTTTGGTTGGCGCGGTCGGAGTCCGCGCCTTTGGGGGGGGGGGGGGGGGTACTGTCACGCCCTGGCTCTGGGGACTCTCGTATGTTGAGCCAGGGTGTTAGTTTCTAGTATTTGTATTTCTATGTTGGCCAGGGTGGCTCCCAATCAGAGACGGCTGTAGCTCGTTGTCTCTGATTGGGAGCCATACTTAGGTAGCCGTTAGGCATTCGTTTGGTGTGGTATCTTGTTCCTTTTGGTTTGTGTTTGTACCGTAGGACTTCACGTATCGTTTGTTGTTTTGTTCGTTGGTTTGTACATTAAATAAATATGTACGCATCTCACGCTGCGCCTTGGCCCGTTTCTTCTGATGACGATCGTGACACTCACAACACCTGGACAGGTGTTTAACATGTCACGGTCGTTCCTTGATAAGAGGGCCTTTTGCGTCCTTTGATATTTTGTTCACCAATTTTGAATTTTAAAAGCCTGATATATTACATGAAGTGCCTTTTAATTGAGAATTCAATACATCTGAATAATATGAATATTCTTAATATGAATAAAGGTTTGCTAAATTGCCAAAATCCCCTCTGTCACTTTTAGGAAGATTTCAACCCACTAAATCCAAAAATGTCTACAAGTTTCACCATCAGTGTAAAGCCCCCTTTTTTTCTTCTTTTTTTTAACCAAGTTGCACTTCTCAAAAGGCACAGAATTGGGGGAACGACACATCAGCTAACCACATCATATGATATAGCAATCTGATGACTGACTGTTATGCAATGTAACGTCAGCAATACAGTCAGCCTGGAATGTGATGAGAGTTCCGCCCATCATACAGGTAAGTCTGTCTATCTGTGTTTTAGGCACACTGCATCCAAACCTCCAGGAGTGTGTGTGCAGTGGACTGTTGTCATAGCTCTGCAGGTATATCCCTCTCAGGTGAACACAATCAAGGAAGAGACAGAGGAAAATGACATTCAGGAGCAAGCAAGGAAAGAGCCAGTACTAAAAAGCCAGTACTTAATGCCGTTTATTCTGTAATTTTAAATAAGATAGGGGGGTTTTCCACACCAAACAATTTAATTTGGTAACATTTAAATAACATTTAAACAACATCCTTCGATTGTAGTATTAATTGAATCCTCATATTGTGCATTTTCTGGTAATCAATGCATTGTAACTTATGATTATGTGTAATTGCAAATGAATCAGTTTTGTCATCGCAATTCTAATTATATAATATTATCTTATTTTAATGAAAATAAAATATAGAGTAAATCTATTGAATCCTTTGTTAACTTCCGCACTTGGCTTAGTGTCAAAGCCATAAGACAATGAGACCGGTATATCTGGTTTGGCATAACCACAGCCAACTAAATAACATTTTAAATCTGTAAATGCTTTTGCACTGACATTTACACTGTTGTTGACTCTTGGCTCATCAGTTTGCCAGGTGCCTCTAAGAGGAGGAAACCCATGGCTCCTGATCCTGCTGATACTTGCAGGTTAGGAGACATTTTGTTTGAATGTTTGAAAAATTACAAGAGTAAAACAAAGACAATAGATCAATGATGTGATTCTGGTTTTAAGGGGGTGAATCCTAACGTCCACTTGGGTCAGATCTTCTCTTAGTTATGCAATGATTTCAAATGGACACTAAGTGACACATTTATTTAAAAGAGGAAGTTAAGATTCACCCCTAAAACATTTTGATCTTGTATCTGTGGAATTAATTGTCCAAACTAAGTGCATTAATCTCATCCATGTAATATTATCTTGGTTTCAAAGTGTATAATTTATAACAAAGTTACATCTGATTTCTTATTATGTGTTCTGTTCTTGCTGTATCTATAGTGCACATACTGTAGGTGGAATATGTGTAAATTATTTATATTTATATAATTATTATTTATATATACACTACCGTTCAAAAGTTTGGGGTCACATTAGAGTGTCTAGCTTGAGAAACAGACGTCTCACAGGTCCTAAATTGGCAGCTTCATTAAATAGTACCCGCGAAACACCAGTCTCAACGTCAACAGTGAAGAGGCGACTCCGGGATGCTGACCTCCTAGGCAGAGTTGCAAAGAAAAATCCATATCTCAGACTGGCCATCTTAATTTTTTATTTTTATTTGCCAGTCTGAGATATGGATTTTTCTTTGCAACTCTGCCTATAAGGTCAGCATCCCGGAGTCGCCTCTTCACTGTTGACGTTGAGACTGGTGTTTCGCGGGTACTATTTAATGAAGCGGCCAATTTAGGACCTGTGAGACGTCTGTTTCTCAAGCTAGACACTCTAATGTATTTGTCCTCTTGCTCAGTTGTGCACCGGGGCCTCCCACTCCTCTTTCTACTCTGGTTAGAGCCAGTTTGCGCTGTTCTGTGAAGGGAGTAGTACACAGCGTTGTACGAGATCTTCAGTTTCTTGGCAATTTCTCGCATGGAATAGCCTTCATTTCTCAGAACAAGAATTGACTGACGAGTTTCAGAAGAAAGTTATTTGTTTCTGGCCATTTTGAGCCTGTAATCGAACCCACAATTGCTGATGCTCCAGATACTCACTAGTCTCAAGACGGCCAGTTTTATTGCTTCTTTAATCAGCACAACAGTTTTCAGCTGTGCTAACATAATTGCAAAAGGGTTTTCTAATGATCAATTAGCCTTTTAAAATGATAAACTTGGATTAGCAAACACAATGTGCCATTGGAACACAGGACTGATGGTTGCTGATAATGGGCCTCTGTACGCCTATGTAGATATTTCATAAAAAATCTGCCATTTCCAGCTATAATAGCCATTTACAACATTAACAATGTCTACACAGTATTTCTGATCAATTTGATGTTATTTTAATAGACACATTCTTTTGCTTTTCTTTCGAAAACAAGGACATTTCTAAGTGACCCCAAACTTTTGAATGGTAGTGTATGTATATATATATATATATATATATATATATATATATACTGTCTATTGTTGTCTGCATCATTTCACCAGGTAAAATTCCTGGTACATGTAAATGTACTTCAAATCAAATGAAAATGTTATTGGTCAAGTGCTCATGATACAGAGTGTATATGTGATATTTGCTCAAATGAATAGTGACATGGTTGAGCAGCTCAGATATCTAGTAATAAATAGTACAGCAATGTTGACTGTGTGTGTGTGATTCTGATTAAATCCTCTTTTGAAAATCCCCAGGTTTTGTGGTGTTCGCTCCTCAGTCAGAACATAAGGACAAGACAAAAGGTAAAATATGGACACAGCAGACAAAACTCAATTGTTGATTTCTGAATTGTAAAAGAAGGGGAAGGATACTTATTCAGTTCCACATCTAAATATATTCAACCAAAATGTCTTCCGCATTTAACCCAACCTCTCTGAATCACAGAGGTGTGGGGGGCTGCCTTAATCGACGTCCATGGCGCCGGGGAACAGTTATTGCTGGGGGTTAATTGCCTTGCACAAGGGCAGAACGGCAGATTTTTCCATCTTGCCAGCTTGGGGATTCAAACCAGTGACCTTTCAGTTACTTGCTCAACACGCTTAACCACTAAGCTACCTGCCGCCTGAACCAACTAAACCACAGAAAACAGAAAATGAAGGGGAAAAACTTTATTGGCGTTGTACCCTTTTATTCTTGTTACCATAGCTACACATCTCTGTACTTTGCTGTTGATGCTGACAGAGCCTTGGATCAGCCCCATGCAGTCATAACATTCAATACATATAATCACTTGCATGCAGAGACTATGTCCTTTTGCAAATCCAAACTTCCTCCTCTCTCATCTTCATACTATTATTTCATTCAACGTAGTGCTACCAATAACCATTTGTGTGAGAGTAAAGATCTAAGCAGGCAAATGTGCATTGTAAAAATTACAAAATCAGAAATATATTTGATATATAATTACATATATACACTACATGACCAAAGGTATGTGGACACCTGCTCGTCAAACATCTCATTCCAAAATCATGGGCGTTAATATGGAGTTGGTCCCCTCTTTGCTGCTGTAACAGCCTCCACCCTTCTGGGAAGGCTTTCCACTAGATGTTGGAACATTGCTGCGGGGACCTCCATCCATTGGGATCCAGGTTGGGAACTGATGTTGGGCGATTAGACGTTCGATGGAGTTGAGGTCAGGGCTCTGTGCAGGCCAGTCAAGTTCTTCCACACCAATCTCAACAAACCATTTCTGTATGGACCCGCTTTGTGTATGGGGGCATTGTCATGCTGAAACAGGAAGGGGCCATCCCCAAACTGTTGCCACAAAGTTGGAAGCACAAAATCATCTAGAATGTCATTGTATGCTGTAGAGTTAAGATTTCCCTTCATTGGAACTAAGGGGCCTAGCCCGAACCATGAAAAACAGCCCCAGACCATTATTCCTCCTCCACCTAACTTTACAGTTGACACTATGTATTCGGGCAGGTAGCGTTCTCCTGGCATCTGCCAACCCCAGATTCGTCTGTCGGAATGCCAGATGGTGAAGCTTGATTCATCACCCAAAGATTGCATTTCCACAGCTCCATAGTCCAATAGCGGCAAGCTTTTCACCACTCCTGCCGACGCTTGGCATTGCGCATGGAAATCATAGGCTTGTGTGCGGCTGCTTGGCCACGAAAACCCATTTTATGAAGCTCCCGACAAACAGTTATTGTGCTGTCGTTGCTTCCAGAGGCAGTTTGGAAATCGGTAATGAGTGTTGCAACCGAGGACAGACGATTTTTACACCCTACGTGCTTCAGCACTCGGCAGTCCAGTTATGTGTGCTTGTGTGGCCTAGCACTTTGCGGCTGAGCCGTTGTTGGTCCTTAACATTTCCCCCTTCACAATAACAGCACTTACAGTTGACCAGGGCAGCTCTAGCATGACAGAAATGTGAGGAACTGACTTGTTGGAAATGTGGCATCCTATGACGATGCCAAGTTGAAAGTCACTGAGCGCTTCAGTAAGGCCATTCAACTGCCATTGTTTGTCTATGGAGATTGCATGGCTGTGCGCTCAATTTTATACACCTGTCAGCAACGGGTGTGCATGAAATAGCCAAATCCACTAATTTGAAGTGGTGTCCACATACTTTTGTATATATAGTGTATATATAAAAAAAGAAGATCAGATTACAGTGTTTTGTTTTGCCACCAGTGAATGAAAACACTGTATAGTGTTAATGATGATAATGATTTGGGTAAGTTCCTTTTTAAGGATAAAAAAATAAGAATTGGACACATTTCAACCCCTGAATTGAAATGTTCAATTCAACCACTGAATTGACTGAATTGAAATGGAATTGACCCCGACTCTGTTGAATTATTCTTCATTGTTATTCTTTATACTTCATATAGTGCCACTGCCCTCTGACCTGAGGATCATTCTGGTGGGGAAGACTGGAGCTGGGAAGAGTGCAACAGCAAACACCATCATGGGGAGAGAGGTGTTTAAAGCCTCCCCCAAGTCTGTGACCAAACACTGTAAGAAAGGTGAAGCGTATGTTCCAGGAACAAAAATAACAGTAATTGACACCCCAGGCCTCTTTGATACAACACTGTCTGAACAGGAGATGAAGAGGAAAATAGATGAGTGCATTAAGATGTCAGTCCCAGGACCCCATGTGTTCCTGCTGGTGATTAGGCTGGCTAGATACACAGAGGAGGAGAGGAAGACTGTGAGCTGGATCCAGAAGAACTTTGGAGCAGATGCTTCACACTTCACAATCTTACTGTTCACTGGGCCCGATCAACTGGACGGCAAACCAGTGATGACATTCCTGAGAGAGAGTGATGAGCTTCAGAAACTCATCCAGGTCTGTGAGAACAGGTTTCATGTCTTTAACAATATAGAGAGTGAGGACCGCACTCAGGTCACAGAGCTGCTGGACAAGATAGGGAAGATGGTGGAGAAGAATGGAGGACGTCACTACACCAGTAAGATGTATGAAGACACTCAGAATAAGATCAAAGAGGAGGAGAGAAAGAGACAGGAGGAGGAGAGGAAGAGACAGGAGGAGAAGAGGAGAGAAGCAAACAAAGCTTTTAGAAGTTCTCTATTACAAATAGATGGTGCAGCTCTTAGAGGTCTGGGATTTCTGTTGGGATTTCCACCTTTAACAGCAGCTGGAGCTGCTTTTACAGGTACAGCGGCAGTTGATAATATTGCAGACAAACATGACAAGTAGGGAATTCAGGATACTCACCTAAAGTTGACTTGAGATGTATGAGTCATCAGAAATATAGGGAGGTTTTTTCATGGCAACATTCTTGTTGCTTGGTATCATTAAATGGGTCATGGTTCATGAAATGGTCAAGGGGTCAAGAAGTCAAAATCAGAGCAGTCAAGGTAGATTAATGCCAAGTATCTTGCTATTGTATCATTGTTATCATTAATATTTTCTTTCAATATATATATACACTATACATCCATATGCTCTTTCACCTATTCATAATTGAGATAATTTCTTTCAGATCATTCATTGTTTAATGTTTCTACATTTTTTTCCCTTTATGAATCTATTTTATTCCTTCCTGCTTGTGTTTTATCTCCTGCATTTGATTGTTTTTCCTGTAAAGTGAGTTGAAATTTGAAATTCACTTTAAATTTAAATAAAGTTTGATTTGGAATTAAGAATAAAAAAATACATTTTAATTGTTAAAAAATCTGAAAAATACTAGTTCTCATTTATAGTTCTGTAACTTCAAAGGTTTATAAAATTAAGTTAAGATATTCAATAGTTTAAAAAATAAGTAACTAACAATGAGAGAGGCCGAGTTCAGCACACAGAAATGGAACGTAATTCCCTTTTTATGCACTTTTCTCTCTATGCAAATTCTAACCTTGAACTTAAGAATTGTATTTTTTATTCATCAATATACAGTATTTTGTGCGTAAAAGGCTCTCCAAACAAATATTTTTTATGATACTTTCTTAACCCTAAAATGTGCCTAAATAATAGTATTTTTAAATCTACAGTACTAGTTGGTACTGAAACGGAGATGAATATGCATAGATGGCTTTCTTTCATTGATCTGAACCTGTTCACTATGTTTTCTATTGAGTCTGTCAACAACATTTTAATTAAAGGTGCACCGTATTTAAAGGGATGGCTTAAGACAAATGTACTGAAAATGTACTGGCCACTTGCTGGCCAACCCTCTGTTGGCAAGCAAGTGGGGGTGATCAATTAACTAAAGACAGTAGGTTAGTTAAGACAGAAACAATAGGAGGGAGGTCGGTTGGGGATTATGGGTGGGTGTATACTGCAACCATCTAGCAATGCAAAGGTTGTGTGATCAAGGAGCGTCGGGAACAATTGTAGCGTTTTAGATAACCCTTCCCCTAACCCTTATTCTAACCTTAACCCAATTCACATAACCTTGTACATTGATTATCTTAGTAATCCTAATCACCACTGTAAATGATCCCCATAATTCTCCTTTGTTGTTATGACGCAACAAGCAAACTGGTCTCAGGAAAGACGTATAATACTGGGTGGCGCAGCGGTCAAAAGCACTGCACCGCAGTGCTGAGGCACCATTACAGCCTGGGGTTCGATCCCAGGCTGTGTCACAACCGGCCGTGACCGGGAGCCCCATAGGACAGCGCAAAATTGGCCCAGCGGCGTCCGGGGTAGGGGAGGGTTTGGCCGGTGGGGCTTTCCATGGATCAACGTGCTCTAGCGACTCCATGTGACAGGGCCGGGTGCCTGCAAGCTGACACCGGTTGTCAGTTGAATGGTGTTTCCTCCGACACGTTGGTGCGGCTGACATGATTCCATATGTGTTATTTCATAGTTTTGATGTCTTCACTATTATTCTACAATGTAGAAAATAGTAAAAATAAAGAAAAACCCTTGAAAGAGTAGGTGTTCTAAAACTTTTTACCGGTAGTAATATATGTCACAACAGGTCTAAATATATGTAATGACAGTGTTATCACCATATTATGACAGGTTATGACAAGTTATGTCAGATGTTATGACATCGTCATAATGTATTATGATGCTGGGTGTCAAGTAAAGTGTTTCTAAAATCCTCTATGGGAAAAATGAATGGTGGAAAAACGATTGGAACAATTTCCCTGTTTGACAGCTAGGTTTTATGTGTATTATGACTCATACTGTGGTACTCTATGGAGTTGGAAAAAACACAAACAGATCTGGGACCAGGCTAGCCAACTGTATACACTGTAAAACCCAATACATTTGTGAACTCAATTTTTTTAGGAAACAGATTACCTCCATTATTTTGTTAACAAACTCAAAAGTAAGGTCACACCTAATTATTTTTGAATTACTTGTACTCAACCTAATGGTTTTATGCAAACATTTTTTAAAAACTGTACTTAACTTAAAGTTAACTGTACTTAACTTAAAAATATTGTTTAAATAATGTAAAACATTGAATTGCTGCATATTTAATTGCTATGCTTTATCTTTACTCAACTTCATTGAGTAGTGCAATAGTCGTACCAACTCAAAATATTAACTTCAATGAAACTAATTCTTATGACCTTACTCAAACCATTTTTGGAAACAGATTACCTCGATTTAGTTAGGTACTATTAACTCAAAACTTACCAACCCATATATGGTCTAAGGCACTGCATCGCAGTGCTAGCTGTGCCACTAGAGATCCTGGTTCGAATCCAGGCTCTGTCGTAGCCGGCCGCGACTGGGAGAACCATGGGGCGGCGCACAATTGGCCCAGCGTCGTCCAGGGTAGGGGAGGGAATGGCCGGCAGGGATGTAGCTCAGTTGGTGGAGCATGGCGTTTGCAACGCCAGGGTTGTGGGTTCGTTTCCCACGGGGGGCTAGTATGAAAATATATAAAAATAATGTATGCACTCACTGACTGTATGTCGCTCTGGATAAGAGCGTCTGCTAAATAATGTAATATTATATTCTTAGTACACACAACTCAAAGTCAGTCAATTTTCAGGCATTCAAGGAATCTTTATTCTAAGGCTTGAATAATATAAAAGCAATAATATAGATTACTATTAATATAAATTGTACAAAATAAAAATGTGAATCGAATAAAGTAAACCATTTAAAATGTTCTTGACAACTCAAACCAGACTTTAATATTCCCATGCCTGTGTATTCAACTTTACAAAATGCCTGCCTCCAACACAATAATCAAATGTGACACTAACCATGTTTCCAGCTTACCTTTTTATGCCAGTAAAGACAAGGTGGGATCTTTTTGTCTCTGTAAAATTAATTATTTGAGAAATGTCAGTGGAAACGCTTTAATGGGCAGATATTGATATAATAACCATCATATTGAAGTAAACTTGGAGTCACACGATGACATGTGTGGTCCTCCCATTACGACTTGTCGGGAAAGCATGCAGTTTATTACGCTACAGATGAAATAAGTTGTGGTGAAAGTGCAAGGTGATGAGCTTGATGCTCCTTTCCAATAAATATGAAGGGTCTTATTCTGGTGACATGATCATTGATGCTTGGCTGCAGTTTAACAAATAAAAAAGAATCTCGCTCTTTTGTCCAATCTCATCATGTAGGCTTTATGTTTACGCTCCAGCATGAAATGGTGGGATGGACACCTGGTTAAAACATTTTCTAACTTCTAAAGAATTTAGACTTTTCTGTAACACCATTTGGATAGTTCCCTGCAGATGCTCAAACTATCAAGAAACTAAGAAAAATTTCAACTGCATCTCTGCTGATATGTTAGGGTTTGTTGATACTAATTTAACATGTGTTGATAGTTAATTGAGCATCTATAGACCACCTACAGATGGACTATCCAAATAGTGTCATTGAATGTTCTATTGGAAACATTGTCCGTATAGGAGGCTGCAGCGATTAGACAATAACTGGAAAAATGAGGAGACGCACATTAAAGCTGCAGCCATGATCAAATACCATTAACTGTTATAACCGTTGTAATACATACATTTTAGAAAATATGTTCCAGCTATATTTTAGTGCATATGAACTCTCTCGCTTACCTCCATTACATATTTCAGAACATAGTGTGTTACAACTTTATTTGGAGTGGATATCAAATCTCAACTCTCGCTTATCTCATCAAGCACTCCACATTGTTAACAGCTGACTGACAGCGGCAGTACAGATAGAGACACTTCTGTTTCTATTGAGTTCTACTGAAGAGCAGAACAGCCAAAACATTTGTGTGGTCAAAAAGAACATCCACTGGACATGGTTTTTGTCAAACATCAATGACAATGAAAGGAAAACATTTACAACTTCTAAAGAATGTAGGGTTTTCGATTGGAAACACTGTCTGTGTGAGTCTATACTGCGATTAACAAGGCAATGATGGGACAATGTGGAGCCACACATTAAAGACGTATATACGAGAAAGGCCTTGCTGCCATGTAAGGGCATGAGTTGGAGACAATGTCTAGAACCTCAATGATGGTAAATACCTCTAAAGGCAAATACCCACACATCATTACTCTTGCTCCAATAGGTCATTTTTCAGAGACAAAAGCTTTGGTTTTAGCATTTTCCCATCATCCAAGCCCATCAGGACTTTTTGTATGAAGTCAAAAGTGTGGATCAGCTGCTTGGGATAACTCAGATGCAAGGTGTAAATCAAACCAAATAACAATATAATTGCATCAGCTATCCTGGGGAGATCATTCATTACAATGTCACCTTCTAGCACAGGGGGTGTCAAACGTCCGGCCCACGGGCCGGATCAGGCCCGCAAACGGGTTTAATCCGGCCCGCGAGATGATTTTGTAAAGTATAAAAATGAGCTGCAATTTTTCAATAAAAGAAACTGCTGTTCCAATTGTGTCCACTGGATGGCGCAATAGCAATTGTGTTAAGCAAGCAAACTGTTTATACCGGGGCAGAGCAAATAGGTCAAGCAAATGCAGCCAGTCAGGATGCAGTCAGTATTACGGCTTCTACTTTTAACATTATGTGCTTTGGCACCCTCATTGCCCCAATATGTCTCTGTCAAAAAAGAGAAAAGTGGACGCAGAGTGCAGAGTGTTCCAAGAAAAATTGTCATCCTTCTATTTATTCACGGAATTGAATGGGAAAGCTGTATGTTTGGTGTGTTCACAGCATGTTGCAGTGCTGAAAGAATATAACCTTCGTCGCCACTATGTGAGTCTTCATGCCGACAAATATGACAACTTTCAAGGACAGCGGAGAAGAGAGAAGGTGAATGAACTGTTGGTGGGTCTGAAGAAACAGAAGTCTGTGTTTACTCACAGCCGAGACATCAGTGACGCTGCAGTGAAAGCTAGCTACCTCATTGCTAATGAAATCGCAGTGGCTTCAAAACCATTTAGTGAGGGTGAATTTGTAAAAACATGCATGATGAAGGCAGCAGAGATTGTGTGCCCTGAAAAGCACCAGGCTTTTGCAAATATCAGCCTGACAAGAAACACAGTTGCAGACAGGATTTCCGATCTTTCAGTGGATTTGGACAGCCAGTTGAAGCAAAAAGTAAAGTCATTTATTGCGTTTTCGATTGCAATTGATGAAAGCACGGACATTACAGATGTTGCACAACTGGCCATTTTCATCCGCGGAGTTGATGACACATTGACCGTCACCGAGGAGTTCGTGGAGTTGGTGCCGATGACAGATACAACGACAGCAGCTGATAGCTCAGCTGGTAGAGCACGGCGCTTGTAACGCCAAGGTAGTGGGTTCGATCCCCGGGACCACCCATACACAAAAATGTATGCACGAATGACTGTAAGTCGCTTTGGATAAAAGCGTCTGCTAAAAGGCATATTATTATTATTATTATATTTTCACTGCACTCGTCGGCGCGCTGGACAGGGTCGGAGTGGACTGGTCCCGCGCTGTCAGCCTGGCTACAGATGGTGCGCCCTCAATTATCGGGAAAAAAGCAGGCGTTGTGACAAAGTTCAGAGAGAAAGTGCAATCTGCAAATGGAGGACGTGATATTTGGACTTTTCACTGTATTTTGCAACAGGAGGCTTTGTGTTGCAAGTCATTAAAGATGGATAATGTCATGAAGGTGGTCATCCAAACTGTTAATTTCATCTGATCCAGAAGCCTGTATCACTGTCAGTTTGACAGCCTTCTCAGAGAGAAAGACCACATCTATGGCCTGCCATACTACACTGAGGTAAGATGGTTAAGCCGAGGTGCTGTGCTGAGGCGTTTCTTTGATTTACGAGAAGAAATTGAAAAGTTCATGGAAGAAAAGGGCAAACCAGTGTTAGAATTTAATTCCGCAGAATGGATGCAGGACCTTGCATTTATGGTGGATGTTACAGAGCACCTGAATAACTTGAACAAACAGCTGCAAGGGCGCAACAAAGTTGCCACACAGTATTATGACAGCATACGTTCTTTCAAGTTGAAGCTGTCATTGTGGGAGACGCAACTCGCCGGTGGTGATGCAGCTCACTTCCCCTGTCTGAAAAATGTGTGCGCGACCCAACATGTGGCAGACATGAAGCGGTTCAAAGATAAAATAATGTTGATGTGCTATTGTTTTTAATTGATTTTATTTTATTTGTATATTTAACCTATTCTTGACTCTGTGGTTCTTGCACTTGTTTGGGGAACAGGATTTCATTATTTGTATCTACATTTCTGCCTGAGAAATGACACCCTGATATAGTTCTGTGATCTGTGAAACAGTTCTGTGAATCACTGAGGCATTGTGTGTTTGTGTGTTCTTTTTCTTTAGAATTTTCAAATAAACTTGAGGTGTTTTATGATTAATAGTGATGTTGTGCTTGTACTATTTTGGACACACTGTCTTCAGGCTCCAGCTTTATGTTTTATGTTGATAGTATTAAAACAAAGAAAACAATCTGAAGTTGTTGTTTTTAAGTTATATATACCATGATTTTACCGGTCCGGAGTTGTTAGCTTTATATTAATAATTAGAGGGGGGAAGCCATAGGCTATACAGTCTAAAGTAATTAACAATAAAGGAATATAAAAGGGTTGATATAGGGGAAAAAATAGTAATCCTTTAACTAAAGTAGTGTTAGGAGAAACTAATGGCAGAAGTTAGTACACCTTTCTCACATACGGATTCAGCGGTAAGACACCCACCTTATGAGAAGGAAGTACAGTTTAGGGATGTTTATCCTCAGCTTCCGGTGATCATCCAGGAGGGTGATTGTTGCATCAGAGATGAAGACGAATAATAGATAGAGGACAAGCAGAAAGGACTGGCACAGAAGAAAAGTAAGAAGATGATGGAAGATGATATTTTGAGGACAGAACTTAGAATATAAGCTGTTGAAGAATCCTGATATGTCAACAAGAAAGAACAGGACGAAGAAACTCTAAGAAAACTCAATCATACAACTGGTGGAGAAGAGAAGCTTTGGTTATGAAGAATCAGAGTGAACCAAATCAACAATCACTGTTACAGCTTCAACTGAACAATATCAAATGCAATTGTACCAGCCAAGGGGGGTACCAAATGTTCCATATCCACAGCCAGTTTCTGGACAGACACAGAATTGGAGAGGAAGAGGATGAGAAGACTTAGGAGGAGGAAGATTTCAGCTACACTTCCAGCAACTTTCAGAAGACTGTTATAATTGTGGACAGATTGGGTACTTTACCTATGAGTGCAACAAGTCAGGAGGAAAAACAGAGAACATTTTTAAGGAAGATACAGGGGCAATTCAAGATCACCTGTTCTCCAGGTGAACCCTAAAGATTCTAGAGTGCCTAGAAGATCCGGAAGGGGGTTGTCAGCTGATAGCATCGATTAGAGAAGAAGAGGAAATAGCTAACAATTGAAGTAAAAACAACCGACCATTAGAAGTGATGGTGAATAGTGGAAAAACGTATCTGTGTTCAGCCTAAAGAGGTTAAACATCTCACTAGGTAAAATTGACTAATTAGGATAGGGATTTGAGGTAGTAAACAGCTAATTACTCTTACGGAACCAAGTGAGCTATGCTATAAGAACTCAAAGAGAAATTAAAATAGACATACGAATATTAGAAGATACGGTTATTGCAGTATTGGAAAGAGATGCATTGTTTATTCTGGGTTACATTCTTACACTAAGGGATTTCAGGCTAGGCTAAAAGGTGTTTAGACGTTTGCCAAGTCTGTGTGTGAAGAAGTCAAAGGCAGGTGGGGACTTTCCCAATCACGTATTCTAAAATTTGGTGGTAAAGGGATTTTGTGAATAAATCAGTGGAAAAGGTTTTTAACGGTTAGGAGGAAAGATTTAGATTAAAATAAGTTAGGAGAACTAGGGTGAAGGGACTCTAAGACAGTAAGCTAAGTTTCAAAGTTAGTAAGACAGAGAGAGAACTATGATGAAGGACATTTTAAAGTTTAGTGGGAAGATATGGTAGGAGTTTAGATCTGTTAGGAGCAGATGCATTGAGAAAGTATGTGTTGCTGAATGATAAGAGAAGATTGAGGGTGATTGAGTATCTATAGTTACAGTTCCCAGCAGGGAGATCAAGGTAATTATAGGTGTATTTTTTTATAATCAAAAGTTTGAAAGTCAGGGATTAGAGATAGGACTGAGAGTGGGAAAAAGTGACACTAGTGGTGATAGATGGAAGTACAAGCAAAGACAACTTTTATTTGGGGAAAACTAGAAGTAACTAAGGACATTAACACTTCAGTCTATTATAACAACAGTGAGAAGCAATTTAACTCTTTCAACATTGATAGTTATTAAAGCCATAAATATATCGCATTTGATTATAAGGGAACCAATAGCTTACCAATTTTAGGGGAAAAAATACTTATTAGGGTTAGGATGGGGACGTTCCTCCCACATGGAGAGATAATTATGGCGAATAAGTATTGTTATCAGGACCAGGAGTAGAAGCTGTTGCACCTAGTCAAAGGAGGTATAGTTTGGAAGAGGGTTAGGAGTGACTGTTCACTTATTTGGCGTAATGTTACAGAGAAAGGTCAGGGAGAATATATGTATACTTATCTAGGGCAAGCATTAGAATTTGTTCCGGTTAAGAATTATTGGTTAAAAGGCTATGTAATTCGTAAAGTGACGCTTATGATGGAAGATTTGAAATCTGTTGAAGTTTCACAGTCACCAAGGGAGTTCAGGAAGAATATGTTACAGTAGTCACTCCAACAGTGAATAATACACATAGGATATTGGTAACTTTGCCACTAGAAATAATTAAGGTTAATACATGAACTACTTTAATGGAAGTTTGGAAGGGATTAGTGATACGATGGCAATAGCAGATGTAGGAAGTATGACACCGACAACAACTTTTCTGAAATTAAAGGGGGTAGCAAGAAGGACTCAGGGGTTATGTTACGGATGGAGAGTGCTGTCAATTATAGTACGAATAGGGTTAAAATAGGAGAACAGATAGTAGTAGAGAGAATATAGATTCATCATGGGGGACAGGATGAGGTCTTTGATTTTAATGACAGACAAGGAGAGGTATCTGATCAGTACCGCTCGTTAGGGGAGAGAGAAACTAAAGGGAGTGGTTTGATTCTTCTGTTGTGAAAATTAGAGATGGATGGGCAGGTTCCAGCAGCTCATTCTGTAAGATCAGGGAGGAATCTTGAGGGTCCATGTCTGTTGAGAATTCCAGTCAAACATGTTAGAGACGGTCGCTCGACCTCTATCAAGTATGTGTCAATCTTATGCGTTGTCATGACTGTGGTATCAGCAACAATCAGTAACCGATAAAATAATGTCGTTGTCAAAACATTTGTTTAAGCCTAGGGTTAGGTGTTATTGGGTTAAGTGAATTAACGTGGGTGCATTTGTTAGATGGAAAGTAAAATCAGGTAACAAGCAAACCCTGAAGCATTTGAGGTGTAACCATTGAGGGCTAAAAGTTGTTTTTGTTCTAATAAAACATATGAGGTAAGGGGTATGTTTATGGGAATATCAGATTGTGATGACTATATGATAACTTTGGGTAGGCATGACCTTAAGGGTAGTAATGAGAAATATGTTACTTTTTATGTACCAGTTAGTAGGAACAGCAGGACTTTGATGGTTAAAAGATTAGCTTTTGCCTGACAATGTGACTATGGGGAATTTTAGAGATATTTAGAGGGGTTTGTGGTGATAAAGCATATATATTCTTACCCTATGGATAGACAGGATGTTGTTACATGTCAACGTTGAAGCTTCCATATGAGGTTTTACCATTATAAGAGGGATAGCACCGGACACAGCTAAATCTAGGGTTAGAAGGGTGACATGGCGACATGTCATAGTTCAGCTGGTAGAGCACGGCGCTTGTAGAGCACGGCGCTTGTAACGCCAAGGTAGTGGGTTCGATCCCCGGGACCACCCATACACAAAAAAAAAATGTATGCACGCATGACTGTAAGTCGCTTTGGATAAAAGCGTCTGCTAAATGGCATATTATTATATATTATTTTCAAGCCTATCATTGAAGGATAAATGTAAGGGAGAAGGGGGACTTTTTCCATGGTATGGTGTAACATTTGGGAAGATCATATTGATAATATTAGGTGTACTTTGAGTTCAGATATTATCACTAGGGTTATATATATATATATGCATTGAAGAATATAAGGGATGCATTTGGGAGATCTGAGGGAGCAGAAGTCAGCGAAGACTTGGTTGCAAGATCAGGTAGGCCAGTAGGGGCAGTGATGGGTTACATTTAATGGCAGCTTTGATAACACTGTGTGTGAGGTTTGTAATTTGTTACTGACTTTTGAGAAAGCTATGATATTGAGATAGGTTGGAGAGTGATGCCTGGAGACAACACTCAGATGCCGGTGTTGACTGTTCCTGATCTGGATAAAGATGAACAAGTGGAACTGATGGATAAATATCATTTTTGATTATTTGATGATTTAAAAAAAAAAAAATCCAATATTAGTGTGATTTGTATTATGATTTATGAATCAAAGGGGGGAATGGGTTTATGTGATTCATACATCATTTATATATCATTTCTATATTCTTAGTTGATATTGATGTTCAATTTGAAAGTGTTGTTTTGCAAAAGATACTGTTTGGTCTTTCCTTTTCTTCCAGAAGCATTTGGGGGAACATGTGGAGATTGAAATACTCAAAACAGGGACAATATGAAGGGACAATATGATTGGAGGAGATGAAACAAGGAGGGTGTGGCTGATTCCATCATCAACAATCCATTGGAAGTCGAGACTACAGGGAGATGAAGTGTAGTGGACTACATTCCAGTGTCTGCAATGAAATATAGACATGTGTAATACATAATTGTGTCATATTCTTAGGGATTAATTTTTGTAGAATAATGTTTGATGTTATTGAATACATGTGAGGATCTTAGATGTTTTTGTTTATTTCGGTGATGTTTAGGGACAGAGAGGCTAGGCAGGGAGAGGTTCACTGTATGGTCCAATGGGTTGACCAGCCTTACAAGTGGATATTTATTGGATAGGATTTTGTTTGCAGGGGCTTACATGTGTATTTAATTGCATCATAGTTTCAAATGCATTTACATGGTTTATGAGTTTATCTGGAGTACCGAAGGTGGTTGCCTGGGGCAGAGGGACCGTGAGAGAATTTTACTGTCTTGATTGATGGATGGAAGGTTGCCGGACAGTTTTTCGCTCTTACACTCCATAGAGATTTGTTCATATTTCATAGTAATGTATTCACACTTCATAAACAGTTATTCATATTTCATAGAAAGGTATTTACACTCTAGAGGAGAATGTTTTTGGTTTAAGGTTAAAGATACTCAATAAGATAAATTGTTATTGGTCATAATCCTGTTTGTTTTCGAGACTTTTAGTTCGTCTCGAAGGGGGGAAATGTGGTGTATTAACATTATGACAGTTTTGGAAGAAATGGAATGTTGTTTATGTTAGGTAAAATGTAGCCGTTTGGAGGGTGACGTCCCAGGGGAGACTGGTGATTGGCCAGAAGAGGGAGCCACCCATCTTTTTGCATTGTTTATAAATAGGGGTTAAACGAAGAAGAAAGTCAGAACGGCCATGGCAATCTGAGGTGCCGTTCTCCGGACACCGCGGGTCTGTACTTATGCTGTAACCTCGTGATTTTAATAAAAACCTCTAACACGATGCAGCTTGAACGGACTCTTTGTTGACAGCAATAATATGCCACCATTCACCCGATACGACAAGGAAATACTTACATTCCAGGTTTGAGGAATCCAGTGATTTCCTCACGAAGGTCGATGGGGACACCACGAAAGGCAACAGTGCATCTGGTGTTCACGTCAAGTTGCTCCATTTAAGAGTCTCAGACACGGTGCAGAGCAGAGTTTAAGAAGTTAAAATATATATATATATATACAGTGGGGGAAAAAAGTATTTAGTCAGCCACCAATTGTGCAAGTTCTCCCACATAAAAAGATGAGAGAGGCCTGTAATTTTCATCATAGGTACACGTCAACTATGACAGACAAATTGAGAAGAAAAAAATCCAGAAAATCACATTGTAGGATTTTTAATGAATTTATTTGCAAATTATGGTGGAAAATAAGTATTTGGTCACCTACAAACAAGCAAGATTTCTGGCTCTCACAGACCTGTAACTACTTTTTTAAGAGGCTCCCCTGTCCTCCACTCGTTACCTGTATTAATGGCACCTGTTTGAACTTGTTATCAGTATAAAAGACACCTGTCCACAACCTCAAACAGTCACACTCCAAACTCCACTATGGCCAAGACCAAAGAGCTGTCAAAGGACACCAGAAACAAAATTGTAGACCTGCACCAGGCTGGGAAGACTGAATCTGCAATAGGAAAGCAGCTTGGTTTGAAGAAATCAACTGTGGGAGCAATTATTAGGAAATGGAAGACATACAAGACCACTGATAATCTCCCTCGATCTGGGGCTCCACGCAAGATCTCACCTCGTGGGGTCAAAATGATCACAAGAACGGTGAGCAAAAATCCCAGAACCACACGGAGGGACCTAGTGAATGACCTGCAGAGAGCTGGGACCAAAGTAACAAAGCCTACCATCAGAAACACACTACGCCGTCAGGGACTCAAATCATGCAGTGCCAGACGTGTCCCCCTGCTTAAGCCAGTACATGTCCAGGCCCGTCTGAAGTTTGCTAGAGTGCATTTGGATGATCCAAAAGAGGATTGGGAGAATGTCATATGGTCAGATGAAACCAAAATATAACATTTTGGTAAAAACTCAACTCGTCGTGTTTGGAGGACAAAGAATGCTGAGTTGCATCCAAAGAACACCATACCTACTGTGAAGCATGGGGGTGGAAACATCATGCTTTGGGGCTGTTTTTCTGCAAAGGGACCAGGACGACTGATCCGTGTAAAGGAAAGAATGAATGGGGCCATGTATCGTGAGATTTTGAGTGAAAACCTCCTTCCATCAGCAAGGGCATTGAAGATGAAACGTGGCTGGGTCTTTCAGCATGACAATGATCCCAAACACACCGCCCGGGCAACGAAGGAGTGGCTTCGTAAGAAGCATTTCAAGGTCCTGGAGTGGCCTAGCCAGTCTCCAGATCTCAACCCCATAGAAAATCTTTGGAGGGAGTTGAAAGTCCGTGTTGCCCAGCGACAGCCCCAAAACATCACTGCTCTAGAGGAGATCTGCATGGAGGAATGGGCCAAAATACCAGCAACAGTGTGTGAAAACCTTGTGAAGACTTACAGAAAAAGTTTGACCTGTGTCATTGCCAACAAAGGGTATATAACAAAGTATTGAGAAACTTTCGTTATTGACCAAATACTTATTTTCCACCATAATTTGCAAATAAATTCATTAAAAATCCTACAATGTGATTTTCTGGAGAAAAAAAATCTCATTTTGTCTGTCATAGTTGGCGTGTACCTATGATGAAAATTACAGGCCTCTCTAATCTTTTTAAGTGGGAGAACTTGCACAATTGGTGGCTGACTAAATACATTTTTTCCCCACAGTATAATACAATAAAATGACTTCTCAGGAAGCTCCTCAATGTCCACCAGACAGCTCAATTGTCCATCGAAGTCAGGGGCTTCATATTGAAGGGTGAAGTCATAGTCCAAATTCAATTTGTTTTGCATGATGATCTTCAGGTCATCCACCGACTGTGGACGGGAGGGGAGGGTCATCTTCCCCACCATATCCGTTGCAATATGGACACGAAGTAAGGTCTGGAGTGTAGTTTCTGCCTTCTGAGGGAGGAAAAATATAGATCAACTGAATTTTATGATCCATTTTTCATAGCATATTCCTTTATTTAACAATTCCTTTTTCATGAGTAAGGGAAAATATCAGTCACCTTTTTAGTGTAGTAGTATGACTCTAGAGCGTCAGTAGCAATCTGCCTCCTGTGTTATATGCTAAGAGGGTAGATGTGTCGTTGAACTCTGATATTGAGTGAACCGACAGGTTGCCTGAGGACAGTTCATAGGACCGAAGACGTTCCACGTAGCAGGACTCAAACTTTCTACAGAGAAAGGAAACATTATTATTTAGCCCTGGACTGTTCTGAATTATGTTGTGTGTGATTGTTTAGCTTCGTGTTGTTTACGCTATCTTTGTTATTTTCTCTTTGTCGTTGTTTAGTAAACCTTGACCTTGTTAATTCCTGCGTCTGCGTCCTGCCTCTTAGTATACTCAGTACTCGTCACACTCTTAAACCTTTGGATGCTGTCTACCATAGCGCCCTTCGCTTTATCACAGGTGACATTTTTAATACTCACCACTACATCCTGTATTAAAAGGTCTGGGTCACACCTCGCACCAACCGTTACAAGTGATGTACTGTGTTGGATTTGCCCCAAACATAACACTTTATATTCAGGACAAAAAGTTAATGTCTTTGCCACATTTTTTGCAGTTTTACTTTATTGCCTTATTGTAAACAGGATGCATGTTTTGTATAGTTTCTACCCATCTACCAATATTGTAGGTGGCCTTCTTTCTGTGGAATTGCAAAACCTCCCAGGTCTTTGTGGTTGAATCTTTGTTTGAATTTCACTGCTTGTGTGAAGTACAGAGATGAGGTAGTCATTCAAAAATCATGTTAAACACTATTATTGCACACAGAGTGAGTCCATGCAACTTATTATGTGACTTGAAAATCACGTTTAGTCCTGAACTTATTTAGGCTTGCCATAACAAAGGGGTTGAGTACTTATTGACTCAAGACATTTCAGCTTTTCATTTAAAATTAATTTGTAAACATTTCTAAAAACGTAATTCTACATTGACATTATTGGGTATTGTGTGTAGGCCGGTGATACAAAATGTATATTTAATCCATTTGTAATTCAGACTGAAACACAACAACGTTTCGAAAAAGTAAATGGTTGTGGATACTTTCTGAAGACACTGTAGGTTCTAACTTTACATCTCTGGCTAAGATAGACTTGATAAATGAAAGCTTGGACTGTGGTCGCTATAAACAGCTCATAAGTTCTATAAGCCTCTTAATAATCACAAAATTATCTTAGAACACAATCACTGACTCACACTACATTGATCCCCATGGTGGTGGCAGCATCATGCTGTGGGGATTTTTCAGAAGCAGGGACTGGAAGACTAGTCAGGATCGAGGTAAAGATGAACGGAGCAAAGTAAAGAGAGATCCTCGATGAAAACCTCCTCCAGTGCGCTCAGGACCTCAGACTGGGGTGAAGTTTCACATTCCAACAGGACAACGACCCTAAGCACACAGCCAAGACAACACAGGAGTGGCTTCGGGACAAGTCTCTGAATGTCCTTGAGTGGCCTAGCCAGAGCCTGTACTTGAACCCGATTGAACATCTCTGGAGAGACCTGAAAATAGCTGTGCAGCAATGGTCCCCATCCAACCTGACAGAGCTTGAGAGGATCTGCAGAGAAGAATGGGAGAAACTTCCCAAATACAGGTGTGCCAAGCGTGTAGCGTCATACCCAAGAAGACTCAAGGCTGTAATCGCTGCTTCAACAAAATACTGAGTAAATTTCTAAAAACCTGTTTTTGCTTTATCATTATAGGGTATTGTGTGTAGATTCATGAGGGGGAAAAACGATTTAATAAATGTTAGAATAAGGCTGTAACCTAACAAAATGTGAAAAAAGTCAAGGGGTCTGAATACTTTCTGAAGGCACTGCATATATCTGCACATTGATCTGGTACTGGTACTCCCTGTACAGTGGTGTAAAGTCCTTAAGCAAAAATACATTAAAGTACTACTTTTTTACACTTTTTTTGGTATCTGTACTTTACTCTTTTTACTTTTACTTCACTACATTCCTGAAGAAAAGAATGTGTTTTTTATTCAATTCATTTTGACACCCAAAAGTGTCCAATTCACACACTTATCAAGAGAACATCCCTGGTCATCCCTACTACCTGATCTAGCGGATTCACTAAACACAAATGCTTCGTTTGTAAATTATGTCTGATTATAATAATATGCCATTCAGCAGACACTTTTATCCAAAGCGACTTACAGTCATGCGTGCATACATTTTTGTGTATGGGTGGTCCTGGGGATCAAACCCACTACCTTGGCGTTACAAGCGCCGTGCTCTACCAGCTGAGCTACAGAGGACCACGTTCTGTTATGATAGAGTGTTGGAGTGTGCCCCTGGCTATCCGTAAATTTAAAAAAAAAACAAGAAAGTGGTGCTGTCTGGTTTGCTTAATATAAGGAAATTGAAATGATTTATACTTTTACTTTTGATACTTAATTATATTTAAAAACAAATACTTTTAGACTTTTACTCAAGTAGTATTTTACTGGGTGACTTTCACTTTTACTTGAGTCATTTTCTATTAACTTTACTTTACTTTTACTCAAGTATGAACATTGGGTACTTTTTCCACCACTGTCCCTGTATATAGCTGCAGAGTGATCTGGAACTGGTACTCCCTGTATAAAGCTGCAGAGTGATCTGGTACTGGTACTCCCTGTACATAGCTCCACAGTGATCTGGTACTGGTACTCTCTGTATATAGCTGCACAGTGATCTGGTACTGGTACTCCCTGTATATAGCTCCACAGTGATCTGGTACTGGTACTCCCTGTATATAGCTCCACGGGTGATCTGGTACTGGTACTCCCTGCATATAGCTCCACAGTGATATGGTACTGGTACTCCCTGTATATAGCTCCACAGTGATCTGGTACTGGTACTCCCTGTATATAGCTCCACAGTGATCTGGTACTGGTACTCCCTGTATATAGCTCCACAGTGATCTGGTACTGGTACTCCCTGTATATAGCTCCACAGTGATCTGGTACTGGTACTCCCTGTATATAGCTCCACAGTGATCTGGTACTGGTACTCCCTGTACATAGCTCCACAGTGATCTGGTACTGGTACTCCCTGTATATAGCTGCACAGTGATCTGGTACTGGTACTCCCTGTATATAGCTCCACATTGATCTGGTACTGGTACTCCCTGTATATAACTCCACAGTGATCTGGTACTGGTACTCCCTGTATAAAGCTGCAGAGTGATCTGGTACTGGTACTCAGCATTTACCATGAATGCGATCTCTGTGAACAGGGGAATTTCCTCACAGACACATACTGTATAGACACACATAGGCTGGGATTCAGTCCAATACTGTACAGACACACATTGGCTGGGATTCAATCCAATACTGTATAAACATACATAGGCTGGGATTCAATCCAATACTGTATAAACACACATAGGCTGGGATTCAATCCAAGGTGTGTTATAGAGCACTAGACAGCTGACAATGCAACTTCAGCAGACATTCGTATGCATTTACCATTAATGTGATATCTGTGAATGGGGAAATTGCCGTGGGGGCATTGTCATCTGTCTAGTGCACTGCTCTGTAACACACCTTGGATTGAATCCAGGCCATAGTGTTGTTTTGTACTGCTACCGGAGTTCAAAGCATTGGGCCAGTAACTGATAGGTCGCTGGTTCGAATCCCAGAGCCGACAAGGTGAAAAATCCATAATTGTGCCTGTGAGCAAGGCGCAAAACCCAATTCCTTCAGGAAAGCCAGAAAAATGGCTAACCATGGCTATGACCCCACTCTCTGCAGGTGTCTTAGGGGGAGTTGGGATATGCAACAAACACATTCCAAATCCCACAAGTACACACTTCAAGTGTGAAATAGGACAAATATAATACTATAGTCACCATGCTATTGAGCTTATGGGACTGTTTAATCTGTTATCATGTCAGGTATCTACTGTTTCTCTTTCCCTGTTAGGAAACATGCTTAGACATGTTGATGGCGTCAAAACAACAGCAAACTACATTCCATGCAGCGATGGTAAAAGACAAGATAGGTATCTAAAGAGAAAGAATGATAGACATCGGCTCAGGAGGGACGTGTCACAAATGGCACTGTATTCCTTTTAGGGTGCACTACTTTTGACTAGGGCCCTAGTGCACTATAAAGGGAATAGGGTGCCATTTGGGAAGAAACCCACGTGTTCCTCCCACAACACAATCCTCCTTCTTAAAGGCAAGAGACTGAAGCATTCAGCTTCACCTGGACATCTGTGAGGCGGAGAAGAGAGCTGAAGTACCTTTCGTGGGATGAACGTCAGTCATCATACAAGCATGGAAGATGATCATAGTGAGTACTTAATAACAGCTATATAACATAGGTATTACATGATGTGATTTACTTAAACATTTTGAAAAGTTCAATTAATTAAGAATAACTGTACAGCTGTCAATCTGAACCTGATATACAATTAGACATGAATGTATTGTTTTATGTCTACTACAGTTCCTTTACTGGATAGAAACGGCTGTGGCTATAACAGAGGAAAATTATTTTGGGAGATAATACGGTCTGCATTTGATTGTGAGGAATTCTAGGTCGGGTGAACCAAAGGGCTTGAGTTCCTGTATGTTACTACAATTACACCATATGTAGTTAATCATGAAACACACACCTCCGCCCTTCTGCTTCCCGGAGAGATATTTATTCCTGTCTGCGCGATGAACTGAGAATCCCTCTGGCTGGTCCGATTCCGACAGAGTATCCCGAGAGAGCCATGTTTCCGTGAAAAAAGTATGTTACAGGCTCTGATGTCTCTCTGGGAAGAAGTCCTTGACCTAGCTCATCAACTTTGTTGTCAAAAGACTGAACATTAGCAAGTAATATACTTAGAAGCGGGTGGGTGGTGTACGCGCCTCCTAAGTTGAACCAGCAGGCTGCCTCGAGTGCCCCCTCCTCCCCCGGCGATGATCTGGGACCAGGCTAGGCAACTCTATATTTACATTTGAAAATGCTTTAAAAACTTTTTTTTTAAACATATACCTTTTCACCTAAAGGTGTCAGACACATTTCATTTTACTCAGAGATGTGGCCTACCTTCTGATTCTGGGCAGACAGCAAAAATCAAGTTGTCAGGAGGTTGATTACAGCGACACCCAATCAGAATTCAGCCTTTCCTGAATTAAATTATTTTTGCCTAGTAACACTCTCTCATTGGCTTGAAATGACTACTTACATGGAAAACAAAACCTAACTCTGAATATAGGCTCTCACAGTCACGACAGGGGACGACAATTAACAGATAAGTACAACTGCACAAAAAAATGAGTATTCAACTTAACTATTTTACTAATTAAATATACAACAATCTAATCTACAGTTTAACAACTATAGCACAACATTAAGTAAACATTTCGATGATAACAGGTCTGTTGACATTCATGCATAATAACCAAACGATTACATCACTAGACATGTCAACTATCAGCTAACACACCTGACTCCAATAATCAACTAATGATGGTCTTCAGTTTAGAACGCGATTAGTTGAATCAGTTGTTTTAGCTATAGGGCTGGGGGAAAAGTGTGACACCAATCAAGCCCCCGAGGACTGGAGTTGCCCATCCCTGATGTTCAGGAAGTGGTCTATCTGGTCTTAACACGTAGCAGCAATGGTAGAATAATAACCATGTTTAGAATGTAATTTGATCTTGATACGCTTTATGGGTACGTTATGTTGACCTGAGAAGATAATGTACTGTGTTTATCGACAGTTATACCACATAACATTACTCTTTTTATAGTTTAGATTTCTGAAAGTCAAATTGCTGAGACATTTTTTTTATTAAGTGATAATGCGCGACAAACCGGCTTCGAGGGCATTATCACGTTATACAATGTGTTACCAACATATTCAAATAATATACCTATTTTCATTTAAAAAAGTTATTTTGATGAATTTATTCATACTATTTCATCCTTCCACGAGATATAGTCCCCACACATCTAGGATTGCTACCTGTACGGTTATGCCACATAGCATTTCTATTTTTATAGTTTGAAAGTCAAAGTCCTGATCTTAATTATTTCCCTCATTGGCTAGAAATGACTAGTTACAGGTGAAACGAAATTGAACTCAGAATATAAGCTTCAGCTCCCACTGTCACAACAGGGGACAATTAACAGATACGTGCAACCACACTAAAAGTGAGTATTCAACTTAACTACCTTTGTAATTACATTTTGTACAACAATTTACTCTACAGTATTTGAATAACTTTAGCACAATATTAGGTTTTTCATTTTTTATTGATACCAGGTCTGTTGAAATGTATGCATAAGTAATAAAACGTTGACGTCACCAGACAATGTCAGAACAATACAATCACATAACCAAGTTTCTTGGAAAGTCAACAATCACATTCATCTGTGTTTTGTTTTTTATACTAATGTAGCCGGCTCGGTCTGCTCGTTGCCGACTACTGCGTTGTGTTCCGGTGCACTGAAGACAAGACACTGGCGTACTTGAAGGCACTTTATTGTGTACAACCCTCTCAATCTGTTCAACATCAAAGAGAGAAAATGTTCAAAACTCTACCCTCGACCAGAATCCGCCTCTCCCAGCCGAGTACAATGCAGACTCAGTATAATCACATTCAAAAATACAAGGAATAAAATACAACATCATTGGAAAATAAACATTGCATCTGGTGTATATCTTATGTATGTGTCATATTCATGTTATCTCTGCCAAAAACTCTGAGCTTTTAGCCTTTACATTAATACTGTGCAACATGACATAAACCATCTTTGAAATAGGTAATACATACAGTAATATGCACGAAGCAACATGTCATCCTTCACATTTGAGCTTTTCAGTGCCATTAAACACTAATCAATACATGAAAACATTTTAAATGAACACATATTTTTAACCTGATATAGGGAATACATACCTGTTCAACATCAAAGAGAGAAAATGTTCAAAACTCTACCCTCGACCAGAATCCGCCTAACATAAAAAGAACAACGTGAGCTTCATACAAGAGGATAGAATGATGATTGCTAACTTACAGCTAAACAGAACACGAGGTTAGCTAAGTTAGCAATTTCTCAACTCTCAAAAATGGCTAAATTCACGACACAGCTTGATTAAATGTACGTACACTCATCATATAATATACATACAAGTTACTATGTGCACTGAAACGTTTTAGTTTTAACAGGTATATCAAGTTTATATCACGCCGAAGTGAATACATACCTCTCCCAGCCGAGTACAGTGCAGACTGAGAAAAGCATGACCTCCCTCCGCATATAACCAAACCAACTCTAGAGGGCGCACTTACACAACTAACTCTCCCAATATCTGTAGACTACACGAAATGCTGAACAATACAATATTTTGGTGAAATCAACTCACAAAATAAAATAAAAAATAGAAAATGAACGGTTGCAAAAATCTGTAATTCTTTGACCTGTTACATTCACCCCTCTTTAATTTCACCAAAATCCTTCACACTTCGAGGGTGGAAAATAACCAAAAACATATAGAATAAATCTCTTGTCCACTTGGTCCAAGATAGCCCTGGGACTCCATTTCCCATATACAGCGTATAAAGCTACTTACAAAGTAAGTTAAAAGAAAACAGCAGTTGATCAGGCTACTGCCCCTTCTAGTGAATATGATGCCTTATACATCATATGAAATCTTGGAACACTTTCCCTCCATTATGAACATCTCATGACTCAGGTCATACTACTGGTAATAAAGAAAAATATCTCAATCTCAAAAATGTATCTAAAATAAAGAACGGAAAGACAGTGACCTTCTGACTCCTGTAACAAAACCCTTGGTGAGTGGTTTTTGCACCATGTTCTCTATCAAGCGATCGACTGCCTTAACAACCCTGCCAGTACGTGTTCTGACAACCTGACTTTCAAACCCTTGTACTTGGGAGGGTATCTGACTATCAATCAGTGTAACAGGTGAATTGACGTCCGAAGACCCTGTCTCATCTAAGTCAGGAACATCAATTGGGGCAACAGAGTCAGTGTCAGTCATGTGCAAATCAGGGGGGTCACTGGAATCCGACAAGTCTCTCACAGGTGAGTATTCATTTTCCCCTTGGCCTCTGACCTCTTTAGACTGGGCTCTAGTGGGTGTCAGTTGAACAGACTTCCTGGACAGAGAGTGGGGCATCTCATTCTCCATCTCAGACTCATCAGCTTCTCCAATAGACTCAGAGTCAGAGGATGCGTTTAACCACGAACATGTACGGTCCTCAGAAGCATCTACTGCTAGGCCACTCAAAGCATCAACAGAAGGAGGCTGAAACTCACTGGCCACATCCGAGGCAGCTCCATTCGTCTCTTCATCGCTTAGTTCTGGCATGGGCAAGAAGCTCACGTCCAACATCAAATTCCGATGAACAACTTTTGTTTTCCCACTTTCGTCTCTGACTTTGTAAACGTGAGTCTGAGGGTTCCGGTCTATGATGGTATACATAGTGGCTTCCCACTTATCCGCTAACTTCCTCTTCCCTCTCTCTGCTTTATTAGCTAACAAAACTCGGTCGCCAACGTTCAAGTGGGTTCCACGAACTCTCTTGTTGTAGCCATCAGCTTGATGTTGCTGTCCTTTCCTCGCATGCTGCTGAGCTATGTCGGCAGCCACATGGAGGTTCGCCATCAGTTTCTCTGCATAGGTCTTATAATTCACCACGACTGGATCCCTCAAGACTTGTTTGAAGACCATGTCTACTGGGAGTCTGGGCACTCGACCATACATCAAATAGAATGGAGGATATCCAGTTGTTTCATGAGTGGTGGCATTATACGCAAAAGTCAAAGTCTGTATCTGTTGGGCCCAGTGTTGCTTAGCTGTCAGGGGTAGGGCACGCAACATACTGCCAAGTGTCCTATTGAACCTTTCGGTTTGCCCATTTCCCATGGGATGGTATGCTGTTGTGTGTGTTTTCTTAATCCCTGTGAGGCTGAGGAGTTCAGCTATGAGTTTGCTTTCAAAATTGGCCCCTTGATCAGAATGTATTCGCTCTGGGAAACCGTAGATGCAGAATACGTTATCCCATAACTTCTTTGCTATTTGCTTTGCAGTTTGGTTTACGCAGGGAAAGGCATGAGCCAATTTTGTAAAGTGGTCTGTTATGACTAACACATCGACAGATCTTTGCTTACAGTCCTCAGCACTCCAAAAATCAATGCACACCAGCTCCATGGGTGCCGAAGTGCGAATGCTCTCCAAGGGAGCTCGGGCAGCTGGTTCAGGGGTCTTTGCAAGGATACAGCGTTGGCAGCATTTCACATATTCCTTGATGTCTCTTCCCATTTGCGGCCAGAAGAAACGCTGTCGGGCGAGGTGTGCTGTTCTAGCCTGCCCTTGATGCCCAGCGAAATCATGCACACCAGCGAGAGCTTTGGCCTTCAAGCTAGCAGGCAGCACAAACTGATACCTCTTCTCTCTGCTTAATGGGTCTTTGGTTACCCTATATAGGACTCCGTCCTGGACTTTTAGATGATGCCACTGCTTGCACAGTGTCTGGGTCGTAAGAGCTAACCTCCTCCTCCCTCGCCTAGGTGGTGGCTCACCCCTCTGAATGAGTGGCAGGACTTCCCTGATAACTGGATCTATTTCCTGGCTGTGCCTCAGCTCGCCGATGGAGAGGGCTGGAAGTATGTCTTGTTCTGAGGGCACCGCCTGGGGAAGAACATTGAGAAACTGTGTTGCTCTTATCTCTGCTCCCCTTTCCCACTCTACATGAGCTTCACAAGCAGATTTCACATGAGAGGGTTCTTGACTGCTGGCCAGCCTGTCTTGAGTGGGGTCCATAGTTACACAGCACCCTGCATCAAGTGCCTGGAGACACTGGGTCTTACTCCGGAAGAGATCTTGGACTTTCTCCTCTTTGGTTCCCTCCGCCTCGGCCAAAAGACTTCCATAGGGCTCACTGATCAACCTTTGGCTCACTGATTTAGCAAACGGATCTCTACTCAGGGCATCTGCCACAATGTTCTTTACCCCAGGAATGTGTTTGATACTGAAGGTGTAGGGGGAAAGCTTTGCCACCCACCTCTGTTCGCAAGCGTCAAGTTTTGGTTTGGTCATTATATAGGTCAAAGGATTATTGTCGGTCCACACTGTAAAAGTGTGGCCTTTCAACCAGTGGCTGAATTTTTCACAAACACTCCATTTGAGCGCCAAGAACTCCAGTCGGTGAGCAGGATACCTCTTTTGTGAGCCAGTGAGGGTCTTGCTGGCAAAGGCGATCGGGCGTGCCTTCGTTTCTCCTTCTGGTATCTGGGACAGAACTGCCCCAAGGCCATCAAGAGACGCATCAATGGACAAAACCAAGGGCTTAGTAAAGTCTGGATGGCTAAGGACCACACAATTCAGGAGCTTCTCCTTAAGGCTGGCGAAAGCGGAATCGCAGTCAAGGGTCCAATCCGCAGGTTTGAGCTTTCTGTAGACTCCCGCATTCTGACTATACTTCCCGGCCTTTCCTCTCCGTTTCTGGCCAGCTGTGAGAGCAAACAGGGGTTTTGCGATGGAGGAGCAATTTGGTATGTAGTGTTGGTAATAAAATACCATCCCCAGGAACGACTTCACTCTGCGAACTGAAGGAGTGCAGCCATCATCTTCCATCAAGTCCCTCTTTGACATTTTGGTGATGACCTCGACCTTCTCTGGGTCAACAGCAACACCGTCACTGTCAACGATGTGTCCGAGAAACTTCACAGATCTCCGCAACAGATGGCATTTTTTTGGACTCAACTTCAGATTGTGCTCCCGTAGCCTCTGGAAAACAACCTCTAATCTGCTGAGGGCCTGCTGTTCATTGGGGGCAAATATCAAGAGATCATCTAGGTAGCACAAGAGACTGCTGAAGTTAAGATCGCCAAAGATACTCATCATCATCCTCATGAAGGACGCTGGACTGTTGCAAAGCCCCTGTGGCATTCTGTTATACTCGTGCAGGCCTAATGGTGTTGTGAAGGCGGTATACTTTTTGTCCTCCTCATGCATGGGCAAGTTATAAAATCCAGACGTGAGGTCCATGGTGCTGAAGACAGCATTACCGCCAAGGGCAGCCAAGCAGTCCGATTGATGGGGCAAAGGATGAGCATCCTTGATAGTTCTTGCATTCAGCCATCGAAAGTCTGTGCATATCCGGAGGTCGCCATTTTTCTTCCAAACCATCACGAGTGGAGAAGCATATTCACTCATTGATTTCCGTATGATTTCCTGTTCCTCCATCTCGGTGAGAACTTGGCGCAGCTTTTGATAATGGGCTGGCGGCACTCTGCGATATGGAAGACGGAAGGGACGGTCGTCAGTGAGGCGGATCCTATGGGCAAAGCCCTTGGCTTCTCCACAGTCAAGATTATGCTTTGAAAATATATCCTGATATTTCTCCAGCAATGTCACAAGTTGGAGCTTGGTGGAGGGGCTCGCTTCACAATGATCAATATCGACATTTCCTAGACCAGACTTCTGCAGTCTGTCTTTCAGGTCACCGTTGTCGTCCTGTTTCACATGAGTCACTCCAACAGAGCCAGCATCACTCTGACAGGAACCCTGGAACAGTGTGAGATCTTCAGCTGCAACACAAGTAGAGACGTCCGCAAGCTTGCTGTTCCTTTTCAGTGTGAGTGGGTTGTCTGAGATATTAGTGACTTTCATGGGAGTCCAGCCATCTCCCCATAGCGGTGTTACCACTCTCCCCACCATAATCCCCCGAGGCACACACCTGGAGGTTGTAGGCTCCACCATAACTGTACTCCCAGGTGACTTGGGTATATTACTTGGCAGTCTTCCCCACAGCAGGTACTCTTGTTTGGGAAGGAGAGTCACCGCCTGAGTTAGCTTCACTGTCCCTACTTTTCCTGGGACATCTTCACCCCTCCATCTTGTGAGACTGGTCATCATTTCTAGAAACTGTTCGCCATCTGGAGACCCTTTTGTGTTGCTCGAGATAAGTGTCCAATAACTGTTCTCGTTTTTCAGCTGATGCAGTACACGTTTCAACATGTTGGTGCCTACTATTATGTCGTCTTTCTGACCAGCGATCACCAGAACTGGGACCATGCACTTTACCCCATACAGACTTAGTTCCATGTCATACATGCACTTGGGGCGCACTTGTACTCCTCCACAGCCAACAAGGATGATTTGCTGTGAGAGTTCTTGATGTGGGGTCAAGACGCTATCCGATAGTAGTCTCTGCTCTGCCTCTTCACTTATCGTGCAGGCCATTGAGCCTGTATCGAGGAGCCCTTGCAACTGAGCACAGCCATTAACTGTCACCGGTGCGTGAAATAACTCACTGAACGTCTCAACTCTGTGAATATTCTGAACAATTACCGTGCAATTATCAGACATTGCTTTACAGACATTGACATACATCTCCTTCAATTCTTCACTTTCTTCAAGGGTTGAATCTTCAACGCTCACACATCCCCTTTCCGTATGTGAGCTATCTAGTTTAAACTGGCTCCAACTTGCTCAGAGTTAGGTGGTGTGTGCGCTAACTGTGGCTGAGCGTTAATTCTTGGCCGGCGCTGTTGGCATTCTCTCTTCCAGTGGCCGGGCTTGTAACAGCCCATACAGAGGTTCGCCTGTCTACAGTGTGCAGTAGTTGAATGTTCGGCAGACTGACAGACTTTACATCTACTCTGAACAATGGCTGCTGGCCCCCTGCTTGGTGGCACGACTGCTGTTGTGTGTGCCGTCTGCTCTAGCACACGGTCCAGCAAGCCAATGAGAGACTGCATGCAGATGCTCTCTGTCTGAGGAGAGGATGGAAGCCCCATTGCCTTTGGGTAACCAGTAAGGTCTGTTGGGTTTTCAGCAGCGACTGTCTCTGTGGTTAATGCCTGAGCATGTGCACCAATGTTCTTTGGCCGATAAGATTTGGCTTGACACATTGTTCTAGCCTCTCTCTGATGTTCAACGAGGTGTTCATGAATCTCATTTGCTGTCCACTTTTCAGCTGTTTTGCACTTTAGGACACTTGCAAGAGCGGGGTCGGGACAGTGTTTCACCAGCATCATTGTGACTTCGTGAGAGGGGTCCTCAATGTTTCGCCCCTGCCTTCTCAGACACTCATCTGCGACATCCACAGCCTTGTTCAAGCGTATCCAATAGTCCATGGGACTTTCTCCAGCCAGAGGAAGTGTGTTATAGAAATCTGCTAAAGGCATAGAGGAGTAGGTTAACTCACTGAAATGTTGTTTCAGAATATCAAAGACGAGCTTGGAGTTCTCAGCTGGCTGCAGCGATGGCATACTGCGCAGGGTAACTTTAACAATGTCTCTAGCCTTTCCCATTAGTCTTGACATTATCTCCTGGGAGTGCTCTTGCGGGTGTACACCCCTCTTATTCAGGTAAACGCTCATAATCTCTTCCCACTCATGCACTGTGTGTTTGTCTGTTCCATCACCCCTGAAGTACGGCGGCTCTTTGACATCTGTCTTCATGACTAACTTTACTCCTGTCATGTTCAAATCAGACTGTCCATATCCTAAGTTCAGGCTAGGCGTAGGAGTGGTTTGGTTATCTGCACTACCAACAGATCTCTGTAATTGGCTAGCAATGTTCTTTCCTATTTCATGAGCTAACTGTGTGATGAGACTCCCTAGGTCTGCAGAACTCACATGTGAACTAGACACTGGCTGACGTGGAGAATGTTCATCCGTTTGGGTGTGAGTGTATGAAAATGCAGGACGGCCCACTGAACTAACGCTGCTTGCAATGTCTGGAGCATCTCCTAAGCTACGCATGTGTGGTGCGGGGGAATATTCATCAGTGCGTAAGCGTGTGGACGAGAGTACAGGTCTGCCTAGTATACCAGCACCCCTAACCGGCGTGCTCTCCACCATACTCATAAACCTGCCCCTCCCCAGGCTTACCCCTGCAGCATCTCCAACACTAAATGGTGTCTGCGCATCCTTACCATCAGTCATTTTTTTTTTTTTTTTTTTTAAATAGAAAGTTGTAATAGACTATGGTAATGATATGTGAATCACCAGAACATGTGAATATGAAAAAAAAATTGTACAATGATAGAAGTAGCTGAGGTAAGCAATTAAGAGCTACAATTTACACATTAATGTTTGCCCTTATACTTGTAACGTTCCGAAGATGTTCCTACTCGTCACAGCAACCACCGGCGATCACCCTGGCGATGATCTGAAGCGAAGATAATCCGGGTCACGGCACCAATGTAGCCGGCTCGGTCTGCTCGTTGCCGACTACTGCGTTGTGTTCCGGTGCACTGAAGACAAGACACTGGCGTACTTGAAGGCACTTTATTGTGTACAACCCTCTCAATCTGTTCAACATCAAAGAGAGAAAATGTTCAAAACTCTACCCTCGACCAGAATCCGCCTCTCCCAGCCGAGTACAATGCAGACTCAGTATAATCACATTCAAAAATACAAGGAATAAAATACAACATCATTGGAAAATAAACATTGCATCTGGTGTATATCTTATGTATGTGTCATATTCATGTTATCTCTGCCAAAAACTCTGAGCTTTTAGCCTTTACATTAATACTGTGCAACATGACATAAACCATCTTTGAAATAGGTAATACATACAGTAATATGCACGAAGCAACATGTCATCCTTCACATTTGAGCTTTTCAGTGCCATTAAACACTAATCAATACATGAAAACATTTTAAATGAACACATATTTTTAACCTGATATAGGGAATACATACCTGTTCAACATCAAAGAGAGAAAATGTTCAAAACTCTACCCTCGACCAGAATCCGCCTAACATAAAAAGAACAACGTGAGCTTCATACAAGAGGATAGAATGATGATTGCTAACTTACAGCTAAACAGAACACGAGGTTAGCTAAGTTAGCAATTTCTCAACTCTCAAAAATGGCTAAATTCACGACACAGCTTGATTAAATGTACGTACACTCATCATATAATATACATACAAGTTACTATGTGCACTGAAACGTTTTAGTTTTAACAGGTATATCAAGTTTATATCACGCCGAAGTGAATACATACCTCTCCCAGCCGAGTACAATGCAGACTGAGAAAAGCATGACCTCCCTCCGCATATAACCAAACCAACTCTAGAGGGCGCACTTACACAACTAACTCTCCCAATATCTGTAGACTACACGAAATGCTGAACAATACAATATTTTGGTGAAATCAACTCACAAAATAAAATAAAAAATAGAAAATGAACGGTTGCAAAAATCTGTAATTCTTTGACCTGTTACACTAACACGACCCAGATGCAGACACAGGAGGCAGACCGTTTGAATCTCAGATATTTATTTCAAAACAGGGGGCAGGCAAACTGCAGGTCAAGTGCAGGCAGAGGTCTGTAATCCAAGGCAGCGTGAATAAGGGACAGAACGGCTAGCAGGCTCAGGGCGGGCAGAATGGTCAGAACCGGGAGGACTAGAACGATTAAGGTGTGACATATATACATTGTATAACAATGAAAGGACAACCAGAAACATTCATATTGTTTAATTGAATAGAAACTAGAGGGTCTAGGACACGGTAATGTAGCACAGGTCCAGGTATAGACCCATGGGGCGGCGTACAATTGGCCCAGCGTCGTCCAGGGTAGGGGAGGGAATGGCCGGCAGGGATGTAGCTCAGTTGGTAGAGCATGGCGTTTGCAACGCCAGGGTTGTGGGTTCGATTCCCACGGGGGGCCAGTATGAAAAATATAAATATATGCACTCACTAACTGTAAGTCGCTCTGGATAAGAGCGTCTGCTAAATGATAAAAATGTAAATGTATATGATATTTACCTAAGAGAGTTCAAGGGTTAAGTTATGGAACGCCGGTTGGGTCTATGCGTGTCAAAAAAGGTACACATCAAATAACACTATTTGACGCCTTAAATAAGCTTTTCATCTCACACGTTAAATAATACAATTATATTATAGAATGTTGTGTGTGCTGAATTTGCACGTGCAAGCCAAGCGCCACCACTATGATCAGTAGCACTGTCAAAGCTGTACAAAAAGAAAAAAATATGCACACACCGCACACGAACGATGTGTTTACAATACAGCGTTGGTAATAAGGTGCTATTTGTTCGACCGCAACTTCTGGGGTAGCTACCTCGCTAGCGCCAATGCAACCAGTCTGAAAACAATGACGAGTAGAAACTGCAGTCATTTTCAATAATCTTAGCAATGATTAGGAATCCTTGTGAGTAAGTATTAGCTAGGTAACCACTTGTTGTTCGCCTATTGAAATTGAACTCCAGTTCTTGAAAATAAATAGCTAGCCAGCGACTTAACCCTTTTGCCCAAAGCTAACGTTATAAGCAACCAGCTAGCTTCATCTGGCTAGTGAGGCTCGACCGGACTGGGTTTAATGTTGTGAAACTAGCCACAATAAGGATTAGGCACAATAGTGGAATTTGCGGATCGCCTTCAAAATAAAAGTACCGATTTGAAAGTGATGTAGAAGGTTACAATTGGTGCCATATTTAGACGAGATAATGTTAGACAAGGTTGGAATGTGGAGCAATGAAATGGGGTATCAGTCTACTTGGTGACACCCACAGAACACAACTGTGAAGAGTTTACGCAAATATTAGTGTTGTAGCTCTTATCGCGGGACTGTAACCATGGGAAATCACCTCTCCAGTCAGCCTATTGTACGTATTGACATTAATATTGCACTGTACAGACTTACCTAAGGATTGGGGATCAATAAAATGGGGTATCAGTCTACTCAGTACCCAAGTGCTTTTTTCCCAACGTCCTCCTCTGAGTTATCAGACTCCAAAATATCCACGCTGGAATGTTTTTCTTCTGGAATAGTGTTCAATACACATAGCAGGTTGATAATACATGTGGCTCAATTCACAGTTGTTTCAGAGTCCCACAATAAGAGTTATAACGCTAATGTTCTCTGGGTGTCACCGAGTAGACTGATAGCAAGACAACAAACTGCCGCCCCCCTCCTATCCCCGCTAAACTATGTACAGCAGGGGTCGGCAAAAGGTTTGGCCTTGGGCCAATTTTTTTCTCGGCAAAAAATTGGAGGAACAGAACATAATAGCAGCCCAATCCATATGCCTATGCTACAAATAAAAATGAAAAATTACACATCTGGTTAGTAGGCTATATAATAAGTACAACGTCAATAACATAGCCTAATATTTTCAATCTGATTACATTGATAAAATCACCAATGTCTCTATTAAATTAGTTTTTTATATTTCTATGTGTGTTGATTGGGAAATAACATCTTGCAATCAAAATAAAATGTTGGGCTGAAAAAGTCTCAAAAGCAAGGTTGATAATGAAATAGAAGTTTCAGGGAAGAATGGACAGAGAAATAGGCATTCTTACCATATTTTTCCAATGTCAAATCAAAATCAAATCAAATTGTATTTGCCACATGTGCCGAATACAACAGGTGTAGACCTTACAGTGAAATGCGTACTTACAAGCCCTTAACCAAGAATGCAGTTTTAAGAAAAATAAGTGAAGTAAAAAAAATAGGACAGTGCAAATAGTATGGGTAGCCATGATTAGCTGTTCAGGAGTCTTATGGCTTGGGGGTAGAAGCTGTTAAGAAGCCTTTTGGACCTAGACTTGGCGCTCCGGTACCGCTTGCCGTTCGGTAGCAGAGAGAACAGTCCAAGACTAGGGTGGCTGGAGTCTTTGACAATTCACAGTGCCTTCCAGTGTCTTGTTTGCAACAGCTGTTTGCAAATAATTAAACCTTGTGAATCTAAGCATGGCACTTTCAAAAGTTACCTTTCCAACACAGACAGACGTTCTACCGAAGCAGAAAAATGTAAGCTTCAACTGCTGGCTACTCCTCCATTGCATAACCCAACAACAGAAGTGCTTCCCTAAAAGCTGCCTGGGTTTAAACAAACATCTTCTCTTTTCAGAAAGTGAAAATCTCAATTAATAGGGACAGAATAGCAAAGTCAATTTGTTTGTCTCCTTGAATATTATAGGGTGCAGCTCAGCTTCAGAATGTCATAGAGAGGAATCAATATATCCCCATATGCATCGGAGTCACGTCTTTCGCAGGCATTTTAGAGCTTGTTTCTTCCATAAGGCATCACGGAGTTAAGTATTGTTATAGAACGCTTTATATAATCTGGATACTTTTTATGTATTTATTTCAAAATATAAATATAAAGCTAACAATAGGTATATTTTTTGCCATTTTCTTTAACGAAGGGTGTGGGATACTCAATTCGAGCCCAAACGTCCAAACACACCAAACCCTTCCCAGACACAGAGGTATTTAAGGATTTGGCTATACCTACATCTATTGATAGCATAATTGTGTTTGTCAACCACGTTTTGCATAGGAATAAATAGGCTCCAATTCTATATGCAATTCTATGATTAGGCCCATAAAATGTTTGGGTGTGCGCAGATTTTTTTCTTCATGTTTCACAATAGGATAATCCCGTAAAAACACACACATATCACCATAGCTACCAATGATAGTGGGAATGAATTTCGGGGAGAAGCGGGAATGGGGTGGGGGCGGGAACTGCATCAACGGCTGATCTGGTGGCTGGGGCGCGGCAGTCGGTGCAGTAGCTGATCAGGGGCAACAGAGGGTGGCAGCCAATTTCCAAATGCCGCCCCAAATTCAAGTGCCGCCGTAGGCAACCGCCTAATCTTGCCTAATGGGAGGGCCGGCCCTGCTGATACCCCATGTCATTGATCCACAATCCATAGGTAAGGCTGTATAGTGAAATAAGTATGCCCCCAATGCAATTCTAAAGTCTAATACATCCAGTGTGATTACAACAGATTTGTCAAATTAACAAATTATTGTATTTTGTGGATTTTATATAACAACATTCCAACCTCGTTTAGCATTATCTATTCAATTATGGCATAATTCTACTATTTGTGTTCATTTGCATCCTGTCAACATTACACTTTTATTTTGAAGGCTAACCGCAAAAGTTCCACTATTGTGGCTAATCCTTATTGTGGCTAGCGTCACATAGATGGGTCCGACCACCATTAATCAAATAAGAACTGTCTTATAAATTAGGGTTATTTTAAATGATGACACCTAGATAGATAGTTAGCTAGCTAACTATAGCTACTGAAACAGATTTGGTCGTTTTTGCTATGCTTTTGGGGAAGAACATTGTTTGCATCCATCAGCTAGCTAGCTTTTTAATGACCAGCACTGTAGGTGCGCGAGACACAACTTTACCAGCATCATAGCATACGTATCGATGAATCGTTGTGACAAATGAAATACGAGTGATAGTGTAATCAATGTGTAATAACTATGTAAAAAATTAATGAACGTGTTAAATTATTATGTGATGTGCAGTCATATTCAGGTCCTGATTGGTCAACAAGCTTATTTGACACGTCAAATAGTGTTATTTGACGTGTATCTTTTTTTACACGCAAAGACCCAAACGGGGTTCCATATTAAGTAGCCTATACTGTGTCTTATTGAAGTGGGCCAATCTTGAGTCAACACATAGCAGGTTGCTGAGAGGGACACACCTGTATGTTTCTTGGTACTGAGGGACACACCAGCAGGTTTCTTGGTACTGAGGGACACCTGCAGGTTTCTTGGTACTGAGGGACAGGCCATTATACCACAGTGTACAGCAGGGATGGGCAACTCCAGTCAACTGGGGCGTGATTGGTGACGTTGAGTGCGTTCCTACCTGACTGCATTGCTGACGCATAACAGATCTTACAACGCCTGTATAGATATTTTATATATCAGCTAACCACATCATATGTTATAGCAATCTGGTGCCCAACGGCACAGTTGATGACGTGGCACGCAACTATTGGCAACACCTGTTCAGGGGAACACAATAATACTTATGCCTAACACACCTGACTCCATTCATTATCTATAGAAAAGTTTGTGGTCATACGCACATCCTTAAAAACATAGGTGCTGGGCTAATAAAGAACACTAGAGTAGAACAGGAAGGCCCGCACTGTTAAAGCTCCCAGTTCACCGCTTTGTTGACAACGTTTAGATCCGAAATGGATCTTCATCAGGTCGAACAAACTGAGTGCTCACTTCCCAAAATATACACATTTCACCTCACATGACCAAAAATATACACATTTCACCTCACATGACCATTGCGGACATGACGCATGGTGGGTGAAAAAACAATTTGTGTATCTCTAATAATTTAATAACAATGAGATGGGTACATGTAGTAGTTCCAGAAAATAATATATATATTTACAAAATTACCAAGTGGGTCTTCCATTCCTGTCGTGGTCCTCATGAGAGCCAGTTTCATCATAGCGCTTGATGGTTTTTGTGACTGCACTTGAAGAAACTTTCAAAGTTCTTGACATTTTCCGTATTGACTGACCTTCATGTCTTAAAGTAATGATGGACTGTCGTTTCTCTTTGCTTATTTGAGCTGTTCTTGACATAATATGGACTTGGTCTTTTACCAAATAGGGCTACCTTGTCACAACACAACTGATTGGCTCAAATGCATTAAGAAGAAAATACATTCCACAAATTAGCTTTTAAGAAGGCACACCTGTTAATTGAAATTCATTCCAGGTGACTACCTCATGAAGCTGGTTGAGAGAATGCCAAGAGTGTGCAAAGCTGTCATCAAGGCAAAGGGTGGCTATTTTAAGAATCTCAAATATAAAATATATTTTGATTTGTTTAACACTTTCTTGGTTACTACATGATTCCATATGTGTTATTTCATCATTTTGATGTCTTCACTATTATTCTACAATGTAGAAAATAGTAAAAATAAAGAAAAAGCCTGGAATGAGTAGGTGTGTCCAAACTTTTGACTGGTATTGTATATTGACGAGCAATGTCAGAGCGGCATGGACTAAAATACAGTAGAATAGTATAGAATACATTATATACAAATGAGATGAGTAATGCAAGATATGTAAACATTATTAAAGTGACTATTGTTCCATTTCTTAATGTGGCCAGTGATTTCTAGCCTATGTCTATAGGCAGCAGCCTCTAATGTGCTACTGATGGCTATTTAACAGTCTGATGGCCTTGAGATAGAAGCTGTTTTTCATTCTCTCAGTCCCAGCTTTGATGCACCTGCATTCACCTCGCCTTCTGGATGATAGCGGGGTGAACAGGCAGTGGCTCGGTTGGTTGTTGTCCTTGATGATCTTTTTGGCCTTCCTGTGACATTGGGTGCTGTAGGTGTCCTGGAGGGCTGGAAGTTTGCCCCTGATAATGCGTTGGGTGGACCGCACTACCCTCTGGAGAGCCCTGCAGTTGCGGGTGGTGCAGTTGCCGTACCAGGCGGTGATACAGCCCGACAGGATCCTCTCAATTGTGCATTTGTTAAAGTTTGTGAGGGTTTTAGGTGCCAAGCCAAATTTCTTCAGCCTCCTGAGGTTGAAGAGGCTCTATTGCGCCTTCTTCACCACTCTGTGTGTGTGGGTGGACCATTTCAGTTTGTCAGTGATGTGTACACCAAGGAACTTGAAGCTTTCTACCTTCTCCACAGTGGTCCCGTTGATGTGGATAGGGGGGTGCACTCTCTGCTGTTTCCTAAAGTCCACGATCATCTCCTTTGCTTTGTTGAGTGAGAGGTTATTTTCTTGGCACCACACTCCAAGAGCCCTCACCTCCTCCCTGTAGGCTGTCTCGTCATTGTTGGTAAACTTGTCTGCAAACTTGATGATTGAGTTGGAGGCGTGCTTGACCACGCAGTCATGGGTGAACACGGAGTGCAGGAGTGGGCTGAGGACGCACCCTTGTGGGGCCCCAGTGTTGAGGATCAGCGAAGTGCAGGTGTTGTTTCCTACCTTCACCACCTGGGGGTGGCCCGTCAGGAAGTCCAGGACCCAGTTGCACAGGGCGGGTTCAGACCCAGGGCCTCGAGCTTAATGATGAGCTTGGAGGGTACTATGGTGTTGAATGCTGAGCTATAGTCCATGAACAGCATTCTTACATAGGTGTTCCTCTTGTCCAGATGGGATAGGGCAGTGTGATGGCGATTGCATCGTCTGTGGATCTATTGGGACGGTAAGCAAATTGAAGTGGGTCAAGGGTGACAGGTAAGGTAGAGATGATATGATCCTTGACTAGTCTCTCTCAAAGTACTTCATGATGACAGATGTGAGTGCTACGGGGTGATTTAGTTCAGTTACCTTTGCTTTCTTGGGTCCAGGAACAATGGTGGCCATCTTGAAGCATGTGGGGAAAGCAGACTGGGATAGGGAGAGATTTAATATGTCCGTAAACACACCACCCAGCTGGTCTGCGCATGCTCTGACGACGCGGCTAGGGATGCCGTCTGGGCCGGCAGCCTAGGTGATTGATTGAAGTACTATGTACATTTAGCTAGTGGTGAAAAGTAGAAAGTCCTGGTAGCCGTTTAATGAACTGTTCAGCAGTCTTATGGCTTTGGGGTATAAGCTGTTCAGGAGCCTTTTGGTACCGGACTTGGCGCTCCGGTACCGCTTGCCGTGCGGTATCCGAGAGAACAGACTGTGACTTGGGTGGCTGGAGTCTTTAACGAATTTTTAGGGCCTTCCTCTGACACCGCCTGCCATAGAGGTCCTGGATGACAGGGAGTTTGACCCCAGTGATGTACTGGGCCGTACGCACTACCCTCTGTAGCACCTTGCTGTCGGATGCCGAGCAGTTGCCATACCAAGCGGTGATGCAGCCAGTCAAGATGCTCTCGATGGTGCATCTATATAACTTTTTGAGGTTATGAGGGCCCATGCCAATTAGTTTCAGGCTCCTCTGAGGGGGAAGAGGCATTGTCATGCCCTCTTCATGACTGTGTTGGTGTGTTTGGACCATGATAAGTCCTTAGTGATGTGGACACCGAGGAACTTGAAGCTATCTACCGTCTCCACTTCAGCCCTGTCAATGTGAATGGGGGCGTGCTTGGCCCTCCGTTTCCTGTAGTCCACAATCAGCTTCTTTGTCTTGTTGACGTTGAGTGAGAGGTTGTTGTCCTGGCATCACACTGCCAGGTCTCTGACCTCCTCCCTGTAGGCTGTCTCATCGTCGTCGGTGATCAGGCCTATCACAGTTGTGTAGTTGGCAAATGTAATTATGGTGTTGTAGTCGTGGGTGAACAGGGAGTACCGGAAGGGACTAAGCACTCATCTCTGAGGGGCCTCGGTGTTGAGGGTCAGCGTGGCGGATGTGTTGTTGCCTACCCTCACCACCTGGGGACTTTTTGTCAGAAAGTCCAGTATCCAATTGCAGAGGGAGGTGTTTAATCCCAGTCCTTAGCTTAGTGATGAGCTTGTAGGGCACTAAGGTGTTGAACGCTGAGTTGTACTCAATGAAAGGCATTCCTTTTGTCCAGGTGGGAAAGGGCAATGTGCAGTGCAATAGAGATTGCCTCATCTGTGTATCTGTGCGGTATGCAAATTGGAGTGGGTCCAGGGTGTCTGGGATGATGATGTTGATGTGAGCCATGACCTGCCTTTCAAAGCATTTCATGGCCACCATAATTTGCAAATAAATTCATTAAAAATCCTACAATGTGATTTTCTGGATTTTTTTTCCCTCATTTTGTCTGTCATAGTTGACGTGTACCTATGATGAAAATTACAGGCCTCTCTCATCTTTTTAAGTGGGAGAACTTGCACAATTGGTGGCTGACTAAATACTTTTTTTCCCCACTGTACTTGAACTTATGTCATAATTTCTTCAAGCTAATAATTATCTTTGCAAAACCAAGGCTTCAAAGGAGCTCTGCCACAGCTTCAAACAAAAGTAACTTCCCCCTCTCACACACCTCAAACAAAAGTAGCTTCCCTCTCTCCTACACCTCAAACAAAAGTAACTTCCCTCTCTCCCACACCTCAAACAAAAGTAACTTCCCTCTCTCCCACACCTCAAACAAAAGTAACTTCCCTCTCTCCCACACCTCAAACAAAAGTAACTTCCCTCTCTCACACACCTCAAACAAAGTGTGATAACGGGCAGGAAAACACACAGAGACAATCACAATATTACATTTATCACTTAATTAACAAACAATCAATTAGGAGCACCTTGGCCAAAGCATGCACAGTAATTGGGGCATTCGTCATACTATTATTTTATTAAAAGTAGTGCTACCAATAACCGTTTATGTAAGAGATCTCAGCAGGCAATCGTGCATTACAGAAATAACAAAATCAGAAATATTATAAAACAAACCAAAAAACATTGACAACTATCAGAGAACAGTCTTTTGTTTTGTCACTAGAGAATCAACTGTATATTTGCCATGTTGCATTTTAATTGGTGTCATTTATTATGATTGGGGGTAAATTCCCATTCAAAGATAAAACTAAAATAATAATAATAGGGCACGTTTCAACCCCCTGAATTGAAATTGAATTATTGAATTATTCTTCTTGTTGTTCTTTATACCTTATACAGACTGGCTTACATTTTCAACAGGGCATAGGAGAGATAGCATGTCAGAACCTCCCAATAGTAAGTATGGATTAAGCAGTGCTCTCTCCTTTTCACTCACGCACACACACAAGTCTGCAGTCAGGGAAAATGCATTTTTCATTGCGTGAACGTCACTGATAATCAAGGGAAATTAATTAGATATGCCTATTTTTCCAAACGTTTATATTTAGTAGCTACTATATTTTATTTATTTAAATATAATACAATTGTGTATTTTAAAGCTTGTTGTCTGTAACTTTGTCTCTTTCAGTTTCTGACCTGAGGATCATTCTGGTGTGGAAGACTGGAGCAGGAAGAGTGCAACAGCAAACACCATCATGGGGAGAGAGGTGTTTAAAGAAGACCTCTTCCCTGAGTCTGTGACTGCTCACTGTGAGAAACAGAGTGGAGAGGTGGATGGATGGTTTTAAACCTTTAACCTTGTTGTGGCCAGCACCATGTTCTAACCCACCGAGCCGAACTGTGTGTAGTTTAATCTTTATATACAAATTAACCAGACTTTTAACGTCATAACATGTCATAATCAAACCAATCTTCAATTTTCCTTGCATATTAAATCCCTATTTTTCAATAAATATAAAAACATGCTGATTATTACTTTACTGGGTCGTTGATTGTAGACTTTACTAGCTGCAGGTAGGTGTCACGATCGTCGTTAAGAGAGGAGGACCAAGGCGCAGCGTGATGAACGAACATGTTTATTTATCATTAGCGATAAACACGGACAGTAAACAAAAACGACTCGTAACGTCCTAGGTAACATAGACCAACACGGAACAAGAACCCTCAAACACAAAGGGAAAAACAGACAGTTTAAATATGGCTCCCAATCAGAGACAACCAGCCACAGCTGACACTCGTTGCCTCTGATTGGGAGTCACTCAGGCCAACATAGAAATAAACAAACTAGAACTCCCAACATAGAAATACACCACATATAAAGAACACACCCTGGCTCAACATATAGAGTCCCAGAGCCAGGGTGTTACAGTAGGTAATTCACTCTGGATAAAAAAATATGCTGTCTGTTTCTATGACTGTATATGGCTCAGCTAATGTTAAGTACATCCTAACCCTCCCTTTAGCTTAAGTCACCAGCACCATCTCACACCTAAATTAATGTTATTCTGTTCATTAGTGTCCACTGTCCACCAATGTTATTAAAGTATGGTTCCCACCTTCTGGTTGATTTCCTGATTTCATGTGCTTGTCTCCTTATGTTTGTGTCACGCCCTGGCTCTGGGGACTCTTAAATGTTGAGCCAGGGTGTGTAGTTTCGATGTTGTGTTTGTCTATGTTAGTTTCTGGATCATTTAGATCTATGTTGGCCAGGGTGGTTCCCAATCAGAGGCAGCTGTAGCTCGTTGTCTCTGATCGGGGACCATACTTAGGCAGCCTTTTGGCACCAGTCAGTTGTGGGATCTTGTTCCGTAGAGGTATGTTATTTGTCTACCTTGGACTTCACGTTTCGTTTGTTCGTTTGTCGTGTGTTCAGTACGGAAATAAATATGAATGCATATCACGCTGCGCCTTGGTCCTTCTCGTTAATGAACGATCGTGACAGAAGATCCCACCAAGCCTGGATCAAGCAGCGTGACGAGGAGAGAGGATGGACTTGGGAGGAGATGAGCGAGAGTCTGGCAAGAGGGATGGAGGCCATGATCACCCTAAAGAGAGACAAGCCCAAAAAAATTTTAGGGGGGGGCTCACGGCGTGGACGACGAGGCAGCAGGAGGCCGCGATAGAGCGGTTCAGCCGTTTAGCAGAGGAGGCCGCCAGATTAAGGGGGTCATTGGTGCAGAGGGAGCAGAAGGAAAGTGTAGAGGCACGGCGAGAGGAGCTGGTTAGGCAGCAGAAGGAGCGGGGGTTAATGAAGGAACCCAGTCCCGCTTCTCGCACCAATCAAGTGGTGCGTGTCGCCAGTCCGGTCCGGCCCGTTCCTGATTCCCGCACTAAGCCAGTGGTGGGTGTTCCCAGCCCAGTCCGGCCCGTTCCTGCTCCCCGCACCAAGCCAGTGGTGCGCGTCATCAGCCCAGTCCGGCCCGTTCCTGCACCCCGCACCAGGCCAGTGGTGCGTGTTCCCAGTCCGGCCCGGAAATAAAATCATCCATCATTCTATTGAGTTTTCCCCTCTTGTCTTTATTGAGACTCAGAAAACTACAGATGTACTAGAGATTCAGGACAGCTATGCCCTTTTATACAACGTTTGTTGTGGAGGGAGAGGTATGAGAAAATGTAGCAGAAATATAGCTGTGAGCACCAATGGGGTTTACAGGATATTTTTGTCAAATATTACAATCTCAGTTGGTACACTCCACATAAGCATTCCAACAGACAGTACTTCAATACACTCTCACAGCTGTAGTTACGTGCGCAAGCGGCAGGACTTCTGGTTTCAAATTGTCCCCCAAAAGATCCACTTTTCACTATGTTCAGACTGTACAATAGGGAAACAATATGTGATTATACAGATATACTAATCACGATAATTCACATTGTATATTGCGGTAGAAAGGACAGTAGAGGAGAAAATGTATTTCATTCTCTATCTCTCTGAGGTTACATACTTTACTGACTTTATTGTCCCCATGGGGACATTTTGTTGCAGTATCACGTACACATTTAAAGTGGCATTTAAATACAGTAGAAAATAAATTGACAATACAACATTCGTAACAGTTACATAGTTACATAGCCTTTCCTCTTCCATTTCACCACAATACCGACCTGATTCAATACACAGGTTCAATATCCCTGATCTTACCTGTGCACATAGTGATCTCTTGCTTTTAGGTAGGTTATACATAATATATCTCACACACCAATTCACCCTTAATCAAACAAAAGGTTTGGGTTTATGATTAATCTCCTCCACCCATTTATTTTCATATTGCATCATCAGTTGTTTGTTAATGACCGTTCAGAATCACAACAACGCACCTCTTCCGGCCACATCGATGCGTGCGCGTCATTTTCGTGGATTGGATTGAATGTACTCACTCAAACTCATGCTCTCTCCTTCCTGTAAAAGTCTCCCAGACAGTCCGTCCCCCTATCCCCATGAGAGTGTTCTGGAACTCTAAAGCAGCACATCAAAAAACCTGATCAGTACTTTAATATATACTGAGATCATGTGACAGATCATGTGACACTTAGATTGCACACAGGTGGACTTTATTTAACTAATTATGTGACTTCTGAAGGTAATTGGTTGCACCAGATCTTATTTAGGGGCTTCATAGCAAAGGGGGTGAATACATATGCACGCACCACTTTTCCGTTATTTATTTTTTAGAATTTTTTGAAACAAGTTATTTTTTTCATTTCACTTCACCAATTTGGACAATTTTGTGTATGTCCATTACATTAAATCCAAATAAAAATCAATTTAAATTACAGGTTGTAATGCAACAAAATAGGAAAAACGCCAAGGGGGATGAATACTTTCGCAAGGCACTGTATATGTTGTGATATCCATTCATTCCTCCTGTTGGACTCATAGCAGGCTATGCAGTGCCTTCGGGAAGTTTTCAGACCCCTTGACTTTTTCCACATTTTGTTACATTACAGCCTTATTCTAAAATTGATTAAATAAAACAAATCCTCAGCAATCTACACACAATACCCCATAATGACAAAGCGAAAACAGGTTTTTAGAAATCTTTGCAAATGTATTAAAAATAAATAACAGAAATACCTTATTTACATAAGCATTCAGAGCCTTTGCTATGAGACTCGAAATTGAGCTCAGGTACATCCTGTTTCCATTGATCACCCTTGGGATGTTTCTACAACTTGATTGGAGTCCACCTGTGGTAAATTCAATTGATAGGACATGATTTGGAAAGGCACACACCTGTCTATATAAGCTTCGACACAGGATTGTGATGACCACTTATCTGGGGAAGGGTACCAAAAATGTCTGCAGCATTGAAGGTCCCCAAGAGCACAGTGGCCTCTATCATTCTTAAATGGAAGAAGTTTGGAACCACCAAGACTCTTCCTAGGTCAGGGAGGTGACCAAGAACCCAATGTTCACTCTGACAGAGCTCTAGAGTTCCTATGTGGAGATGGAAGAACCTTCCAGAAGGACAACCATCTCTGCAGCACTCCACCAATCAGGCCATTATGGTAGAGTGGCCAGACGGAAACCACTCCTCAGTAAAAGGCACATGACAGCCCGCTTGGAGTTTGCCAAAAGGCACCTAAAGACTCTCAAACCACGAAAAACAAGATTCTCTAGTCTGATGAAACCAGGATTGAACTCTTTGGCCTGAATGCCAAACATCACATCTGTAGGAAACCTGGCACCATCCCTACAGTGAAGCATGGTGGTGGCAGCATCATGCTGTGGGGATGTTTTTCAGCAGCAGGGACTGGGAGACTATTCAGGATTGAGGTAAAGATGAATGGAGCAAAGTACAGAGAGATCCTTGACTGGGGGCGAAGGTTCACCTTCCAACAGGACAACAACCCTAAGCACACAGACAAGACAACGCAGGAGTGGCTTCGGGACAAGTCTCTGAATGTCCTTGAGTGGCCCAGCCAGAGCCCGGACTTGAACCTGATCGAACATCTCTGGAGAGACCTGGAAATAGCTGTGCAGCAACTGTCCCCATCCAACCTGACAGAGAGAATGGGAGAAACTCACCAAATACAGGTGTGCCAAGCTTGTAGCGTCATACCCAAGAAGACTCAAGGCTGTAATCGCTGCCAAAGGTGCTTCAACAAAGTACTGAGTAAAGGGTCTGAATACTTATGTAAATGAAATGTGATATTTCAGTTTTAAATTTTTAATAAATTAAACATTTTGTAACATTACAGCCTTTGTGAATACAGGCCCCGGAGTAAAGCTGTTGCCCAATACCTTGCACAGCAGTTGTTTCACCACAGGACCCTAGCGGGATTACAGTCAATGCTTATGAACTGAATATTTGTATGTGAATTTCCATATCAATGACATTAACAGAAAGGTTGAATTGTTCAGCAACATGTGCAGTGAAGATGGCTTTGGTACTGAAAGGTACTCTATGTTTAGTCATGGATTCTATATATGTTGTTCTTTGTCTTTATGGCATGATGATTAATAAAATCCTCATCACCTCAATAATAATAACTTATTTTTCTGATTCAGTCAGGACAGCAAGTGGATGTTTGTTTCTATGTGGGTCTTGGCATAGCTTGCCCTAGGTGGACCGTGGCTGACTGGTAGGCTATTATAATTCAGGATGTAGGCACGTTATTCCAAGAGAACAGAAAGAAAGTCACTCTGACATAATACTAGGATGTATTTACAGGGAGGAAACATGTTATAAAACATTTCAGAAAAATGTAATAAGAACAGTCAGACCATTTACTTCTCTTTATTAAGTTCGTAAATGTTTTCACTTAACATATGATTCAATAAATAGATCACTGGACAGCCAGAAAAATAATTAAGGGATAGATTTTTTATTTTTTTTAAATCACAGTTCCCACATATAAGGTAACAAAGTGTGAAAAAGGCCAATCAATCAATCAATAAATCAATGAAACCATCTATCTATCAATCAATCAATCATTCAATCCATGTTCCTGTTGTTTGGTCTTGTTCGGCTGCGTTTACACAGGCAGCCTAATTCTGATCTTTACACAGGCAGCCTAATTCTGATCTTTACACAGGCAGCCTAATTCTGATCTTTACACAGGCAGCCAAATTCTGATCTTTACACAGGCAGACAAATTCTAATCTTTACATAGGCAGACACATTTTGATATTTTGCCCAATTATTGACAAGAGATCGGATTGATCAAAAGACCAATTAGTGGCAAAAGATCAGAATGGGGTTGCCTGTGTGAACACAGCCTTAATGAGGTAGATGTGATTGTTACACAGCTACGGAGAGCGGTGTTTTAGCTCCACACCTTCCTCTCTTCAGGCAGACAGCCGTTATTCCACTGGCTGCTCCCAGCAGCAGTACCAGCGGAGCTAGAGCCAGGGCTACCGTAGTATCAGCAGATGTTGCTATGATCACCCCTACTACTACACACACAGCTGTTACTGCTAATGAGATGTGGAGATTCCTCTTTTTATCCCCCTTTCCCCTTCTCTCTTCCTCCTTTTCCTTTTCTATCTCTACCTTCACCTCTTCTTTTAATTTTCTCTCCTCCTCCTCCTTCCTTCTCTTCTCCTCCTCCCTCCTCCGCTCCTCCGCCTCTCTGATCTTCCTCTGAGCCTTCTGGTACATCTCGTTGGTGTAGTGCTCTCCTCCGTTCAGCTCCACCATCTCTTTGATCTTGTCCAGCAGCTGTGCGACCTGGGTCGGGTCGTCTTTCGCGTCGTTGTTGAACGAGTGATACCCGAAACCTAAAGTGATGGAGATTCTCCGTAGCTCTTTGCACATCTTCAGAGAATCTGCCACCTGTTTCCCCTTCAGCTGATCTTCACAGGTGAACAGCAAGATGGTGTACATGGAGGCGTCCTCGCCAAAGTTCTCCTGGATCCACCTCACGGCGTTCCTCTCCTCCTCTGTGAACCTCACCCCCAGCCTGATCACCAGCAGGAAGGCGTGGGGGCCCGGGACGGACATGTTAACGCACTCCTCTATTTTCTCTTTCACTTCTTCGTCCGACCTGGCTGTGTCGAAGAGGCCTGGTGTGTCAACCACATACACCTTTGTCCCGTTGACCACTCCACTCTGCCTCTCACACTGTCCGGTCACTGACGCAGGGGAAGAGTCGACTTTAAATACATTCTTCCCCAGGATGGTGTTTCCTGTTGCGCTCTTCCCTGCTCCAGTCTTCCCCAGCAACACAATCCTCAGGTCAGTGGTCAAACCTGACCCTGTAAAAACCACACAGATAAAGTCAATGTAGCTCCCAGTGATTATAACAACAACAACAAAACATTAAAAGTAATTCAACTATCACATTGTAAAATAGAGATAATATACACTGCTCAAAAAAATAAAGGGAACACTTAAACAACACAATATAACTCCAAGTCAATCACACTTCTGTGAAATCAAACTGTCCACTTAGGAAGCAACACTGATTGACAATTAATTTCACATGCTGTTGTGCAAATGGAATAGACAACAGGTGGAAATTATAGGCAATTAGCAAGACACCCCCAATAAAGGAGTGGTTCTGCAGGTGGTGACCACAGATCACTTCTAAGTTCCTATGCTTCCTGGCTGATGTTTTGGTCACTTTTGAATGTTGGCGGTGCTTTCACTCTAGTGGTAGCATGAGACAGAGTCACCAACCCACACAAGTGGCTCAGGTAGTGCAGCTCATCCAGGATGGCATGGAGGCGCTACCAGGAGACAGGCCAGTACATCAGGAGACGTGGAGGAGGCCGTAGGAGGGCAACAACCCAGCAGCAGGACTGCTACCTCCGCCTTTGTGCAAGGAGGAGCAGGAGGAGCACTGCCAGAGCCCTGCAAAATGACCTCCAGCAGGCCACAAATGTGCATGTGTCTGCTCAAACGATCAGAAACAGACTCCATGAGGGTGGTATGAGGGCCCGACGTCCACAGGTGGGGGTTGTGCTTACAGCCCAACACCGTGCAGGACGTTTGGCATTTGCCAGAGAACACCAATATTGGCAAATTCGCCACTGGCGCCCTGTGCTCTTCACAGATGAAAGCAGGTTCACACTGAGCACGTGACAGACGTGACAGAGTCTGGAGACGCCGTGGAGAACGTTCTGCTGCCTGCAACATCCTCCAGCATGACCGGTTTGGCAGTGGGTCAGTCATGGTGTGGGGTGGCATTTATTTGGGGGGCCGCACAGCCCTTCATGTGCTCGCCAGAGGTAGCCTGACTGCCATTAGGTACCGAGATGAGATCCTCAGACCCCTTGTGAGACCATATGCTGGTGCGGTTGGCCCTGGGTTCCTCCTAATGCAAGACAATGCTAGACCTCATGTGGCTGGAGTGTGTCAGCAGTTCCTGCAAGAGGAAGGCATTGATGCTATGGACTGGCCCGCCCGTTCCCCAGACCTGAATCCAATTGAGCACATCTGGGACATCATGTCTCGCTCCATCCATCAACGCCACGTTGCACCACAGACTGTCCAGGAGTTGGCGGATGCTTTAGTCCAGGTCTGGGAGGAGATCCCTCAGGAGACCATCCGCCACCTCATCAGGAGCATGCCCAGGCGTTGTAGGGAGGTCATACAGGCACGTGAAGGCCACACACACTATTGAGCCTCATTTTGACTTGTTTTAAGGACATTACATCAAAGTTGGATCAGCCTGTAGTGTGGTTTTCCACTTTAATGTTGAGGGTGACTCCAAATCCAGACCTCCATGGGTTGATACATTTGATTTCCATTGATAATTTTTGTGTGATTTTGTTGTCAGCACATTCAACTATGTAAAGAAAAAAGTATTTAATAAGATTATTTCATTCATTCAGATCTAGGATGTGTTATTTTAGTGTTCCCTTTATTTTTTTGAGCAGTGTATGTTATCGATTAATTTAATTAATTCAATGATTAGTTCAAAGATTCATTCAATGATTCATTCAACGATTATTTGAACCATAACCATCCTGCTCAAAGTTACTAGTAAGTTAGTATTATAAGTTGCCCAGCTGTAATGTGTGGTGTGTCATGTTTTGACTCAACAATGAGAGACCATAACGTCTCAGTCCAAACAGAGTACATACCATCATGATTTGACTCAACCATGAGAGACCATAATGTCACAGTCCAAACAGAGTACATACCATCATGATTTGATTCAACCATGAGAGACCATTACATCTCAGTCCAAACAGAGTAGATTCCATCATGATTTGACTGAACCATGAGAGACCATTACGTCTCAGTCCAAACAGAGTACATACCATCATGATTTGATTCAACCATGAGAGACCATTATGTCTCAGTCCAAACAGAGTACATACCATCATTATTTGACTGAACCATGAGAGACCATTACGTCTCAGTCCAAACAGAGTACATACCATCATGATTTGATTCAACAATGAGACCATTACATCTCAGTCCAAACAGAGTACATACCATCATGATTTGACTGAACCATGAGAGACCATTACGTCTCAGTCCAAACAGAGTACATACCATCATGATTTGACTGAACCATGAGAGACCATTACGTCTCAGTCCAAACAGAGTACATACCAACATGATTTGATTCAACCATGAGAGACCATTACGTCTCAGTCCAAACAGAGTACATACCATCATGATTTGATTCAACCATGAGAGACCATTACGTCTCAGTCCAAACAGAGTACATACCATCATGATTTGATCCAACCATGAGAGAAAATTACGTCTCAGTCCAAACAGAGTACATACCATCATGATTTGATCCAACCATGAAAGACCATTACGTCTCAGTCCAAACAGAGTACATACCATCATGATTTGATCCAACCATGAGAGACCATTACGTCTCAGTCCAAAGAGAGTACATACCATCATGATTTGATGGTCAGGGAGTACAGATCAGCCAAACTTCCATTCATGGGCAACGTTAGCTAGTTAACATCAGCCTTCTACATCTAGCTGCATATTGAACATCCATCCTCTCAGGCCAGGGGACAATGTATGAATTAATGGTTTGATCAGAATCGCTGTCATAATTATTGGCCAGTACCGAGAATTAAGTAAAACAACAAGTCCAAATCCCTATCTCCATCCATGGCTAATTTAGGAAAGGGGCAATTTTAGCTAGCTAGCCACCGGAGAACAACAATGCAACGAGATGCAACAATTCAAGTTGTTAGTATAAATTATGTATGCTCTCAATGCGATTTGATAGGAGTGACGCCAAAATCCAAGCTGGCTTGCCTTGACCCTTTTTTTTGGTGCGATAGGACCATTCACAGTTGAGCTCGCTCAGTTTAGCTCAACGCTGATTGTCTAATTTGTTATACTTTTTTTAAATCAAGGGAGGCCAAATGCTCGCAGGCTTCCCTTGCATTCCATTCAATGCTCCGGGCGGCAACAATGTCATACTCGTTTGAAACAGACAGCATCAGATAGATGGCCTACACATAGAGAGACAGAGGGGCGCTGTTTAGGTCGCTCGGATGCTTTCTCCGGTGAGATACATTCAGCCTCTTGCGAATTGAAGGACAATTATGAAACACAGAGAGACTAAATATAAATTATTTTATGTTTACTTTTTATTTTGTTCTTGTTAATTTTTGGGGGAGGGAAGCCTAGCCACTAGTAGAACCCCCCCCCAGCTTAGAGAGGGCCTAGTCTCTAGAACCCACCCCCCACCAGCTTAGACAGGGCCTAGTCTCTAGAACCCACCCCCCACCAGCTTAGACAGGGCCTAGTCTCTAGAACCCCCCCCCCCCCCCAGCTTAGACAGGGCCTAGTCTCTAGAATCCCCCCAGCTTAGACAGGGCCTAGTCTCTAGAACCCCCCCAGCATAGACAGGGCCTAGTCTCTAGAACCCCCCCAGCTTAGACAGGGCCTAGTCTCTAGAACCGCCCCCCCCCACTAGTAGAACCCTCCCGGCTTAGACAGGGCCTAGTCTCTAGAACTCCCCCAGTTTAGACAGGGCCTAGTCTCTAGAACCCCCCCAGCTTAGACAGGGCCTAGTCTCTAGAACCGCCCCCCCACTAGTAGAACCCCCCCAGCTTAGACAGGGCCTAGTCTCTAGAACCCCCCCCCCCCCCCCCCCCCCCTCCCCAGTTTAGACAGGGCCTAGTCTCTAGAATCCCCCTAGCTTAGACAGGGCCTAGTCTCTTATGGGTTAAACACTTAATTTGAAAAAAACGTTACTTTATGAGGTCATTGTGGCTCACTTTGATCGTCTTTCTTTCTTAATGCTTCTTTATTCCTCGTCTGTGTAGAATGACGATAATATTTCAGAGGTTTGAGGTAACGCTGAAGTACACGACCGTGTCTCACTCACACGTCATAAACAGTGTTTGTTTATGAAGTGGGAGGTATACTACATGCTTCAACAAGACGTGTCTGTGGCCAACCACGTCTTGCTAGAGCACTGAGTAGTTTCCCTTTTGTGTTGTCAACATTCAACACTGACAGTGTTGTTAAATGAAGCTGTATTGAATAGTTCTACCGTCATTGTATTTTTTTTTTTACAACAATCAATAATAGAAAAGGAAAACATAACTTCCCTGCAGTATTACTTACTGTCCTGTAGATGGTGGTGATGCAGAAGAAGAGAAGAGAGGAGGAGGGAGGTGGTGGACAGAATAGGAGGAAGAGAAGAGGAGGAGGGAGGAGGTGGTGGACAGAATAGGAGGAAGAGAAGAGGAGGAGGAAGGAGGTGGTGGACAGAATAGGAGGAAGAGAAGAGGAGGAGGAAGGAGGTGGTGGACAGAATAGGAGGAAGAGAAGAGGAGGAGGAAGGAGGTGGTGGACAGAATAGGGGAAAGAGAAGAGAGGAGGAGGGAGGTGGTGGACAGAATAGGGGAAAGAGAAGAGAGGAGGAAGGTTCCAAAACAAATGCAATCAATCACTTTTCACCCGGTGATAACTCCTTCCACCGGAGCCAGATAATCTAATTCCATCACTGCTAAGGGAGAAAAACCCATTGGATGAGAAGGTTACAGGTCCCTCCCCTCTGACCTTCTCATCCAGTGGGTTTTGAGAAGGAGGGCTATGAGTACGTGATTAAAATGACAGATCTACAGTGGGGGAAAAAAGTATTTAGTCAGCCACCAATTGTGCAAGTTCTCACACTTAAAAAGATGAGAGAGGCCTGTAATTTTCATCATAGGTACACGTCAATTATGACAGACAAAATGAGAATTTTTTTTCCAGAAAATCACATTGTAGGATTTTTAATGAATTGATTTGCAAATTATGGTGGAAAATAAGTATTTGGTCAATAACAAAAGTTTCTCAATACTTTGTTATATACCCTTTGTTGGCAATGACACAGGTCAAACGTTTTCTGTAAGTCTTCACAAGGTTTTCACACACTGTTGCTGGTATTTTGGCCCATTCCTCCATGCAGATGTTTTGGGGCTATCGCTGGGCAACACAGACTTTTAACTCCCTCCAAAGATTTTCTATGGGGTTGAGATCTGGAGACTGGCTAGGCCTCTCCAGGACCTTGAAATGCTTCTTACGAAGCCACTCCTTCGTTGCCCGGGCGGTGTGTTTGGGATCATTGTCATGCTGAAAGACCCAGCCACGTTTCATCTTCAATGCCCTTGCTGATGGAAGGAGGTTTTCACTCAAAATCTCACGATACATGGCCCCATTCATTCTTTCCTTTACACTGATCAGTCGTCCTGGTCCCTTTGCAGAAAAACAGCCCCAAAGCATGATGTTTCCACCCCCATGCTTCACAGTAGGTATGGTGTTCTTTGGATGCAACTCAGCATTCTTTGTCCTCTAAACACGACGAGTTGAGTTTTTACCAAAAAGTTCTATTTTGGTTTCATCTGACCATATGACATTCTCCCAATCCTCTTCTGGATCATCCAAATGCACTCTAGCAAACTTCAGACGGATGTACTGGCTTAAGCAGGGGGACATGTCTGGCACTGCAGGATTTGAGTCCCTGGCGGCGTAGTGTGTTACTGATGGTAGGCTTTGTTACTTTGGTCCCAGCTCTCTGCAGGTCATTCACTAGGTCCCCCCGTGTGGTTCTGGGATTTTTGCTCACCGTTCTTGTGATCATTTTGACCCCACGGGGTGAGATCTTGCGTGGAGCCCCAGATCGAGGGAGATTATCAGTGGTCTTGTATGTCTTCCATTTCCTAATAATTGCTCCCACAGTTGATTTCTTCAAACCAAGCTGCTTACCTATTGCAGATTCAGTCTTCCCAGCCTGGTGCAGGTCTACAATTTTGTTTCTGGTGTCCTTTGACAGCTCTTTGGTTTTAGCCATAGTGGAGTTTGGAGTGTGACTGTTTGAGGTTGTGGACAGGTGTCTTTTATACTGATAACAAGTTCAAACAGGTGCCATTAATACAGGTAACGAGTGGAGGACAGAGGAGCCTCTTAAAGAAGAAGTTACAGGTCTGTGAGAGCCAGAAATCTTGCTTGTTTGTAGGTGACCAAATACTTATTTTCCACCATAATTTGCAAATAAATTCATTAAAAATCCTACAATGTGATTTTCTGGAGAAAAAAAATCTCAATTTGTCTGTCATAGTTGATGTGTACCTATGATGAAAATTACAGGCCTCTCTCATCTTTTTAAGTGGGAGAACTTGCACAACTGGTGGCTGACTAAATACTTTTTTCCCCCACTGTATGAGGAGAGACCACTCTCTGTCAGGATACTAACTATCTATGAGGAGAGACCACTGTCTGGATACTAACTATCTATGAGGAGAGACCACTGTCTGTCTGGATACTAACTATGAGGAGAGACCACTGTCTGTCTGGATACTAACTATGAGGAGAGACCACTGTCTGGATACTAACTATCTATGAGGAGAGACCACTGTCTGTCTGGATACTAACTATCTATGAGGAAAGACCTCTGTATGTCTGGATACTAACTATCTATGAGGAGAGACCACTGTCTGTCTGGATACTAACTATCTATGAGGAAAGACCTCTGTATGTCTGGATACTAACTATCTATGAGGAGAGACCACTGTCTGTCTGGATACTAACTATGAGGAGAGACCACTGTCTGGATACTAACTATCTATGAGGAGAGACCACTGTCTGTCTGGATACTAACTATCTATGAGGAGAGACCACTGTCTGTCCGGAGACTATCTATGAGGAGAGACCACTGTCTGTCTGGATACTAACTATCTATGAGGAGAGACCACTGTCAGGATACTAACTCTCTATGAGGAGAGACCACTGTCTGTCTGGATACTAACTATCTATGAGGAGAGACCACTGTCTGTCTGGATACTAACTATATATGAGGAGAGACCACTGTCTGTCTGGATACTATCTATCTATGAGGAGAGACCACTGACTGTCTGGACACTAACTATCTATGAGGAGAGACCACTGTCTGTCAGGATACTAACTATCTATGAGGAGAGACCACTGTCTGTCTGGATACTAACTATCTATTAGGAGAGACCACTGTCTGGATACTAACTATCTATGAGGGGAGACCACTGTCTGTCTGGATACTAACTATCTATGAGGAGAGACCACTGTCTGTCTGGATACTAACTAACTATGAGGAGAGATCACTGTCTGTCTGGATACTAACTATCTATGAGGAGAGATCACTGTCTGTCTGGATACTAACTATCTATGAGGAGAGATCACTGACTGTCTGGACACTAACTATCTATGAGGAGAGACCACTGTCTGTCTGGATACTAACTATCTATGAGGAGAGATCACTGACTGTCTGGACACTAACTATCTATGAGGAGAGACCACTGTCTGTCTGGATACTATCTATGAGGAGAGACCACTGTCTGTCCGGAGACTATCTATGAGGAGAGACCACTGTCTGTCTGGATACTAACTATCTATGAGGAGAGACCACTGTATGTCTGGATACTAACTATCTATGAGGAGAGACCACTGTCTGTCTGGATACTAACTATCTATGAGGAGAGACCACTGTCAGGATACTAACTATCTATGAGGAGAGACCACTGTCTGTCTGGATACTAACTATATATGAGGAGAGACCACTGTCTGTCTGGATACTATCTATCTATGAGGAGAGACCACTGACTGTCTGGACACTAACTATCTATGAGGAGAGACCACTGTCTGTCAGGATACTAACTATCTATGAGGAGAGACCACTGTCTGTCTGGATACTAACTATCTATGAGGAGAGACCACTGTCTGGATACTAACTATCTATGAGGGGAGACCACTGTCTGTCTGGATACTAACTATCTATGAGGAGAGACCACTGTCTGTCTGGATACTAACTATCTATGAGGAGAGACCACTGTCAGGATACTAACTCTCTATGAGGAGAGACCACTGTCTGTCTGGATACTAACTATCTATGAGGAGAGACCACTGTCTGTCTGGATACTAACTATATATGAGGAGAGACCACTGTCTGTCTGGATACTATCTATCTATGAGGAGAGACCACTGACTGTCTGGACACTAACTATCTATGAGGAGAGACCACTGTCTGTCAGGATACTAACTATCTATGAGGAGAGACCACTGTCTGTCAGGATACTAACTATCTATGAGGAGAGACCACTGTCTGTCTGGATACTAACTATCTATTAGGAGAGACCACTGTCTGGATACTAACTATCTATGAGGGGAGACCACTGTCTGTCTGGACACTAACTATCTATGAGGAGAGACCACTGTCTGTCAGGATACTAACTATCTATGAGGAGAGACCACTGTCTGTCTGGATACTAACTATCTATTAGGAGAGACCACTGTCTGGATACTAACTATCTATGAGGGGAGACCACTGTCTGTCTGGATACTAACTATCTATGAGGAGAGACCACTGTCTGTCTGGATACTAACTAACTATGAGGAGAGATCACTGTCTGTCTGGATACTAACTATCTATGAGGAGAGATCACTGACTGTCTGGACACTAACTATCTATGAGGAGAGACCACTGTCTGTCTGGATACTATCTATGAGGAGAGACCACTGTCTGTCCGGAGACTATCTATGAGGAGAGACCACTGTCTGTCTGGATACTAACTATCTATGAGGAGAGACCACTGTATGTCTGGATACTAACTATCTATGAGGAGAGACCACTGTCTGTCTGGATACTAACTATCTATGAGGAGAGACCACTGTCAGGATACTAACTATCTATGAGGAGAGACCACTGTCTGTCTGGATACTAACTATATATGAGGAGAGACCACTGTCTGTCTGGATACTATCTATCTATGAGGAGAGACCACTGACTGTCTGGACACTAACTATCTATGAGGAGAGACCACTGTCTGTCAGGATACTAACTATCTATGAGGAGAGACCACTGTCTGTCTGGATACTAACTATCTATGAGGAGAGACCACTGTCTGGATACTAACTATCTATGAGGGGAGACCACTGTCTGTCTGGATACTAACTATCTATGAGGAGAGACCACTGTCTGTCTGGATACTAACTAACTATGAGGAGAGATCACTGACTGTCTGGACACTAACTATCTATGAGGAGAGAATACTGTCTGGACACTAACTATCTTAGAGGAGAGACCACTGTCTGTCTGGATACTATCCATGAGGAGAGACCACTGTCTGTCTGGATACTATCCATGAGGAGAGACCACTGTCTGTCTGGATACTATCTAAGAGGAAATACCACTGTCTGTCAGGATACTAACTATCTATAAGGAGAGACCACTGTCTGTCTGGATACTAACTATATATGAGGAGAGACCACTGACTGTCTGGACACTAACTATCTATGAGGATAGAGAGACCACTGACTGTCTGGACACTAACTATCTATGAGGAGAGACCACTGTCTGTCTGGATACTATCTATGAGAGAGACCACTGTCTGTCTGGATACTAACTATCTATGAGGAGAGACCACTGTCTGTCAGGATACTAACTATCTATGAGGAGAGACCAGTGACAGTGATCAAGACCATTTCAGCCTTTGACCTTTAGGGCCCTGACCCCTGACCTCTCAGTGTTAAAGTGCAGAATGCTCAACAAAATACTGGAGACAACATTATGTATCAAACTGTTTATTTCTTATAATCATTGATTGATCGTTCTTTTCAACCCACAAAAGAATGGTTGATGACAGAGAAGGTTCTGGTGAAAAAATATAGAAAACATGAATAACCCCATAGTAGAAGTATTGTGATTAGAAAATAATTTGACATAAAAACATTATTTCTCTCATGTTATATTCTATTAGCATTATATTGTTGTTTTTGTTACATAAATACTGTATATGTATCACCCAGACCCATTAACCAAAACCCATCAACAAGCTGAAAGTCAATACCCCTAATAAACAATGTTGCTTCTCACAAAAGTAGCAACTCCAATATTCATATTAACAGTATAATAACACTATTATTCATAATAACAGTAGTATTCATAATAACAGTAGTATTCATAATAACAGTATAATAACAGTAGTATTCATAATAACAGTATAATAACAGTAGTATTCATAATAACAGTATAATAACAGTATTATTCATATTAACAGTATAATAACAGTAGTATTCATAATAACAGTATAATAACAGTATTATTCATATTAACAGTATAATAACAGTAGTATTCATAATAACAGTAGTATTCATAATAACAGTATAATAACAGTATTATTCATATTAACAGTATAATAACAGTAGTATTCATAATAACAGTATAATAACAGTAGTATTCATAATAACAGTATAATAACAGTATTATTCATATTAACAGTATAATAACAGTAGTATTCATAATAACAGTATAATAACAGTATTATTCATATTAACAGTATAATAACAGTAGTATTCATAATAACAGTATAATAACAGTAGTATTCATAATAACAGTAGTATTCATAATAACAGTATAATAACAGTATTATTCATATTAACAGTATAATAACAGTATTATTCATATTAACAGTATAATAACAGTAGTATTCATAATAACAGTATAATAACAGTATTATTCATATTAACAGTATAATAACAGTAGTATTCATAATAACAGTAGTATTCATAATAACAGTATAATAACAGTATTATTCATATTAACAGTATAATAACAGTAGTATTCATAATAACAGTATAATAACAGTATTATTCATATTAACAGTATAATAACAGTAGTATTCATAATAACAGTAGTATTCATAATAACAGTATAATAACAGTATTATTCATATTAACAGTATAATAACAGTAGTATTCATAATAACAGTATAATAACAGTAGTATTCATAATAACAGTATGATAACAGTAGTATTCATATTAACAGTATAATAACAGTAGTATTCATATTAACAGTATAATAACAGTATTATTCATATTAACAGTATAATAACAGTAGTATTCATAATAACAGTAGTATTCATAATAACAGTATAATAACAGTATTATTCATATTAACAGTATAATAACAGTAGTATTCATAATAACAGTATAATAACAGTAGTATTCATATTAACAGTATAATAACAGTAGTATTCATATTAACAGTATAATAACAGTATTATTAATATTAACAGTATAATAACAGTAGTATTCATAATAACAGTATAATAACAGTAGTATTCATAATAACAGTATAATAACAGTATTATTCATAATAACAGTATAATAACAGTATTATTCATATTAACAGTATAATAACAGTAGTATTCATAATAACAGTAGTATTCATAATAACAGTATAATAACAGTAGTATTCATATTAACAGTATAATAACAGTAGTATTCATAATAACAGTATAATAACAGTAGTATTCATAATAACAGTATAATAACAGTATTATTCATATTAACAGTATAATAACAGTAGTATTCATAATAACAGTATAATAACAGTATTATTCATATTAACAGTATAATAACAGTAGTATTCATAATAACAGTATAATAACAGTAGTATTCATAATAACAGTAGTATTCATAATAACAGTATAATAACAGTATTATTCATATTAACAGTATAATAACAGTATTATTCATATTAACAGTATAATAACAGTAGTATTCATAATAACAGTATAATAACAGTATTATTCATATTAACAGTATAATAACAGTAGTATTCATAATAACAGTAGTATTCATAATAACAGTATAATAACAGTATTATTCATATTAACAGTATAATAACAGTAGTATTCATAATAACAGTATAATAACAGTATTATTCATATTAACAGTATAATAACAGTAGTATTCATAATAACAGTAGTATTCATAATAACAGTATAATAACAGTATTATTCATATTAACAGTATAATAACAGTAGTATTCATAATAACAGTATAATAACAGTAGTATTCATAATAACAGTATGATAACAGTAGTATTCATATTAACAGTATAATAACAGTAGTATTCATATTAACAGTATAATAACAGTATTATTCATATTAACAGTATAATAACAGTAGTATTCATAATAACAGTAGTATTCATAATAACAGTATAATAACAGTATTATTCATATTAACAGTATAATAACAGTAGTATTCATAATAACAGTATAATAACAGTAGTATTCATATTAACAGTATAATAACAGTAGTATTCATATTAACAGTATAATAACAGTATTATTAATATTAACAGTATAATAACAGTAGTATTCATAATAACAGTATAATAACAGTAGTATTCATAATAACAGTATAATAACAGTATTATTCATAATAACAGTATAATAACAGTATTATTCATATTAACAGTATAATAACAGTAGTATTCATAATAACAGTAGTATTCATAATAACAGTATAATAACAGTAGTATTCATATTAACAGTATAATAACAGTAGTATTCATAATAACAGTATAATAACAGTAGTATTCATAATAACAGTATAATAACAGTATTATTCATAATAACAGTATAATAACAGTATTATTCATATTAACAGTATAATAACAGTAGTATTCATAATAACAGTATAATAACAGTAGTATTCATAATAACAGTATAATAACAGTAGTATTCATAATAACAGTATAATAACAGTATTATTCATATTAACAGTATAATAACAGTATTATTCATAATAACAGTATAATAACAGTAGTATTCATAATAACAGTATAATAACAGTATTATTCATAATAACAGTATACTAACAGTAGTATTCCTTTTTTTTGTCATGTTATTTTTTGTTCAAACCAATTAAAAACATACATATGTACGATCAACAACTTACAGACGTACACAAACAATGACTACATCTCATCTGCCCTGACCTGCATACTCACACCTCCATCCCCACTGCCTGCATTGTTGTTTGCCACTTGGCCTTAAATTGTACCAATTCGTTTTTCTCAGTTACCCATTCTATTTCAATATTTCAATAATTGATTAATTCTTTTCCAGGTTTTTTTGCATACCTTTTTTCAATATGAGTGATGTTTATATTGTAATACTTCTGACAGGCAACTTTCTAGCATCGCCGATAACTTTTGGACTTTACAGCGTTCCCAGAAGGCATGGATTATTGAGTCGTTGTTAGTTTTATACTTAAGACATGACTCTGTCGTTGTGCTGTAGAATTTGTGAAATGTGTCTCTTGTATAAATAATTCTATACATTCGTTTATACTGGATTAAGCGTACATTTCCATTGACTGTAATTTCGTTCAAACATTCCCTCCATCTTGTGCCAACATCGGTCAGCGCCCCTCTGTTTCTCTATGTGTAGGCCATCTATCTGATGCTGTCTGGACCAAACGAGTATGACATTGTTGCCGCCCGTAGCATTGAATGGAATGCAAGGGAAGCCTGCGAGCATTTGGCCTCCCTTGATAAAAAAAAGTATACAAAATTAGCCAATCAGCGTTGAGCTAAACTGAGTGAGCTGAACTGTGAATGATTCTGGCGCACCAAAAAAAAGGGTCAAGGCAAGCCAGCTTGGATTCTGGCGTCACTCCTATCAAATCGCATTGAGAACGTACGTCATTGACAGAAACAACTTGAATTGTGTTGTTGTCCTCCGGTGGCTAGTTAGCTAGCTAAAATTGCCCCTTTCCTAAATTAGCCATGGATGGAGATAGGGACTTGGACTTGTGGTTTTACTTAATTCTCCGTACTGGCCAATAATTATAACGGCGATTCTGATCAAACCATTAATTCATTCATTGTTGTGCCCCTGGCCTGAGTGGGTGGAAGTTCAATATGCAGCTAGATGTAGAAGGCTAATGTTAACTAGCTAACGTTGCCCATGAATGGAAGTTAGGCTAGCGAGCAAACATTTTAGCCAGGTAGGCTAGGAATACAAAAACTAAAAGTGTGTACCGTATGACAGAGTGATAGAGCGTTTTGGCTACATGAAAGAGAGGAGGATGGGATTGGCGTTTCTCTATAAGTAGGGTGAGTCAACATATTTGTTCTATTTACACGAACGCGCATGCACGCGCACACGCACACACACAGAAATCAGAACCATGGACAGCCACATCATATTTAGCTTACGTTGATTGGACTAAAATAGTTTTTGGAATCTTTTGGTTGTCACTGTATTAGACTAAGCATAGGTGATTTGATGATGTTGAAATGTTGAAGTTGAAATGGTGCTGGAATAGTGGAGGGAGGCAGCTCCTGTTTTATTTGCGACTTGCGGTAACTCTCTGTGGTTCTAAATCAATAGCTGTTTAGTGGTCCGAATATGTCGGAAACATTAACTTGTTTGACCATGCTGTAGGTCATGTAACTGCCTGTTACATATAAATATGCTTGGTGGACTTCACCAGACAGAGGTTGCTCTCCGGTTTTGGGATGAAACAAAGGTGTGGTTGAATTTATTCTTATTGTCTCGGCCTTTAGGCCTGTATATATATCACGGTGGCAAGGCATATGAACTAACAGGTTATAGAGTAAACAACGCAATTATTACAACCCAGGTTGTAATATGGCTTTTTTCTGGTTTCCCCAGTGATTTTACCCACGCACCGCTACTGGATTCTACTAAGATATATGGAAATGTTTTCATACCCAGGATGATTTAGCTATTTGATTTTGAATTTTAACCCCTTGAAGTATCCCCAAAAAATATAAATAATTATTAGCCCATACAAACGCATTGAAAAACAGATTCACTACATGGAACAACAGAAAGTCCCCCCCAAAAATCTAAAGGAAGTTTGTTCTGAAGTGTATTTAACCCGTTTATTTTTTGTACTAAACAGTTTCCATATATACATTACCGTTCAAAAGTTTGGGGTCACTTAGAAATGTCCTTGTTTACGAAAGAAAAGCATTTTTTTTTACACTCGTTGCCTCTGATTGGGAGCCACTCTGGCCAACATAGAAATACAACAACTAGAACTCCCGACATAGAAACACAACACATAGAATGAACACACCCTGGCTCAACATATAGAGTCCCAGAGCCAGGGTGTGACAGAGAGAGAGGGAGAGGAAGGGAGGGAGAGAGAGAGAGTTTTAGAACACATGTATAGCTACTTCCCTTACAGGTTATTTGACCAATATTGTTGTAGCAACATAACACTGCGGCAACAAGATTTGAAAGTTTAGTCGATAATGTTGTTTAATCGGTGGTTTGGCTATTAGCTGGACAAACGTACCGTAGGCTTCGTGAAAAGGGCAATACTGTTAATATGACCGTGTGTTAGTGCTGGTTTTCAGTAATCTATGTAAATCCCAAAGCAGGAAAATTCTCAGCAACAAACTACGGATCAAATTAAGATCCTACACCTGTATGTATTGTTGTACTCGACGGAAGCAACTCTATATGTATTTAAAATGTGTCAAATAAAACTAATTCATTCATTCATCAATCAATTCATTCATTCATTCTTCAGAACTTGGCGTACATTATAACTACCTGCCCTCTTGGGTCTCCAGGCCCGGTCCAGATTCAACCAACTCCTAGCCTGGCCCCTTAGCCTGCCCCCTACAGCCTGGCCCCTTTACAACCAACTCCTAGCCTGGCCCCTTAGCCTGCCCCCTACAGCCTGGCCCCTTTACAACCAACCCCTAGCCTGGCCTCTACAGCCTAAATACATCATGTCTATCTGGAGGAGTTGGACAGGAACAAGCAACATGGTAGTGGCTCTGCCTTGCCTTCTGATAGGTTAGGTAGAACTGGCCGCCATATTGCTGATACCTGCCCAAGCCTTCCAGATCTAGTCCCTGGGAGTTGGGGCTAGGAGATGTCTGGGCTAAGGGATTGTTTCTAGAAACAGTCCACGTGCTTCGTCCCAAATGGCAGCCTGTTTCCTACATAGTGCACTACTTTTGACCAGGGCCCTGTTCTAAAGTAGTGCACTATATGGGGAATGGAGTGACATTTGGGACGCTGCCCATGTTTTCCAGAACTGTACACAATGCAGGGAAGCAAGAACCACCCCTTCATTCTGCCAGATGCACAGGATATTCCTTCCTTTGTTTGTGAGAGAACTTCCGTACTCAGACTGCTGGTTCAACGCAGGCAGGGGACCTGAAAGAGCTGTTTGTGGTGATATTTAACAATATATTGGCGAAGAGGGACAGAACCATGGCTGAAGGTATAACTAAATATTTGTTTTAATATCTTATATTATATAATGAAATACCATATACGTTTACTGTTTGAGAAGGATGTTGCAGACTGAACTGTTCATTAAACCTGGAACACGTGTAAACCTGGAACATGTGTAGCTATCACAATGATTCTGTAGTTAAAATTAAGCTAATACAAAATGGTTTTACATTGAACTGAAGTATACTTGTTATGTTATCCTACCAGCTGTACCACTCAGAGAGACGGAGCTGAAACTGCTGCCTGAGTCTGATGGGTGTGGTTCAACAAATTATGACGGTATGTACTCTGTTTGGACTGTGATGTTAAGGTCTCTCATGGTTGGATCAAATCATGATGGTATGTACTCTGTTTGGACTGAGACGTTATGGTCTCTCATGGTTGGATCAAATCATGATGGTATGTACTCTGTTTGGACTGAGATGTTATGGTCTCTCATGGTTGAGTCAAATCATGATGGTATGTACTCTGTTTGGACTGTGACATTATGGTCTCTCATGGTTGAGTCAAAACATGACACACCACACATTACAGCTGGGCAACTTATAATACTAACTTACTAGTAACTTTGAGCAGGATGGTTATGGTTCAAATAATCGTTGAATGAATCATTGAATGAATCTTTGAATGAATCATTGAATGAATCATTGAATGAATTGAAATAATCAATAACATACATTAGCTCTATTTCACAGTGTGATAGTTGAATTACTTTTAATGTTTTGTTGTTGTTGTTATAATCACTGGGAGCTACATTGACTTTATCTGTGTGGTTTTTACAGGGTCAGGTTTGACCACTGACCTGAGGATTGTGTTGCTGGGGAAGACTGGAGCAGGGAAGAGCGCAACAGGAAACACCATCCTGGGGAAGAATGTATTTAAAGTCGACTCTTCCCCTGCGTCAGTGACCGGACAGTGTGAGAGGCAGAGTGGAGAGGTCAACGGGACAAAGGTGCATGTGGTTGACACACCAGGCCTCTTCGACACAGCCAGGTCGGGCGAAGAAGTGAAAGAGAAAATAGAGGAGTGCGTTAACATGTCCGTCCCGGGCCCCCACGCGTTCCTGCTGGTGATCAGGCTGGGGGTGAGGTTCACAGAGGAGGAGAGGAACGCCGTGAGGTGGATCCAGGAGAATTTTGGCGAGGACGCCTCCATGTACACCATCTTGCTGTTCACCTGTAAAGATCAGCTGAAGGGGAAACAGGTGGCAGATTCTCTGAAGATGTGCAAAGAGCTACGGAGACTCTCCATCACTTTAGGTGGCGGGTATCACTCGTTCAACAACGACGCGAAAGACGACCCGACCCAGGTCGCACAGCTGCTGGACAAGATCAAAGAGATGGTGGAGCTGAACGGAGGAGAGCACTACACCAACGAGATGTACCAGAAGGCTCAGAGGAAGATCAGAGAGGCGGAGGAGCGGAGGAGGGAGGAGGAGAAGAGAAGGAAGGAGGAGGAGGAGAGAAAATTAAAAGAAGAGGTGAAGGTGGAGATAGAAAAGGAAAAGGAGGAAGAGAGAAGGGGAAAGGGGGATAAAAAGAGGAATCTCCACATCTCATTAGCAGTAACAGCTGTGTGTGTAGTAGTAGGGGTGATCATAGCAACAGCTGCTGATACTACGGTAGCCCTGGCTCTAGCTCCACTGGTACTGCTGCTGGGAGCAGCCAGTGGAATAACGGCTGTCTGCCTGAAGAGAGGAAGGTGTGGAGCTAAAACACCGGTCTCCGTAGCCGTGTAACAATCACATCTACCTCATTAAGGCTGTGTTTACACAGGCAACCCCATTCTGATCTTTTGCCACTAATTGGTCTTTTGATCAATCCGATCTCTTGTCAATAATTGGGCAAAATATCAAAATTTTTCTGCCTGTGTAAAGATTAGAATTTGTCTGCCTGTGTAAAGATCAGAATTTGGCTGCCTGTGTAAAGATCAGAATTTGGCTGCCCGTGTAAACTAGGGCGGCAGGTAGCTTAGTGGGTAAGAGCGTTGTGCCAGTAACCGAAAGGTCGCTGGTTCTAATCCCCGAGCCGACTAGGTGAAAAATCTGTCGATGTGCCCTTAAGCAAGGCACTTAACCCTAATTGCTCCTGTAAGTCGCTCTGGATAAGAGCGTCTGCTAAATGACTAAAATGTAAATGTAAATGTAAACGCAGCCGAACAAGACCAAACAACAGGAACATGGATTGAATGATTGATTGATTGATAGATAGATGGTTTTATTGATTGATTGATTGGCCTTTTTCACACTTTGTTACCTTATACGTGGGAACTTTGATAAAAACATTGTTGTAAACCTATCCCTTAATTATTTTTCTGGCTGTCCAGTGATCTATTTATTGAATCATATGTTAAGTGAAAACATTGATGAACTTAATAAAGAGAAGTAAATGGTCTGACTGTTTTTATTAAATTTTTCTGAAATGTTTTATAACATGTTTCCTCCCTGTAAATACATCCTAGTATTATGTCAGAGTGACTTTCTTTCTGTTCTCTTGGAATAAGGTGCCAACATCCTGAATTATAATAGCCTAGCAGTAAGCCACGGTCCACCCAGGGCAAGCTCTGCCAAGACCCACACAGAAACAAACATCCACTTGCTGTCCTGACTGAATCAGAAAAATAAGTTATTATTATTGAGGTGATGATGATTTGATTCATTATCATGCCATAAAGACAAAGAACAACATTTATAGAATGCATGACTAAAAATACAGTACCTTTCATTACCAAAGCCATGTTCACTGCACATGTTGCTGAACAATTCAACCCTTTTGTTAGTGTCATTGATATGGAAATTCACTTGTATTCAATTCATAAGCATTGACTGTAATACCGCTAGGGTCCTGTGGTGAAACAACTGCTGTGCAAGGTATTGGGCAACAGCTTTACTCCGGGGCCTGTATTCACAAAGGCTGTAATGTTACAAAATGTGGAAAAAGTCAAGTTGTCTGAATACTTTCCGAATGCACTGTATAAAGCCTGCTGTGAGTAGAGCAGGAGGAATGAATTGATACCACAACATATACAGTGACTTCGGAAAGTATTCAGACCCCTTGACTTTTCCCACATTTTGTTGTGTTACAGTCTTATTCTAAAATTGATTAAATTGTTTTTCCCCATCATCAATCTACACACAATACCATATAATGACAAAGCAAAAATATGTTTTTAGAATCTTTTGCTAATTTATTAAAAACGTAAATATCAGATTTACATCAGAATTCACAGCCTTTACTCAGTACTTTGTTGAAGCACCTTTGGCAGCGATTACAGCATCGAGTCTTCTTGAGTATGACGCCACAAGCTTGGCACACCTGTATTTGGTGAGTTTCTCCCATTCTTCTCTGCAGATCATCTCAAGCTCTGTCAGGTTGGATGGGGAAAGTTGCTGCACAGCTATTTTCAGGTCTCTCCAGAGATGTTCGATCGGGTTCAAGTCCGGGCTCTGGCTGGGCCACTCAAGGACATTCAGAGATTTGTCCCAAAGCCACTCCTGCGTTGTCTTGGCTGTGTGCTTAGGGTCGTTGTCCTGTTGCAAGGTGAACCTTCGCCCCACAGTCAAGGATCTCGCTGTACTTTGCTCCGTTCATCTTTACCTCAATCCTGAATAGCCTCCCAGTCCCTGCCGCTGAAAAACATCCCAACAGCATGATGCTACCACCACAATGCTTCACCGTAGGGATGGTGCCAGGTTTCCTCCAGACGTGACGTTTGGCATTCAGGCCAAAGAGTTCAATCTTGGTTTCATCAGACCAGAAATACTGTCACGTAACTACAGCTGTGAGAGTGTATTGAAGTACTGTCTGTTGGAATGCTTATGTGGAGTATACCAACTGAGATTTTAATATTTGACAAAAAGATCCTGTAAACCCCACTGGTGCTCACAGCTATATTTCTGCTACATTTTCTCATACCTCTCCCTCCAGAACTTAATCAAGTACCAGGCAATATTTTAGTTCTGGATTTTCAAGATTAGTAACACTATAAATGCAATTGCAAATGATGAATACAGTGTTTTATAAGCCCATGTGGGCTGGGCATTCTGAAGACGCTTAATAATCAAATCAATAACATCAAATCAAATCTACCTGAAGTTTGTGTGTGAGATGAATTCAAACGCAAAGGCTGTCTGTGATGTTCCTGCGTCATCATTCCTTAATCACAGACAGTATTCAGAGCTGGCAAACTTGTGGAATAGACACCGGCTGGAATGCGGTATTAACCAATCAGCATTCAGGATTAGACCCACCCCGTTGTTTAAAAGGGCATAGCTGTCCTGAATCTCTAGTACATCTGTAGTTCTCTGAGTATCAATAAATACAAGAGGGGAAAACTCAATAGAATGATGGATGATTTTATTTCTTATTATGTCAGCAGGTAGACAGTGAATTACATCTTACATGTAAAAACCAACAAAACACGTCTGATGTTGACAAACAAACATAAGGAGACAAGCACAAGTAGCCATGAAATCAGGAAATCAACCAAAAGGTGGGAACCATACTTTAATAACATTGGTGGACAGTGGGACACTAATGAACAGAAAAACATGAATTTAGGTGTGAGATGGTGCTGGTGACTTAAGCTCAAGGGAGGGTTGGGATGTATTTAACATTAGCTGAGCCATATACAGTCATAGAAACAGACAGCATATGTTTTTATCCAGAGTGAATTACCTACCTACAGATAGTAAAGTCTACAATCAATGACCCAGTAAAGTAATAATCAGCATGTTTTTATATTTATTGAAAAATAGGGATTTAATATGAAAGGAAAGTTGAAGATTGGTTTGATTATGACATGTTATGACATTAAAAGTCTGGTTAATTTGTATATAAAGATTAAACTACACACAGTTCCGCTCGGTGGGTTAGAACATGGTGCTGGCCACAGCAAGGTTAAAGGTTTAAAACCCGCTGGAACCAATTTCTCCTGTTACGCTTCCTCCTCTCCTCTTTCATCTTCCTCCTCTCCTCTTCCATCTTCCTCATCTCCTCTTCCATCTTCCTCCTCTCCTCTTCTGTCTTCTTCCTCTCCTCCTGTCTCTCCTCTTCCGTCTTCCTCCTCTCCTCCTGTCTCTCCTCTTCTATCTTCCTCAACTCCTCCTCTCTCTTAATTTCCTCCTCTCTCCTCACCTCCTCTTCCCGTTTCCTGATTGCCTCCTCTTGTTTCCTGATTGCCTCCTCTTGTTTCTTCCTTTCCTCCTCTCTCTTCCTCTCCTCCTCCTCTTCGATCTTTCTCTGGACCTCCTGGTACATCTCGTTGGTGTAGTGTTGTCCTCCATTCCTCTTCACCATCTCCTCTATCTTCTTCAGCAGCTCTGGTACTTGGTCAGGGTTGGTGTTACTGTCACTGTCATTGATGACAGAGTGATATCCACCTCCACATTTGCTGATGAGATCCTGGAGGTTAACACTTTCTCCTACAAACTGCTCAACAGATTTTTTTCTCAGCTGGTCTCCTCCGGTGAACAGCACCATGGTGTACTTTGACGCCTCTTCTCCAAAGTTCTCCTGGATCCACTTCACAGTGTTCCTCTCCTCCTCTGTGAACCTCACCCCCAGTCTGATCACCAGCAGGAAGGCGTGAGGTCCTGGGACTGACATATAGAAGCACCTTTCTAGTTCACATTTCATTTTCTCTATAGTGACTGTTGTGTCAAAGAGTCCTGGCGTGTCAATCACATCGATCTTCCTTCCATCCACCTCTCCACTCTGTTTCTCACACTGAGCAGTCACAGACACGGGGGAGGAGTCTTCTTTAAACCCCTCCCTGCCCAGGATGGTGTTTCCTGTTGCGCTCTTCCCTGCTCCAGTCTTCCCCACCAGAACTATTCTCAGATCAGCTAGACCACTTTCTGTTAATAACAAAAAGAACATAGAGGCACCATTATATGCTAAATAAATGATCAAGTAAATTATTCAAATAATGTAATTTACAGTACATAGTAATGTTGATGATTATTATAACAACAAAAATGTACTTACTCTGTCTCTCTCTCTCCTCCTCCTGTCTCTCTCTCTCCTCCTCCTGTCTCTCTCTCTCCTCCTCCTGTCTCTCTCTCTCCTCCTCCTGTCTCTCTCTCTCCTCCTCCTGTCTCTCTCTCTCCTCCTCCTACAGAAATGGTATGAGAGACAGAGAGAGAGAGAGAGAGAGAGAGAGAGAGAGAGCGAGAGAGAGAGAGAGAGAGAGAGGAAATGGGGAGCTAAAATGAGGAGTGTTTCAGTTACGTTGCTATAAGTGAATGTTACACATATAGAGGCTTTGAATCAGAGTGTCTTGTACAGTACCAGTTTAAGGAGCACTTGATGGACAACTTCGTTTATTGATTGCTTGTGCCTCTCATATGTTCTCTCTGTCACAGTGAGGCAATCTGAATAATAAGGAAAAAGAGTTAACCACCAAATAGTCCCTTGTGACAGACTGCTGACATAAACGTCCAATCAACAGTTGGTCCTGGGTCCCCAATATGAACGACCAAACAACATACCAAGGTACACAAACAGGTTCAATCATCTGATGAATGACACCTGTTACACATAAAGTGACAGGGCAAAGTATAAAACAACCTTCCTGTAGTCTCACCCAGGAAATGGGGTCTCTCAGAGGGCTGTTGGTCCCAGCACTTTACCATGAGGTCAACCATCTCCCCCAGCCCACCAGCCTGGTCCCTGTCCACTGCCTCCAGAGGAGGCCTGTCGCCCATGGGGACCCGTAACCTCACCATTCTGGACTGGAGATCTACAGGAGAGACAAAGGTTGAGGAATTTGGGAGGGAGTGAGAAGGTGAGTGACATAAAGACAACAGGAAATCTAAATAATAGTGAGTAGTGACAGGTGAGATGGATGACAGAGACGGAGAGGTAGATGTTTGTGTTAACGTGTGCGTTAATGTGTGTGTGTGTCAGTGTGTGTGTGCGTGTTAATGTGTGTGTGTGTGTGTGTGTGTGTGTATGTGTTAATGTGTGTGTGTGTGTGTGTTAATGTGTGTGTGTGTATGTGTTAATGTGTGTGTGTGTGTGTGTGTGTGTGTGTGTGTGTGTGTGTGTGTGTGTGTGTGTGTGTGTGTGCTTAACAGTGACATTGAATTTCCACTTACAAGGGTTATCTGCATAATAGGGCTCCTTTCCAGTGAAGATGGACCACAGCAGTATGCCATAGCTGAGAGAGAGGAAATACAGAGAGTAATCAAATGTCCACGGAACTTTCTGACTGCTGTCTCTCAGTGTTGTACCTGTAGATATCAGTGGCTCGAGTTGGTTCATATGATGATCCAAAAGCCTCAGGGGGCATGTAGCTAAGAGTGCCTCCTTCCTCCCCAGGCTCCTCTCTGGATGTCTTCAAAACACTATGGGAGACTTCGGCAAGGCCAAAATCTGTAAGCTAGAGAGAGAGAGAGAGAGAAAGAGACAGTGAGAGAGACAGCGAGAAAGAGAGAGGGAGAGAGCGAGAGAGCGAGAGAGAGAGAGAGAGAGAGAGAGAGAGAGAGAGAGAGAGAGAGAGAGAGAGAGAGAGAGAGAGAGAGAGAGACATTTGCACATCCTTGCAACACTGTATATAGACATAATATGACATTTGAAATGCCTTTATTCTTTTGGAACTTTTGTGAGTCTAATGTTTACTGTACATTTTTTTTATCTATTTCACTTGCTTTGGCAATTTACATTTGAGTCATTTAGCAGATGCTCTTATCCAGAGCGACTTACAGTTAGTGAGTGCATACATGTTTTCATACTGGCCCCCCGTGGGAAACAAACCCACAACCCTGGCGTTGCAAGCGCCATGCTCTACCAACTGAGCTACAGGGGACTATGTAAACATATTTTTCCCATACCAATAAAGCCCCTTAAATTGAATTGAAAGACAGCGAGAGTGAGAGAGACAGCGAGAAAGAGAAAAAAAGAAAGAGAGAGAGAGAGAGAGAGAGAGAGAGAGAGAGAGAGAGAGAGAGATGGGCTTCACATAGACTAAAAAGAAATAGTCATGTCATTCACATAGAATGACAGTTGAGTAAATATTTACACTGCCAGTGGGTAGTGATGACTGCATATAGTTCAGATTGATCTCACCACTAGTATAGACTCAGGATCTTGGGACTTGCCTTTGCATTAAGGTTGTCATCCAGCAGCACGTTATTGGGCTTCAGGTCGCGATGCAGAAGTGGCTGAGGGAGGTTGTGGAGGAAGTTGATTCCCAGAGCGATCTGGTGGGCCAGGCGGAAGGACAGGGGCCAGGGTGGGGGGCCAGAGAGGGTTGCCTGGAGGGTCGCCAGTGAGCCTATCTTCATTAACTCCATCACAATACCCAGCTGGGTGGAGGGGCCTCTACCTGGAGATGGAGGGCACCCCTGGTACACCCCCAGAATCCTCAGCACATGGGGGCTCCCTCCCTTCTGCATATTTTTTACCTCCTTAAGCAGGGAAGTGCTAGAACTGGAATGAGGTGTGTGTGTGTGTGTGTGTGCGGGGGGGGGGGGATAAAGACAGACCAACAAGTTATTGCTCACATACTGTATACCCTTTAATCATATTTAATTTGAAAGATTACAGCTATCCATCAGACTCATTTTCGGGAATGTTCGGGTCAACAGAACTTTGACCTTTGACCTCTAGGTTACATATTAGAATTACCTGTATAAATTGCTTTAAAACTTTGTTTGACAAGTGGTACTGAAAGGTCATGAAATTACCTTTCAATTTATATATAAGATAACCATCTTTGAAAGCACCAGCTACAACTATTGTTTAAAAACCACCCATATTGTGCCATTGACATCAGAATGTTGGAAGCTTAGCCATAGAATTCCATGAAGAGGGGAAGCTATGTTTTTGGATTGTAACTTTGTTGATAGAGGCACCAAATTTCACACACACAGCTAGAACAGGGTTTTAAAAATATGTTTTAGATACAGGGCCATCACAGGATTTACCAATACAGGGCCATCACAGGATTTACCAATACAGGGCCATCACAGGATAGCCCGACCGAAGCCTTATTCCAATATGGCCGCCAAACAACTCAATGGGGTCTTATTGGATTAATTTAGCATGACCTTACCTGAATGAAGTATAATTGTAGTATGCCCAATAATATCGTAAAATGTTCATAGTGATGTAGAACACACGACCACATGGCCCAGATGTATAAAGATGTTACATTAATCACAGAATTGTGTTAACAAGGTGCCCTAAAAGCTCTATGAATTGCTGACTTCTGAATATTTTATCTTCAAACATTTAAAATGGATATGTACAAGTGAATAGTCATGGATGTGAGCTTATTCAAATGATATACAATGTTTCCTATTAACTGTTTTCATAAAAGGTTATGGAAAAGAGCAGAAGCGCTGAACTATCCGTTCAGACCCCAGTCCTACCTACCTACAGGTTTTGGAAAATGTGCTACTTTAATATTGTGCCAGTCGGTTTCCTCATGTAGAAAGCCTGCAATTCCATGTCAAATAAAAAAATAAAAATAGTAACTACTACGGTAATGTCTGCAAAAACACCAGTAAATACTACAGTATACTACAATCCGCAAAAAACACTACATTAATTACTATGGTATATACTACATGTTTCTTTTACTACCGTGTTTACACTCTTAAAAAAAAAAAATGCTATCTAGAACCTTAAATGGTTCTTCGGCTGTCCCCATAGGTGAACCCTTTGAAGAACCCTTTTTGGTTCCAGGTAGAAAACTTTTGGGTTCCATTTAGAACCCTTTCTACAGAAACAGTCAATACTACTGTAGTATAATACTACTGTATTGACTGTAGTATTCAATGTAGACTTTTTTTCTGCAAAAACACTACAGTGAATACTATAGTACATTTTAGTAATTTGGCAGACACTCTTATCCAGAGTGACTTACATTTTCATACTGGTCCACTGCGGGAATCAAACTCACAACCCTACCAACTGAGCTGCATGGGACCAGTACACCGTATTATATTTTCATGTGGTTGATCCAATAAGACCCCATTCAGTTGTTTGGCGGCCATATTGGAAAAAGGCTTCTGTGGGTAAATACGTGAATCCTGGGATGAAGGCCAGGTGGACTCAAAGAAAACTAAAATGGAACTTCTTTAGGACGGCAATACTTTATTCAGTAGCTCTTCGTTAGCTGTTCCACTGTACTGTTAGCAGTTACACTGTGAAACTGAGTGTTTAGGATCTGAACACAACTAAATTCTTTTCTGTAACACTTTTTAAACGCGTCAAGGCATTAATGAAAACGCGTCACAGTGTTTAGATTGTAAACACCAGAACATGTTCATTCGCTCTAACACTTTTCAAACGCATGAACACATTTATTCAGCACAAAGCGTTTAGGTTTTAAACACTGAACACTGAGGATGTTGTTTTAACACTGTATGGTGTAAAGCCGTCTTTGCATATATCCCTGCATGCCTTTCGACTGAATGTGAGAGATACCCACCCATGACTGTGTTTGTTAGTGACAGAGACAAGATTGTTGCATTCAATAACATCTATTGCTGAAGCCTTCACCAAGTGACTGCCTAAGTGAATGTGTTTCAATTAAAAGTAAACCCTTTATGACCACACATTTCACGTCACAAGGCCTTTAGTTATGGCCTAGTTATCCTCAGCCTTCAGTTATGGTCTAGTTATCCTCAGTCTTTAGTTATGGCCTAGTTATCCTCAGCCTTTAGTTATGGTCAAGTTATCCTCAGCATTTAGTTATGGCCTAGTTATCCTCAGCCTTTAGTTATGGTCTAGTTATCCTCGACATCGTTGGCTGAAAATCCTGTCTCATGGGACACATCATACCTGCAAGTCACAGTATGCTGGTTTGTGGTGATTAGTAATTCCTATCAGAATCCAGCCAGAGGGAGGATATCCAGCTATTTCAATATTTTATGACCCACAACCTGCACTCAGAATGACTGCTATGGTGAAGGACTAGACAAACAAAGACAACCTACACCATCTAAACTGGAACAACCTTCTCAGTAACGGGTGCAATAAATTCAACCCTTTACAGATTGGATTAGTTTCGAAAAATGTAAGTTTTTCTGTGGACAGGTGTCTTTTATACAGGTAACAAGCTGAGATTAGGAGCACTCCCTTTAAGAGTGTGTTCCTAATCTCAGCTCGTTACCTGTATAAAAGACACCTGGGAGAGAGAAATCTTTCTGATTGAGAGGGGGTCAAATACTTATTTCCCTAATTATAATACAAATCAATTTATAACATTTTTGACATGCGTTTTTCTGGATTTTTTGTTGTTGTTATTCTGTCTCTCACTGTTCAAATAAACCTACCATTAAAATTATAGACTGATCATTTCTTTGTCAGTGGGCAACCGTACAAAATCAGCAGGGGATCAAATACTTTTTTCCCTCACTGTAGGTGTTCTCCTGGTTGGAAACTGATGGGAAAAACCTGACTATCATGTTTAATCTTGCATTCTAAACGCCTGTGTTTAAGATGAGAACTCTTATTGGCAAATCTAAATGCCTAATGTTTAAATTTAAACACTTACGTTTAGGTTATAAATGTGTCACATGTTTCATGGTTTTGCAGTGTATACAAAAGGGCATTAGTTTGTCAGTGCTTCGTCAATACATTGTCAGCTTGTTCTTCATGACGGCATTAGTTTGTCAATGCTTTGACAATTGTGTTATTTTTTTGGGACACATAATTAACCCCTTATTTTTGGGGGCACAAAACTACCTCCATACTTCAATTTGTTTGTATGGGTTACCTTCAGACGACTCCCGTGACACTTGTGGTCATAATAGTTTTATAGGCCAAACCGTTCGGACGCTGGAGACGTTTTCGTGAGAAGACGTTTTCGTGAGAAGACCAATTTTCGTAACGTCTCATGGTCTGACAATCACCGCTGTAGCTCGCCCAACTTCCACCGAAGATGCGGAAAGCCGACAGTGGATGCGTTGGATTGAGACAGATATCTCTAGCTTAAACTGACAGATTTTGATGGGGATTTGTGTATTATGTTATTTAGATTGACACACATCAATATAAACTCATTTTCATAAGCCGTCTGCATAATTTATGAACAGGCCGCGGCTCGGGTGGCTGAGGTCCTACATGATCTTCAAATCTAATATCCAAAAGTTTTTTCCGGCTGTAGGTAATAATGCAAGAAATGTTCTGAGCAAATAATGTAAGAAATAACACACAAAAAAACTAAGTACTGCAGTTGGCTAGGAGCTAGAAACAGGGCGACCATGTCTGTCGCCGCCATCTTGTACAGAATAAAATAATTTCCCAGTGTGCCTTGACTTTTCGAGTGAATTATAGAGTTACCACCCATGACTGTGTTTTGTTAGACATGAATGTTGAATTCGTTCAATTTCAGTCCTGTGGTCTTCACCAAGTGAATTACTAGGTGAACGTTAAACTCTTTATGAGAATACATTACATATATCATAAGGCCTTATTCTGAGGCCTAGTTTTACCCTAATACAGTGGCCTGAAACTCATGGTTTACAGGCCACATCACTTTGCAAGTCACATTATGCTGGCATGCAAAGTGATGTGTAATTCCTATTGGAATACAGACAGAGATAAGATATCCAACAGCTGGAATTTCTACTCACCCGCAACCTGCATTCAGAATGACAACCAGGGTTAGGAACATTGATAAAGGAGACTACCTAAACCATTTAAACTGGAACAACCATTTCATTAACGGGTGCAATAAATCTAACTAACTGATCGGATTAAGGAAAAATGTAAGGTATTTATCTTTGTGTAGCATAATATTAATCAATCAATCAATAAAGATTCAAAAACACAGATATTAAAAACGATTCTTAAAAATAAACCTGCAGTAGAGCATGCTGGGAAATATGATAATGACTGTGGTAAAAATGTGCCTTTTTAGAGTACCACCACAGTGACAAAGCCGTTAGTTCCTTTAAAGTGGTAAAAATGTGTCATTGTACCTTATGGTGGGAACAAAGATGTACCTCTATTCAATACATTGTCTATTTGTAGCTTTTCTGAAGGTACAGATCAGTACCATCGAGAATTTAGGGCACACAAAATACATTTGAACCCTGAGAAACTGAAATGTACCTTCACCGTACATTGAGAGTGACATTACCTTCAAAATGTTGTATACTGGATATTTAGATTTTATACTAGATTATCCGCAGATGTACCCTAAAAGGGTACCATGTGAGTACCATGTGAGATCATATGTGTACCTCTGAAGGTACAATATGTGTATTTTGATATCTTTGTACCCCAGGGAAAAATACTGTACCCTAACCAAACACTTATTTCTAAGAGTGTAGGTTCACCCCTCCCTCATATTCTAGAATGACCCTTCTGCCCTGTATCTACAAATCTTTTTAAAACCTTGTTCTAGCTGTGTGTGTGAAATTTGGTGCCTCTATCACCAAAGTCACAATCCAAAAACATAGCTGCCCCACTACATGGAATGCCATGGCTACGCTTCCAACATTCTAATGTAAATGGCACAATTTGGGCAATTTTTAAATAGTTGTAGCTGGTATTTTCAAAGTTGGTTATATTATATATCATTTGAAAGGTAATTTCATTAACTTTTTAGAACCACTTGTCAAACAAAGTTTAAAATGTATCAGGGTTATCTTTTTAAAGCAGGTAATTCTGATATGTACCCTAGAGGTCAAAGGTAACATTTCTGTTGACCGGAACATTCCCGAAAATGTGTCTGACGGATAGCTGTGAATCTTAGCTTTCCAATGACGAGGGTATACGTGAGCAATAACTTCTTGTATACTGCCATTGTTTGTCATAGGGGTAAAATCCCTTCGGGTAAAATCTATGTGATGGAGGGATGAAAGATAAGAGTGATATCACAGAGAAAGCTCCATTGCTGCACTGCTATCACAACTTTTCAAACTCTAGGGAAATAGACCTTTAAAAAAAAATCACTATGAGACATCATCACGCCACATGAGCCGGTCTGACCCCCCCCCCCCGGCTCATGAACTAGAGCAGGGGTGTCAAACTCATTCTATGGAGGCCATAGTTACTCCACGTTTTTTTTTCTTCTTCTTCTTTCAATTAAGACCTAGACAATCAGGTGAGGGGAGTTCCTTACTAATTAGTGACCTTAATTCATCAATCAAGTACAAGGGAGGAGCGAAAACCCGCAGACACTCGGCCCTCCGTGGAATGAGTTTGACGCGTGGACTAGACTAGAGCCTTAACGTTGCATTCTGAAACCTTTACTCCCCCTAGTGGTACATTGACGTAAACACATTTGACCTAAGAGCAACCACAACAACACAAATATTTAACAAAGACTGTAGGGGCAGCACTTTAAACCAGATAAAAGTTACAGATTGCACCTTTAATCAAAATGGTGGACATAATTAAAAACGTATATATTGTAATGCGGTTCAATTAGTTTTCCTTTCATATTGGCCAGGGCCTAATAGAGATGTTGAATGCACTGGAGCAAACAGAATCAACATGCATACTCTCAAGTATTGTCTTATGCACGGCTGTGGGATGGTCATATATTTACCCATCATCATAATGCAGCAACTTGATGGCCACATCAAACCTCCACTTTATATGCCTGGCCTTGTGGATCTGTCCAAAGCCCCCTCCACCAATCACTTCCCAGTCCTGCAGACTGTCATTACCAATCAACTCCAGTGCCGGGCTGCTGGGTAGCGGCAGCTCCATCTTTCATTAAAAAAAACACTTATGTTAAATACTTTCACTCAGACTTATCAAAATTGCATGAAGACATTTACAGTCAAGATATGGAGTTTACGCAAAAGGTAGATAATAGACTAACGCAACTCAGTTATTTGGCCAAATTAGTTTATATGAACAAAGCAATTAAACTCTTTGTTGGGATTTGTATGTCAATAACCTGTGAAATTAACAAACCCTTTTGCTACAGAAGTAGCATGTCGCAAAGATTTTGTTCCCCTGCTCAGTTGTTGCATGCATCAACCAACGGTTTTATGTGTTTTAGATTACACAAGGGGGGGGTCTGAATGAATATAAATTTAGAAAATGAAAAAAATTGAGTTGTTTAAGACCGGCAAACTTTGGAAAGAGAGACATTAGTGGGAGTTGTAGTTCATGTTAGTAGTTCTAATTAAACGGATGTATTTTTCTGCTTCGCGCTTCTTCTTGGCAGTCAAATACACAGTTTCGAAACCCAGAGGCGCAATATCAGTTGACTTCCGAGAACGCTTGCGAAACAAAACAAACAGACCAGGCCGGGGTTTGTGGTTTGAGAAGTCAATTAGAGAAGTGAAAGATTCTTCCGTAGTTATTCATTTTCTTGAAATCTAAAGGCACAACCTAGATTCGAGCCAATGTTTTAAGTAGTTGAACATGTTATTAATCCAACTTCTGAAAGTGACAAACTGAAACGTTTTCATTTTCGTAAAAAAAACTTGATATCGAAGGAGTGCCGTTGATTTGACGCCCTGCACATGCGCAGCTCGCGTTAGACTCGATGACGTCATCATTTTCTGCCTCGCTCCATACTGTACTGTCTTTGTCAAATACGTTGAAACCCGGCATATGGTAAGTAAACCCGGAAACACTTATACGTTTGAATATTTATCTTAATATGATCGCGTTTTCATGTCTTTGACGATGCAAACTGTTAGACTCATTCTTAGCGTACAAAACAAAGATACGGAAGTTACATTTCAGGATCTGACATTTTCTTTGACGTGAATAATGTAAATGTTACTCGATAGAAAATGTTATTAGCAATCATTATGAAACATAACCACCTACCTGCATTGGTGTGATTTATTGAAACTGTTTGCCAATCGTGTGCAATTCGATGTAGGCTTCTTGGTTCAGTGTAGCGAAGCATGAATTACTCACTGATAGTTTATTGAAAATGAGTCTGGCTGCCCTGTGTCCGGGAGTAGTGGGGATTTCCACTCTTATGCATTTACTATTACGTCATTTCTGGTTAAATATCATTTATGCAGGATTTACTGATTCTGTTACACATTAAGACAACAACAATAACAACATTGTTGAGATTTGTAGTGACCTGATATTAGCCTATAGATGTTGTCGCTGGATCTGGCTTCGAGCCCCAGTTGGGGCTCACTATTTTTGTGTACACAAATTATTCTTTGATCGTGTATATTTGGTTGATCTAGACATGTGCAGTGCTTAATTTGAGCCGGATCCGTACATCTACATGAGAAAGAAAATCACTGTTTGCAATATACAAATTATAATAAAAGCTATCAGAGTTCATTCGAGTTGTCTCCTGATTACCTCATTCTCCTGCAAAAAAAAACGTAATTGTAAAATGTAGACTTTCAGCCCGATATTCTTAGAATTCGTGTTGGGCCGGCCCGGGTTTATGTTTTGCGCAACATTATAGACTATGTTTGAGACCAACGCGTGACGGTTCCTGCGGGCGGTGAGAGAGAGAAGCGCGCCTGTATCTCTCTCAGAACTACAAATCCGTCAGTGAACAGCATGCAGCCAGAACAAGCCTTTCCCAATATTTCAAATAGGCTACAATCGCAGGAAAACACAGGTCGGAAAGCAAATGGCTCCTGCTTAAAAGAAAATACTCTAATCTGACTGTAGGCTACCAAAATATTGTATAAACTTCTAAATAGGCCTGTTGAGCAAACATTGTTTTACAATGTGATACAAAAGAGATAGGCTTTTGGGCACGAGAGTATTGGCCATCACCACGAGAGTATTGGCCATCACCACGAGAGTATTGGGTGAGTATTGGCCATCACCACGAGAGTATTTGCCATCACCACGAGAGTATTGGCCATCATCACGAGAGTATTGGCCATCATCACGAGAGTATTGGCCATCACCACGAGAGTATTGGCCATCACCACGAGAGTATTGGCCATCACCACGAGAGTATTGGCCATCACCACGAGAGTATTGGCCATCATCACGAGAGTATTGGCCATCACCAGTGAGTGAGATGTGCATCATTGGGTGAGTCAGTGAAAGTGGAAAGCTTTTCTAGCACAGGAGGTTGGTGGCACCTTAAATGGGGAGGACGGCCTCGTGGTAATGGCTGGAGCAGAGTAGTGGAACGGTATCAAATACATCAAACCTATGGTTTCCAGGTGTTTGATGCCATTCCATTTGCTCCATTCCAGCCATTATTATGAGCCGTCCTCCAATGAGCAGCCTCCACTGTTTTCTAGAACTATAATTTCCTCCTCATATTGTAGGCCCTGTGTAGCTCAGTTGGTAGAGCATGGTGTTTGCAACGCCAGGGTTGTGGGTTCGATTCCCATGTGGGGCCAGTATGATTTTTTTTTTTATATATATGTATGCACTCTGGATAAGAGCATCTGCTAAATGACGTAAATGTAATTGTACAATATGTGTCTCCACACACCTAGGCCTGGGCTATTGATGGATTCAAGACAAGTCTGTTTTATTGATCTCAGTTTGTCAGTGTCAAAGTAGCCTGTCATTTCGATCATATGTGCGGTATAAAAAAAGATTCTGCTAGTCTCCAGTCATATAAAATGAGGTAGAATTGCATGAAATGTGTTTATATAAGGCCAAATTCTTTGCGGACCCAAGTAAAATCCCCCCATGTGTGCAACTTCTGTAAGATCCTCTACTGTACTGCTCTATGCCACTACGCAAATGGCATGATGTGCATGCAATGCTTTATTATAAAGGTGATTATTTTGTCACCACCCGATTTACAACTTAAACACTGGTCATGTATTGTTGTTGTAAGTAAGCATTTCACTGTAAGGTCTACACCTGTTGTATTCGGCGCATGTGACAAATAAAAATTGATTTGATTTTGAACTCCTGTCGCACAATTTCTGAATACTTGGTCAGATGAAATCAGGGAAAGATATTGCTTGATGAATCTCTCTTTTAATCCCTTGATGACTAACAGGTTCAGACCCATATCAGGACTGACTTAACAGAAGTAGGCTAGCACTGGTGATGAATATTAGGGTTTCATCTATCTTAAAAAAGAATCAATATATGCTCTGTATATTTTATTTATTTATTGGGCTTTTATTAATTTCCAAATGATTAATAATTAAAGTTTGATAACTGCATCAAGAAACATGATCCATCACCAAAGCCCTTCCATCTATATACATTAGAATCGTTTTTAAAAGTAGGGTTTCCACTTTATTTGAAGTGCATCTTATAAAGACTTCATATAGGCTTCATAAGCACTACATAAATGCTTCACAAATAATCTATAACCGTACATCATGCTCTATAAAGATTCATAATGTGGCATAGCTGTGTGACAAAACCATCAATGTATTTGTTCACATTTATTCATCTTTTATAGAGCATGAAAAATGATTATAGATGATTTGTGACCGATTTATGTAGTGCTTATGAAGCCTATATGAATGCTTTTTGAAGCCTCCATAAGATGCAGTACACATGGTGCCTCCCAGTGAATCAGGGGCTCCACCAGTTCCTGACCAGTCCTGTTGTAAACCATATCACTGCCCCCGTCAACCCTCCCATGACAACACCCCCAAAACCACCTGTCAGGACCCCCATCAACAACCCCGTCACTATGGCGACGAAGAGCTCCAATCTGTCACCGACGATTCTTTGCCTGTCCTCCTTCCTCCACTGGAATCTGTAGCGCTCCCTCTCCTCCACCTCATTGGACCGCACTGCCAAGAGAAAGACACACCCCTCTTTACTCACAGGGGAAAACAGTCACCAAGGTGGAATAGATCTATGTTCTTTGAGGGAAGTGTATGAAAAATAACCGCCTAAATGCTATATTGTATTGTACTGTACTGTATTCTACTGTATTATAACTATCAACTATTGTGAATAAGTATAATTAAGTAAATGGCACAGATCATTAATCAATGTATTTCACAAATCACCACTAGATGGAGTGCTTTCACTAAAAGACTGAAAATGAGCTATTTCTATGGAGAAAGATGATGTAGCCCCTAGACACTGATCTGAGGTCAGCTTTGTGTTTTGGGCCTATAAATAAGCCCTGACAGGATTGGATAGGATAGGTGCCATCAAGGGGTAGAAATGCCCACATAGCCTTTCACAGAGGTAGGTGGGACTACAGTATCGCTTTAATACAGGTCCTAATGGTTGTCCCAGGATCAGATTACCCTGACTAAATACTAACCAAACCATTAAATAGCTAAATCATATCTTACAGATTTGTGGTCCTCTGTAGCTCAGCTGGTAGAGCACGGCGCTTGTAACGCCAGGGTAGTGGGTTCGATCCCTGGGACCACCCATACACAAAAATGTATGCACGCATGACTAAGTCGCTTTGGATAAAAGCGTCTGCTAAATGGCATATTATTATTATTATATATGGGGCCAATATAGAAGTGAGTATGTTGCTTTATGATGAGTCACTCACCCACTGTAGGTCTCTGAAACACAGGAGAACTCTATGCAGCTCTGACCAGCTCCTCTTTGTAGGAAGTCAGCAGTTGTCTCTGGACTCTATCTCCCACGATCCTTTGCTGATACTCCTCTGGGTTCTCCCCAGTGGCACTGGCTGATGAGGTGGGAAATGTAGTCATTGGACTTTTGTTCTGTTAGGTAACATTCTCCACATTGGAGTTTGGCCTGAGCATGCACTACAACAGGATATTTAGTGATTTCTCAATCTTTAGTAATGTTTAATATTAAGAAATAAGGAAGTCAAGAAAAGTTCAGAAACGTTTCTCTGACGCACTTCCATTTCAGCTCTGCCAGGGTTAAGGAGACTCTCACAACAAGTAATGTTAGCACACCACACTGAGGAAGTTATGGAAAAAAATATTACTGAATGAGGAAATCGCAAATTCTGGTGTCCACTGCCAAAATACTATGATCATAGCGTTTGTATGTGTGTGTGTGTGTAAATCAGCAAGCCATGCAGCAAGTCAACTAAACACTCACCTAATATTCCTATAGCTGTGTGCTCCAGTCCTTCTCTCTCTAAGGTCAACCAAAACATGTAGTAACACACATCCTAGACCTGTGCCGTAGTAAGTATGTGATGTCACCCTCCCTCCCTTCTGGGTCTCCTACCTCCAGGAATTGAACCTTTGCAATATCTAAAATCACCTGTGCCGGTTGTCAAGACAACACCAGGTAAACAGCTGTAAGGACACGCCCATCTAATGCTCCTGAATTATATTAATAGACCATGTGACTACAGGTCTCTCAAACAGAATGATATTAATATACCATGTGACTACAGGTCTCTCAAACATAATTATATTAATAGACCATGTGACTACAGAGCTCTCAAACATAATTATATTAATAGACCATGTGACTACAGGTCTCTCAAACATAATTATATTAATAGACCATGTGACTACAGAGCTCTCAAACATAATTATATTAATAGACCATGTGACTACAGGTCTCTCAAACAGAATTATATTAATAGACCATGTGACTACAGGTCTCTCAAACAAACACAAGAAGAGATAGTGAGTACATGAGAAAAGCAACAAACTGGAAAATAACGTTCGATTGGACGTCCCTTCATTTTAGAACAAGCACCTTGACTGAATAACTGCAAAACTATTTAATTAATGAATGACTGATTTGTACGTTGTTATGTACATTTGTTATACATTGCAATAAAATACTTTTCCAAAATGCGTGTGTCCATTGTTGATGAAAAGGGGCGGCAGGTAGCCTAGCGGTTGGGAGCGTTGGGCCAGTAACTGAAAGGTCGCTGGTTTGAATCCCCAAGCCGACTAGGTGAAAAATCTGCCGATGTGCCTTTGAGCAAGGCACTTAACCCTAATTGCTCTTGTAAGTCACTCTGGATAAGAACGTCTGCTAAATGACTAAACTGTAAACAACGTTTGGAAAAAGTGATTTATTGTAGGATATATTTATTTAGTCTAAGATTGTATTTGTTCATCCCATTTCAATGTGACCAAGATCCCCTTTCCATCTCTGGCCATCTCTGTGTGTACTCGTACTTTACTCGTACTCTGTCAATGTGTGTGATTTATAATTGTAAGTGCCCTATTGATCAGTTGAACATTGACTCAATAATATGTTTTTGTAACCCATTGACCATCAGTTGAATGCAGGTGTCACTTCAACTGATTTGTTTCTGGCCATCAACACGTCAGTATCTTCTGGGCTGATTAAACCAAATAATAAAACAGATTTTAACTAACGTGATCTATTATTTTAGATATTGACCTTTAAACTTCGACCCAGTGACTAAAGAGATATAGTAAAAAAAAACGTATTTCATTTAGAAAAACACAAACACAAGTATAACAATAACATGTAGAATTTGTATCATAGTTTGAACACAACAAACACACATTACATTATTCTTACAAGATAAACTAATTGTTGATGATTTGTTAGCACACACACACTAGATTTTTTGGATTCATGAAACATAAATATATTTTAAAAGTAATAAATCAAACAAAGAAAAACATATACAAGGAAGGTTGAGGACTGGTTTGAAAGATGATACAGTCCCATCAACTACAGCAGATGGCATCATATAACTTATAAGTGAACAAGATCCATCACTACTGATAACAGGCCAGTGGATATCCAAGGGAAAGTTATATGGCATACATCATGATCCTTCACTTTCAACAACAGAACCAATGGGGCTCCTTGGCAGTTAACTACTTGCTGACTAAGTAAAAAAAGATAAGAGCACCAGTACAAAATGCAATACCAACAACAATACTAATGTCAACAGCAGCATAACCAGCCCTAAATATATATAATATGTGTTAGGGTAGTAGTTGTCATAGGGACAACACCAACATTCAGTTATGTTAGGATATGTGTTAGGGTAGTAGTTGTCATAGGGACAACACCAAAACTCAGTTATGTTAGGATATGTGTTAGGGTAGTAGTTGTCATAGGGACAACACCAAGACTCAGTTATGTTAGGATATGTGTTAGGGTAGTAGTTGTCATAGGGACAACACCAAGACTCAGTTATGATAGGATATGTGTTAGGGTAGTAGTTGTCATAGGGACAACACCAAGACTCCAGTGGGTTAACTGACTTCACTGAGGAAGGTGCCATACTTCTCTGTGTCAGGTCTCCCCTGCAAGTTAGACTATTGCATTGAATATGGACTCAAAATCAGTTAAACAATCATTTTGAAATTTTGAAAGATTCCCCACTCACCAGTGTCAGGTGATGTGATAAGTAACTTCCAATAAGCAATCAAAGGTTGTCTCAGAACATGTTAGGGTATCAATAAAATGCAAGTTGACATGCAAGCTTTTTGGTACTAATTTAAGGCTAGGGTTAGGCATTAGGGTTAGCAATGTGGTTAGGGTTAGGTTTAAAATGTGATTTTATGACTTTGTGGCTGTGCCAGCTAGTGACCACTCTGCAGAGCTTCCTCCAGTACATGAGTCATCCCAATATATGCCAACCTGCCAATACAAAACAGTACAAAGGTTTTCCTCCTGCTGCAATAACAGAATGTTTACCTTTTAAATTTAAATTTACATTTTAGTCATTTAGCAGACGCTCTTATCCAGAGCGACTTACAGTTAGTGAGTGCATACATTATTTAAAATAAAATAAAAATTAAAAAATCATACTGGCCCCCCGTGGGAGTCGAACCCACAACCCTGGCGTTGCAAACACCATGTTCTACCAACTGAGCTACATAAATGCTGGAAGACATGAACTGAGTCAGACAGTAATACTAAGAATAACCCTAACATGTACAGTATGAAGTAGGATTTACACAATACAGTCAGAGGGGAAAGTATTTGATCCCCTGCTGATTTTGTACGTTTGCCCACTGACAAAGACATGATCAGTCTATCATTTTAATGGTAGGTTTATTTGAACAGTGAGAGACAGAATAACAACAAAAAAATCCAGAAAAACGCATGTAAAACATTTTATGAATTGATTTGCATTTTAATGAGGGAAATACGTTTTTTAGACTTACAAAAACTTTCCACAGACCTTTTGGGTGAACAATCCCTTTTAAACACATCAGAGATTAAAATACGTCCTTGTCAACATAGTGGAGAAATACACTGATCCTAAGCATTGATACATACTGAAATCCATCTCTAAAGTTTTTGTTAATCAAATTTCACGTGAAATCTGTTTTAAAAACAACAACTTTGAAACTTCCCCCACTTATCTCTCAGATGTGCTGATAAGGAATTGCCAAGGTGCAATCAAAGGTCGATGGCATTTGTTTTGACAGCAAATAAAACACAATATACAAACATATCTTCCAAAACAGTGTACCAAATACCACTGACAAACTTTATACACAGGGGTATACACATTTCAACCAAAAAACATAAGGCTTCACAGCAGTGGAGGCTGCTGAGGGGAGGACGGCTCATAATAATGACTGGAACGGAACAAATGGAAACCATGTGTTTGATGTATTTGATTCCATTCCACCTATTCTGCTCCAGCCATTACCACGAGCCTGTCCTCCCCAATTAAGGTGCCACCAACCTCCTGTGCTTCACAGGCATTTAGGGTTCGCTTTGAGTTACCGTTTTTCAGCATTATGCAGCATTTTCAAATAAAATTCAAGTTACAAAAAAATTAAGAATCTTGTATTTTCTTTTGCCCACTTTATGTATAGAATATTTACCATACATAATGAAGACATTCATTTTATATATACTTTGCTCTGATCTATTATCAAACAAAAGTAAAACATCCATACCATCAAGCCGAACCCTAGCCACCAGTTGATCTAAAGAATAAATGTTCTAGATCCATCCAAAAGATCTTATTGCAAATACATTCAAATAATACATTACTTATAGTTTCACACTTCACAGACATTGTTAGTGACAGAATACTTTCTGCTTAAGTTCCGTACCTCTTTCCAATTAAACATTTTTACATTTTGAATTCCAGCAGAGGCGTCATGCCCATAGGGGGGCACAAGGGCACGTTCCCCCTCAGATTTGTCCTGTTATTAATTTTTGTTCAGATGTTAACACTGACTGTTAACCAACCCCATTCTCTCTAGTAAGTGATTCCTTCCAAGGTGTACCGCGGAGGAAAGATATGCTAGGCAGGATGGGCGCAGATAGTATCGTCAGTGGAGGAGGAGAGAGCGTGTCGAGTGACACCACAGAGCGTTTGATTTTAGCTGCTGGTGATGGCCAGGACTCACAGGAGGTACAGTGCCGGGAAAAAGTATTTGCCCCCTTTCAAATTTTCTCGACTTTTGCATATTTTTGATACTGAATGTTATCAGATCTTCAACCAAAACCTAAAATTAGATAAAGGGAATCTGAGTGAACAAATAACACAACAATTACATACTTATTTCATTTATTTAATAAACAAAGTTATGCAACACCCAATGCCCCTGTGTGAAAAGTAAAAAGTAATTGCCCCCTTACACTCAATAACTGGTTGTGCCACCTTTAGCTGCAATGACTCCAAATGCTTCCTGTAGTTGTTGATCAGTCTCTCACGTCACTGTGGAAGAATTATGGCCCACTCTTCCATGCAGAACTGCTTTAACTCAGCGACATTTGTGGGTTTTCAAGCGAGAACTGCTCGTTTCAAGTCCTGCCACAACATCTTTTTAGCCATTTTCATGTAAACTTGATTGTGTGTTTTGGATAATTGTCTTGCTGCATGCCCCAGCTACGCTTCAGCTTCAGCTCACAGACGGATGGCCTGACATTCTCCTGTAGGAATTCTCTGATACAGAGCAGAATTCATGGTTCCTTTTATTAAGGCAAGTCGTCCAGGTCCTGAGGCAGCAAAGCATCCCCAAACCATCACACCACCACCACCATGCTTGACTGTTGGTATGATGTTCTTACTGTGGAATGCAGTGTTTGGTTTTTGCCAGGCACAATGGGACCCATCTCGTCCAAAAAGCTATACTTTTGACTCATCTGTCCATAGAACATTCTTCCAAGAGTCTTGATGATCATCCAGGTGCTTCCAGGTGCTTTTTGGCAAACTTGAGGCAACTTTTTGGACGACATGGGTCCCATTATGCCTGGCGAAAACCAAATACACTTTGTGTCATGTGTCAAACACAGAGGGAATTCCAGTTCAACCAAGATTAACTCAAGTTTTGGTAGAACATGAAGTCGTTAATCTGACATAAATTTTAATCATATTACAGGTCAGTCATTTAGCAGACGCTCTTTCCAGAGCGACTTACAGGAGCAATTTGGGTTAAGTGCCATGATCAAAGGCACACCTACAGATTTTCCAGCTAGTCTGCTCGGGGATTCCAACCAGCGACCTCTCGGTTATTGGCCCAACACTCTTAATCGCTAGTCTACCTGCCTTGAAGGAGGCCTCTATTAAAGTATTAGAACTGACTGTATAAAATCTAATTGCATTTTTCAGGCATGGCAGATGATGTTGAAATTAAATGATGTATTACTTTCCCTTGGATTTCCAATAGCCTGTTATCAGTAGTGATGAAGCTTGTTCAGTTATAAGAGTTGAATGGTGCCTCCTGTGCATAGAAATACTATCTACAAACCACTGGTTCATAGAAAAATCACTGCTGCATAGAAATACTATCTACAAATCACTGTCAGTTCCAAACAATTCATACACAGTTCACATTCATAGCAGCCACGTTGTATTCCTTCTTGTATCTATGTGCTCTCCTCCTCTCACCTTTTCCTTTCGTTTGTGGACTTCAATGCACAACACATCAGCTGTATGTGACCAGGCGAAAAACCCTTTCCAAGCCAAACCGCTACGCACAGCCTACATCGTTGTCACCATATTAGCTAAAGTAACATCATAGTCAGCATAGCTAATCGAACATGTTAGTAAACCTACAATCATGCAGTAACATTACAGTGTACCGTCAGTAAGCAGTTACACCGGCGGGCCTCGGTGGCAATACATTTGTAAAACCAAAAGCTTACCTTGATTTGGAAGAGTTCCAGTGTTGTGTTGGATAGTCATAGCCAGCTAGCTAACATAGCATCCCTCTGTTTGAGCAGGGTGTTTCAGTAGGCTAAACTAGCTAGCTGCATTTGCTAGCTAAGTAGGTGAAACTGAATGTGAAAAAAAATGTTAAAATCTATTTCTCTCTTGCTTCTTCATTTTGGAATAAATTAATGTGTTCAAAACTGTTCAAATATTGTTTTCTCTCTCTGTGAGTCAACTACTCACCACAGTTAATGCACTGTAGTGTTAGCTAGCTGTATTTTATGCTTTCAGTACTAGATCAATTCTCTGATCCTTTGATTGGGTGGACAACATGTCAGCTCTGATAGGTTGGAGGACGTCCTCCGGAAGTTGTCATAATTACTGTGTAAGTCTACGGAAGCGGTTGAGAACCATGAGCCTCCTAGGTTTTGTATTGAAGTCAATATACCAAGAGGAGGACTGAAGCTAGCGGTCCTCCGGCTACACCATGGTGCTACCCAACAGAGTGCTGTTGAGGCTACTGTATACCTTCTTTGCAAAATAGTGTGTTTTAATCAATTATTTGGTGATGTGATTATATTTAGTATAGTTTTATCTAAAAAGGAAAACTTCTTAGATGTTTTGCCATTTTTATTTTTATGAAATTCACTGAGGAGGATGGTCCTCCCCTTCCTCCTCTGAGGAGCCTCCACTGGTAAAAACGGTTGGCTGGTATGCCCTCACCTGTCTGAGCCACTATAGTGCTGTCTGGTTAGAACATGGTGTTCAGGCCCATCACTGTACTCTTGATAGTCTCCACCACACACACACACACACACACACACACACACACACACACACACACACACACAGCCGTTTCCATTTGAAGACGTCTATATATGATTTTGGTAATCCAAATGACTTGGAATCTTATTGTTGTGGTTCTATAAGACAAAGATATGCACACATGTAAACAGTATTAGTTAAGGGTTATAACTATGCAATATACATGAATAAATGGCAAATGGCAGCACACTTCCAACATGTCTATAAATGGCTATAAACCCAGCATCAATATAAGCATAAACTTAAACATTCACCTTTTGGAGAGAGAGAGAAACTAATCACTTGGATTGACAAAGGGTCAAGATTTATGGCGCCCTCTCTCTCCAGCCCTGTGTGAGAATCTGCCAGGCTGAGATCTTCTCAGATCTGCCCTGGCGCCAAAGAACCTTAAATGACTCTGTGCATGAGCAAGCACCAAGAACCCTCTGGGATGACTCTAGAAGCTCGCCCAAGGCAGCGCAATAAAACACCTTAATAAAGGCCACTATGGAACACGCTGTGGCAGCGTAAGCATGTAAAATACTATGTTTACCAATACAACAATTAAACCACTTCTACAAAAGTACTTGTGCAACCAATGCAATAAAACACTTATTGCAGTATGAAATAATACCACATACCATAAACAATACGCAAAGCAGTACTGGCAACATCGGTACTGTCGATGTGCCATCTTCTGTTTGGAGGGAGGGGGTACACAGACCAGGGAGGGAGGATAGAGGGAGAACATAGACCAGGGAGGGAGGGTAGAGGGAGAACACAGACCAGGGAGGGAGGGTAGAGGGAGGGTATAGGGAGAACACAGACCAGGGAGGGAGGGTAGAGGGAGGGTAGAGGGAGAACACAGACCAGGGAGGGAGGGTAGAGGGAGAACATAGACCAGGGAGGGAGGATAGAGGGAGGGTAGAGGGAGAACACAGACCAGGGAGGGAGGGTAGAGGGAGAACATAGACCAGGGAGGGAGGGTAGAGGGAGAACATAGACCAGGGAGGGAGGGTAGATGGAGGGTAGAGGGAGAACATAGACCAGGGAGGGAGGGTAGAGGGAGAACACAGGCCAGGGAGGGAGGATAGAGGGAGGGTAGAGGGAGAACATAGACCAGGGGGGAGGGTAGAGGGAGAACATAGACCAGGGAGGGAGGGTAGAGGGAGGGTAGAGGGAGAACATAGACCAGGGAGGGAGGGTAGAGGGAGAACATAGACCAGGGAGGGAGGATAGAGGGAGGGTAGAGGGAGCGTAGAGGGAGCGTAGAGGGAGGGTAGAGGGAGGGTAGAGGGAGGGCAGAGGGAGGGGAGGGTAGAGGGAGGGTAGAGGGAGAACATAGACCAGGGAGGGAGGATAGAGGGAGAACATAGACTAGGGAGGGAGGATAGAGGGAGGGTAGAGGGAGGGCAGAGGGAGGGGAGGGTAGAGGGAGAACATAGACCAGGGAGGGAGGATAGAGGGAGGGGAGGGTAGAGGGAGAACACAGACCAGGGAGGGAGGGTAGAGGGAGGGGAGGGTAGAGGGAGAACACAGACCAGGGAGGGAGGGTAGAGGGATACCTTAGAGTACATGTAATTTTTGTTTGTACACAGTCATTTGATACATGGTATAGAAAAGTACAATCTTAGGTGAGTACATGAGGAACTATATCTCTGCAGATGATCTGTCTCTCTGGTCTAAATCACTGATACAGGTCCCCTCCACCCTCTGATGGTATGGATAACTAGTCGTTATGTCTCCAGAGAAACCTAGATTCAAATAAAGGTCCTATTTCTCAAATTACTATGGGCGGAATTAGGTGTTTTGGTTTGGACTTTAATTTTGATACAGAAACGCTAAACAATTATTTAGATTTGTTGAGAACAAGTTTGTTGACAAAGTCATGGAAGTTTTAACAATTCAGTAAACCACCTTTGGCCTATAATCGCAAATATTGACAGATATTGATATTGACAAATGTTCCACATAAAAAACCTAGAGTCAAATAAAGGTCCTATTTACCAAATGACTATAGGCAGAGTTAGTCCATATTGATACAGAAACACTAAAAAATGATTTAGATTTGTTAAGAACAAGTTGATTGACAAACTCATGAAAAATTTGAACAATTGAATAAACCACCTTTAATCACTAATATGCCTCTGGAATTCAAATGACCCCAGTCGGTATCTTGAGGCTGTAGCTCTGCCACCTTCCTCTGTGGATGCCATGTACTGAGAAACAGATATCTCTAGCTTAAACAGGAAGATGTTTATGGGGATTTTGTAGTATTATGCTAATTTTATATTTAAAAAATCAATTGCACACATTATGCATCTATTCCCCCTGTCACAAAGGGATTTTTGGCTGATTTAAGATGAAATCGTCAACCCTATACCATGCCTTCGGAAAGTATTCAGATCCATTTACTTTTTCCACATTTTGTTACGTTACAACCTTATTCTAAAATGGATTAAATAGTTTTTTCCCCTCATTAATCTACACAAAATACCCCATAATGACGAAGCAAAAATACGTTTTTAGAATTTTTTGCTAATTTATAAAAATATAAAAATATATACAGTGGGGGAAAAAAGTATTTAGTCAGCCACCAATTGTGCAAGTTCTCCCACTTAAAAAGATGAGAGAGGCCTGTAACTTTCATCATAGGTACACGGCAACTATGACAGACAAAATGAGATTTTTTTTCTCCAGAAAATCACATTGTAGGATTTTTTATGAATTTATTTGCAAATTATGGTGGAAAATAAGTATTTGGTCAATAACAAAAGTTTCTCAATACTTTGTTATATACCCTTTGTTGGCAATGACACAGGTCAAACATTTTCTGTAAGTCTTCACAAGGTTTTCACACACTGTTGCTGGTATTTTGGCCCATTCCTCCATGCAGATCTCCTCTAGAGCAGTGATGTTTTGGGGCTGTCGCTGGGCAACACGGACTTTCAACTCCCTCCAAAGATTTTCTATGGGGTTGAGATCTGGAGACTGGCTAGGCCACTCCAGGACCTTGAAATGCTTCTTACGAAGCCACTCCTTCATTGCCCGGGCGGTGTGTTTGGGATCATTGTCATGCTGAAAGACCCAGCCACGTTTCATCTTCAATGCCCTTGCTGATGGAAGGAGGTTTTCACTCAAAATCTCACGATACATGGCCCCATTCATTCTTTCCTTTACACGGATCAGTCGTCCTTGTCCCTTTGCAGAAAAAACAGCCCCAAAGCATGATGTTTCCACCCCCATGCTTCACAGTAGGTATGGTGTTCTTTGGATGCAACTCAGCATTCTTTGTCCTCCAAACACGACGAGTTGAGTTTTTACCAAAAAGTTATATTTTGGTTTCATCTGACCATATGACATTCTCCCAATCCTCTTTTGGATCATCCAAATGCACTCTAGCAAACTTCAGACGGGCCTGGACATGTACTGGCTTAAGCAGGGGGACACGTCTGGCACTGCAGGATTTGAGTCCCTGGCGGCGTAGTGTGTTACTGATGGTAGGCTTTGTTACTTTGGTCCCAGCTCTCTGCAGGTCATTCACTAGGTCCCCCCGTGTGGTTCTGGGATTTTTGCTCACCGTTCTTGTGATCATTTTGACCCCACGGGGTGAGATCTTGCGTGGAGCCCCAGATCGAGGGAGATTATCAATGGTCTTGTATGTCTTCCATTTCCTAATAATTGCTCCCACAGTTGATTTCTTCAAACCAAGCTGCTTACCTATTGCAGATTCAGTCTTCCCAGCCTCATGCAGGTCTACCATTTTGTTTCTGGTGTCCTTTGACAGCTCTTTGGTCTTGGCCATAGTGGAGTTTGGAGTGTGACTGTTTGAGGTTGTGGACAGGTGTCTTTTATACTGATAACAAGTTCAAACAGGTGCCATTAATACAGGTAATGAGTGGAGGACAGAGGAGCCTCTTAAAGAAGAAGTTACAGGTCTGTGAGAGCCAGAAATCTTGCTTGTTTGTAGGTGACCAAATACTTATTTTCCACCATAATTTGCAAATAAATTCATTAAAAATCCTACAATGTGATTTTCTGGAATTTATTTCCTCAATTTGTCTGTCATAGTTGACGTGTACCTATGATGAAAATTACAGGCCTCTCTCATCTTTTTAAGTGGGAGAACATGCACAATTGGTGGCTGACTAAATACGTTTTTTCCCCACTGTATATTTCACATTTACATAAGTATTCAGACACTTTACTCAGTACTTTGTTGAAGCATCTTTGGCAGCAATTACATCCTCAAGTCTTCTTGGGTATGACGCTACAAGCTTGGCACACCTGTATTTGTGGAGATTCTCCCATTCTTCTCTGCAGATCCTCTCAAGCTTTGTCAGGTTGGATGAGGAGCGTTGCTGCACAGCTATTTTCAAGTCTCTCCAGAGATGTTCGATTGGGTTCAAGTCCGGGCTCTGGCTGGGCCACTCAAGGTCATTCAGAGACTTGTCCTGAAGCCACTCCTGCGAATTTCTTGGCTGTGTGCTTAGGGTCGTTGTCCTTTTGGAAGGTGAACCTTCGCCCCAGTCTGAGGTCCTGAGCGCTCTGGAGCAGGTTTTAATCAAGGATCTCTCTGTACTTTGCTCAGTTCATCTCTCCCTCGATCCTGACTAGTATCCCAGTCCCTGCCGCTGAAAAAGATCCCCACAGCATGATGCTGCTACCACCATGCTTCACCGTAGAGATGGTAACAGGTTTCCTCCAGACGTGACGCTTGGCATTCAGGCCAAAGAGTTCAATCTTGATTTCATAAGTCCAGAGAATCTTGTTTCTCATGGTCTGAGAGTCCTTTAGGTGCCTTTTGGCAAACTCCAAGCGGGCTGTCATGTGCCTTTTACTGAGGACTGGCTTCCGTCTGGCCACTCTACCATAAAGGCCTGATTGGTGGAGTGCTGCAGAGATGGTTGTTCTTCTGGAAGTTTCTCCCATCTCCACAGAGAAACTCTGGAGCTCTGTCAGAGTTACCATCGGGTTCTTGGTCACCTACCTGACCAAGGCCCTTCTCTCCCGATTGCTCAGTTTGGCTGCCAACTCTAGGAAGAATCTTGGTGGTTCCAAACTTCTTCCATTTCAGACTGATGGAGGCCACTGTGTTCTTGGGGACCTTCAATGCTGCAGACAATTTTTGGTACCCTTCCACAGATCTGTGCCTCGACACAATCCTGTCTCTGAGCTTTATGGACAATTTCTTCAAACTGTCAACTGTGGAACCTTATATAGACAGGTGTGTGCCTTTCCAAATCATGTCCAATCAATTGAACGTACCACCACTGGACTCAAATCAAGTTGTAGAAACATCTCAAGGATGATCAATGGAAACAGGATGCACCTGAGCTTAATTTTGAGTCTCATAGCAAAGGGTCTGAATACTTATGTAAAAAAGGTATTTCTGTTTTTATTTTATTTTTAATTAGCAAAAAATTATGAAAAACTGTTTTCGCTTCGTCATTATGGGGTATTGTGTGTATATTGCTGAGGGGGGAAAAAACGATTTAATCCATTATAGAATAAGGCTGTAATGTAATAAAATGTGGAAATAGTCAAGGGGTCTGAATACTTTCCGAGTGAACCTGACCTGAATAATCTCATGACTGTTTTAATCGTATCATCATGTCAGGTATCTACTGTTTCTCTTTCCCTGTTAGGAAACATGCTTAGACATGTTGATGGCATCAAAACAACAGCAAAATACATTCCATGCAGCGATGGTAAAAGACAAGATAGGTATCTAAAGAGAAAGAAGGATAGACATCGGCTCAGGAGGGACGTGTCACAAATGGCATCATATTCCCTTTATTGTGCACTACTTTCGACCAGGGCCCTAGTGCACTATAAAGTGAATAGGGTGCCATTTGGGAAGAAACCCACGTGTTTCTCCCACAACACAATCCTCCTTCTTAAAGGCAAGAGACTGAAGCATTCAGCTTCACCTGGACATCTGTGAGGCGGAGAAGAGAGCTGAAGTACCTTTCGTGGGATGAACTTCAGTCCTCAAATGTGAGATATAAAAAAAAGCATGGAAGATGATCGTAGTGAGTACTTAATAACAGCTTTATAACATAGGTTTTATATGATGTGATTTACTTAAACATTTTGAAAAGTTCCATTGATTAAGAATAACTGTACAGCTGTCAACCTGAACCTGATATACAATTAGACATGAATGTATTGTTTTATGTCTGCTACAGTTCCTCTACTAAAGGAGCCAGAGACATCATACTTCGGTGAGCACTACAGTTGGTATGTTGATAGAACTTCGGCAGCCTAGTCCTCAAATTTGCTTTGTTAAAATCCCCAGCTACAATAAATGTAGCCTCAGGATATGTGGTTTCCAGTTTGCATAAAGTCCAGTGAAGTTCTTTGAGGGCCGTTGTTGTATCGGCTTGAGGGGGGATATAAACGGCCGTAACGGAGGAAAATGATCTTGGGAGATAATACGGTCTGCTTTTGATTGTGAGGTATTCTAGGTCGGGTGAACAAAAGGGCTTGAGTTCCTGTATGTTACTACAATTACACCATATGTAGTTAATCATGAAACACACACCTCCGACCCTTCTGCTTCCCGGAGAGATATTTATTCCTGTCTGCGCGATGAACTGAAAATCCCTCTGGCTGGTCCGATTCCGACAGAGTATCCCGAGAGAGCCATGTTTCCGTGAAAAAAGTATGTTACAGGCTCTGATGTCTTTCTGGAAAGAAGTCATTCCATACAGCGATGGTAAAAGACATGATAGGTATCGAAAGTGAAAGAAGGATAGACATCGGCTCAGGAGGGACGTGTCACAAATGGCATCATATTCCCTTTATTGTGCACTACTTTTGACCAGGGCCCTAGTGCACTATAAAGGGAATAGGGTGCCGTTTGGGAAGAACCCCACGTGTTCCTCCCACAACACAATCCTCCTTCTTAAAGGCAAGAGACTGAAGCACTCAGCTTCACCTGGACATCTGTGAGGCGGAGAAGAGAGCTGAAGTACCTTTCGTGGGATGAACTTCAGTCCTCAAACGTGAGATAGAAAAATGTGTAACAAAATGTGGAAAAAGTCAAGGGGTCTGAATACCTTTCGAAGGCCCTGTATATTATTGTAATTATTATTTGTAGTTATTTTTTTTTTTGTATATGATTTTTCACCTCTTGAAAGTTTAATTTTTTGGTGGGTTGAAGTTTCACTTCTCAAAAGCAGCAAATTGGTAGAACTACCCACTTACAGTATGAATTAATGAAGAATGAATTAAGGAATGAATTGATTTGAATTGACAAATGTAAAATATATATAAAGTTGCCTTAGACGAGTACAGTACATACATAAAAAATCCTAGAGGATTAAAAACACAATAGTCTACTGACATATTTCCATATTTCCATGTACATTAGAAGTTTACCTCTTTAACCCTTTTTGAATCACAAATAGATTAATTAAATAATACAAAAAAGTTTGATCTGATTGTATTCTTTTTAATCACCTACAGTCTACATGTTATTATTTATCACTTAACGTGTTTATTAATTCATCGAGGACCATAATGCTCAACATTAATATTGTAAGTATTCTACTAGCTTCTGAATACAGTAGCTAATTTCCATCTGTGGTACTACTGCTTTTTACTGTCTCCTCTTCTTTACCAAAATAGCAATAGCTGCTATACCAGATACAGCTCCCCCAACCAACAGAACTGGTCCTGCTATCACGGCCACTGCTGCTCCAGCAGAAACAAGTACTGTAGTCCCAGCTACTACTGCCCCAGCAGCTGCTGCTGAAGTTAAACCTATCGCAATATTTTCTCTTCTTGCTCTTTGCCGTCTCCTCCTCTCTTCCTCCCGTCTCCTATTTTCTTCCTCTCGTCCCCTCCTTTCTTGCTCCCGTATCTCCTCCTCCTTTCTCCTCCTCTCTTTCTCCATCTCCTCTCTCCTCTTATTCTCCTCCTCTCTCAGTTTCCTCTGAACCTCCTGGTACATCTCATTGGTGTAGTGCTCTCCTCCATTCATCTTCACCATCTCTTCTATATTCCTCAGCAGCTGTGTGACCTGAACACGATCATCCCTCTGATCATTATTGAGACAATGGTACCTTCCCCAACAACTTTGGATCAGTTCCCGAACTGAAAAACAAGGTTTCAGACACTCTTCAACTGTTTTCCCCTTCAATTGATCTTTACCAGTGAACAGAATGATGGTGTACTTTAAGGATTCTTCTCCAAAGTTCTCCTGGATCCACTTCACAGTGTTCCTCTCCTCCTGTGTGAACCTCCCCAGTCTGATCACCAGCAGGAAGGCATGAGGTCCTGGGACTGACATTTCTATACACCTGACTATTTCACTTTTAATCTCTTCTTGAGACATGGTTGTGTCAAAGAGTCCTGGGGTGTCGATGACATCAATCCTACTCCCACCCACCACTCCACTCTGTTTCTCACACTGTGCAGTTACAGACACAAGGGAGGCCTCTTCTGTAAAGGCATCTTTCCACAGGATGGTGTTTCCTGTTGAACTCTTCCCTGCTCCAGTCTTACCCACCAGAACTATCCTCAGATCAGACGGCTGCTCTGAATCTGTGGAAATAGAAAATGTAATGCAGTTTCATGATTATCAGTTACTAAAGTCATTTATTTAGATTCACAGTGACATCATTATCAGTTACTAAAGCCATTCAATTAGATTCACAGTGACATCATTATCACTTACTAAAGTCATTCAATTAGATTCACAGGGACCATATTCAGCTTACAGCAACAGTGAAGCCTAGCTATTGCATCACAGGTTTTATTTGTCCAATACAATTGTTATCTTAGCTGCATGGCTGTCATTCTCAACGGGATAGGGTGATGAAACACCTATTGTTGTGGATCTTTCACCTATGCATTATCCATCTACAGAACCTGAAATGAAATGTTTTGTCCTAGTATCTTTGCAACATTGATTCAAGGATTACATAGTATACTAATTGTATATCAGGTTCAGATTGACAGCTGTACAGTTTTTCTTAATTAATGGAACTTTTCTAAATGTTTAAGTAAATTACACTATATAATACATATGTTATAAAGCTGTAATTAAGTACTCACTACGATCATCTTCCATGCTTGTTTTTTTATCTCACATTTGATGACTGAAGTTCATCCCACTAAAGGTACTTCAGTTATTTTCTCCGCCTCACAGATGTCCAGGTGAAGCTGAATGCTTCAGTCTCTTGCCTTTTAGAAGGAGGATTGTGTTGTGGGAGGAACACATGGGTTTCTTCCCAAATGGCACCCTATTCCCTTTATAGTGCACTAGGGCCCTGGTCAAAAGTAGTGCACAATAAAGGGAATATGATGCCATTTGTGACACGTCCCTCCTGAGCTGATGTCTACCCTTCTTTCTCTTTAGATACCTATCTTGTCTTTTACCATCGCTGCATGGAATGTATTTTGCTGTTGTTTTGACGCCATCAACATGTCTAAGCATGTTTCCTAACAGGGAAAGAGAAACTGTAGATATAGCATTGCAGTGCATTCGGAAAGTATTCAGACTTTTTCCATATTTTGTTACATTACAGCCTTACAGCACTCCACCAATCAGACCTTTATGGTAGAGTGGCCTTGAGATGTTTCTACAACTTGATTGGAGTTCACCTGTTGTAAATTCAATTGATTGGACATGATTTGGAAAGGCTCACACCTGTCTATATAAGGTCCCACACTTGACAGTGCATGTCAGAGCAAAAACCAAGCCATGAGGTCGAAGGAATTGTCCGTAGAGCTCCGAGACAGGATTGTGTCGAGGCACAGATTTGGGGAAGGATACCAAAACATTTGTGCAGCATTGAAGGTCCCCAATAACACAGTGGCCTCCATCATTCTTAAATAGAAGAAATCTGGAACCACCAAGACTCTTCCTAGAGCTGGCCGAAGAGTTCCTCTGGGGAGATGGGAGAACCTTCCAGAAGGACAACCATCTCTGCAGCACTCCACCAATCAGGCCTTTATACTAGAGTGGCCAGACGGAAGCCACTCCTCAGTAAAAGGCACCTGACAGCCCGCTTGGAGTTTGCCAAAAGGCACCCAAAGGACTCTCAGACCATGAGAAACAAGATTCTCTGGTCTGATGAAACCAAGATTGAACCCTTTGGCCTGAATGCCAAACGTCATGTCTGGAGGAAACATGGCACCATCCCTACGGTTGTCACAGTTTCAGCCGAGGCTGCTCCTCCTTGCTCGGGCAGGTTTCGGCGGTCGTCGTCCCCGGAGTACTAGCTGCCACCGTTGTATGTTTCATGTTCGTTTGGTTTTGTCTTGATGTTGTACACCTGTTTCTAGTTAGTCTTCATTAGTGTCCTATTTAGTTCTTGTTGTGTGTGTCAGGTGTTGTGTGTGATTGCTCTTCTGTTTGGTGTTCTGAGCTACGTGTTTCCCTCCGTTGTTTGGAGAGGTTTTTCGCACATGTTAGTGCGCCTTTTGTTTGACGCCTGTGTGCGCCTTTATTTCGCCTCCGGGCTTGGTGGGCTCGTGTACTACGTGAATATTTCACTAAAGTCTTTTGGACTTAGATTCTGCGTCCTGCGCTTGATTCCTGCACCACACCCACCTTCAGCACCCGTGACAACGGTGAAGCATGGTGGTGGCAGCATCATGCTGTGGGGATGTTTTTCAGCTGCAGGGATTGGGTGACTAGTCAGGATCGGGGGAAAGATGAATGTAGCAAAGTACAGAGATCCTTGATGAAAACCTGCTCCAGAGCGCTCAGGACCTCAGACTGGGTTGAAGGTTCACCTTCCAACAGGACAACGACCCTAAGCACACAGCCAAGACAACGCAGGAGTGGGTTTGGGGACAAGTCTCCTTGAGTGGCCCAGCCAGAGCCCGGACTTGAACCCGATCTAAGAATGGGAGAAACCAAATACAGGTGTGCCAAGCATGTAGCATCATACCCAAGAAGACTCGAGGCTGTAATCGCTGCCCAAGGTGCTTCAACAAAGTACTGAGTAAAGAGTCTGAATAGTTATGTAAATGTGATATTAAAGTTGTTGTTTTTTTATAAATTTGAAAAAAATTATAAAAGACAGTTTTTGCTTTAATATTATGGGATATTGTGTGTAGATTGATGAGGGAACAAAAACAATTTAATCAATTTTACAATAAGGCTGTAATGTAACAAAATGTGGAAAAAGTCAAGGGGTCTGTATACTTTCCAAATGCACTGTATATTTGTCCTATTTAACTGTTGTAGTGTGTACTTGTGGGAATTGGACATATGTTTGTTGCATATCCCAACTCCCGGAGAGTGGGGTCAAAGCCATGGTCAGCCATTTTTCTGGCTTTCCTGAAGAAATTGGGGTTTAGTGCCTTGCTCACAGGCACAATTAAAGATTTTTCACCTTGTTGGCTCCGGGATTCGTACCAGCGACCTATCGTTTACTGAACCAAAGCTCTGACCTCAGGCAGCAGTACAGAACTATGGCCTCGACTCAATCCAAGGTGTGTTATAGAGCAGTACACTAGACAGCTGAGAATACGTCTATGAGGAAATTTCCCCGTTCACGAGAGATCGCATTCATGATAAATGCAGAGGTCGGCTCAAGCGTAAATGACCTTTAAAATATGCATTGTCAGCTGTCTAGTGAGCTGCTCTATAATGTGCCTTGAATTTATTCCCAGCCTATGTGTGTCGACAGTTTACCCTCGTTTTTTATTTGATAGTGGAGTCTTGTTTAGATCTAAAGTACAGTTGTTGGTCAAATATATTGGCACCCTTGCACTTTACAATGGAGTGCAATGGAGCAGAATGTTCCGTTTTCTCTTTTCAAAACCTGTAGGCACCTGCAACTTACCAAAGGTGAGATAAATTACACATTAAACGAGAATCAATTGCCTCCAACCAAATTAATTAATTTCAATTCTGAATAATTCAGTCCAGGTCATTTATTGAATCTCAATTCGAGTTCAGATTATTTTTTGGGGGTCCTGTGCAGTTGTTAATCAAACAAATACAAGTGTGAACACCAAAAGGTTTTTCAATTTCAAGTTATTTAGAAAAAAGATGGAATCGTGCAACGGTGCCAATATTAATTACTGCAACTGTAACTGCAGTATTACTATGATTTAGTTACAGAAGTAGCAACAATTCCAATAATTCACCATGATGGTCCTGCTAAAGGTTCCACTAGTACATATCTTACTGCAGATGGTGCTATGTAGCTTACTTCAACAAGAGGAATTTAAGAATGAAAGGTTTTTAAAAATATTTTTACTGAAAGGCTGAAGCATCATGGTCCCAGATCTGTTTGTGCTCTTGCCAACTCCGTTTCTCACTATCAAGCCATGACAATGAGTGACAAAGAGTTGGAATAATAGCACAAAGACTGGCGCTCTGGGTATTAGTTGCTTATGTCTTCTAACCTTCTTCTAATCTAATCTAATTCATCTTGTGAAGATGGCGCCGACGGAGATGGCGGCCTCACGGCTAGCTCTTAGGAAACTTTGCAGTATTTGTTTTTTTATGTGTTATTTTTTACATTATTAGCTAAGGAAATATTTTGTGTCATTATATACAGCCGGGAAGAACTATTGGATATCAGAGCGGCGGTAACTCAACAGAAGAACCAGCATTACAACCAGGAATACGACTTCCCCAAAGCAAATCCTTTGTTCGCTCTCCCCAGAGCAATTGAACTGATTCCAGAGGCCGACCCAAAACATCGCCGGCGGAGGAGAGGTACTCGAGGCGGCCTGCTGGTTCGACTTAGGAGGCTCATACACCACCCACCGCTTCTGAGTATATTACTCGCTAATGTTCAGTCTTTGGATAATAAAGTTGATGAGATCAGGGCAAGGACTTCTTTCCAGAGAGACATCAGGGCCTGTAACAAACGTATTCACGGAAACATGGCTCTCTCGGGATACTCTGTCGGAATCGGACCAGCCAGAGGGATTTTCAGTTCATCGCGCAGATAGGAATAAATATCTCTCCGGGAAGCAGAAGGGCGGAGGTGTGTGTTTCATGATTAACTACATATGGTGTAATTGTAGTAACATACAGGAACTCAAGTCCTTTTGTTCACCAGACCTAGAATACCTCACGATCAAAAGCAGACCGTATTATCTCCCAAGATAATTTTTCTCCGTTATAGCCACGGCCGTTTATATCCCCCCTCAAGCCGATACCACGATGGCCCTTGATTTGTTGACGTTGAGTGAGAGGTTATTTTCCTGGCACCACACTCCCAGAGCCCTCACCTCCTCCCTGTAGGCGGTCTCGTCATTGTTGGTAATCAAGCCTTCTACTGTTGTGTCGTCTGCAAACTTGATGATTGAGTTGGAAGAGTGCTTGGCCACGCAGTCATGGGTGAACAGGGAGTACAGGAGGGGGCTGAGCATGCACCCTTGTGGGGCCCCAGTGTTGAGGATCAGCGAAGTGGAGATGTTTTTTCCTACCTTCACCACCTGGGGGCGGCCCGTCAGGAAGTCCAGGACCCAGTTGCACACGGCGGGGTTCAGACCCAGGGCCTCGAGCTTAATGATGAGCTTGGAGGGTACTATGGTGTTGAATGCTGAGCTATAGTCAATGAACAGCATTCTTACATAGGTATTCCTCTTGTCCAGATTGGATAGGGCAGTGTGCAGTGTGATGGCGATTGCATCGACTGTGGATCTATTGGGGCGGTAAGCAAATTGAAGTGGGTCTAGGCTGACAGGTAAGGTAGAGGTGATATGATCCTTGACTAGTCTCTCAAAGCACTTCATGAAGCCAGAAGCGAGTGCTGCGGGGCGATGTCACTTACTAAATTCATTAAATTAGATTCAGAGTGAAATAAGCAAATTACAGTTGGCCCAGAAGAAAGAAACAGGTATGGTCCTTAAATGTACACAGAGAGCTAACATCAATGACATGCATGTCAATCTCTCCTGGCTCAAAGTAGAGGAGAGATTGATTGAATCACAACTGGTCTTTGTATTGACATGTTAAAGGTACTGAGCTGTCTGTTCAAACGACTAGCGCACAGCTCAGACACCCATACATACCCCACAAGACATGCAACCAGAGATCTCTTCACAGTCCCCAAGTCCAGGACAGTCTCCGTGAAACTCACAGCACTACACAGAACCATGACTACATGGAACTCTATTCCACATCAAGTAACTCAGTCAAGCAGTAAAATCAGATTTTAAAAACAGATAAAACCACACCTTACGGAACAACGCGGACACACGCATACTCAGACACATGCTAGCACACACGCTCTACACACATGTACATTTTAATATTGCTGGATGGTGGCATAGTCTTAGGGTGTTTACACACTTAGTGCCTTTCAGCCAATGTTTGTGAACTCATCGCAGTTCGATACATTTTTTGTGCATTTCATACACTTCAAAGGAACTCAGACCCTCAATAGAGTGAACTGTGTAAACACAAAGCTCCCCAGGTTCGCTTGTCATTATTCCCGCACCACACACTAGACTACTGCAACACTGTTTCCCCTGCGGTAACCCCTCACATTGGTGCCACAAAAGAGAGAAGATGATGATGTGCAGGTTCGCGGACAGAAATGTGTGCTGTTTTTGGATATTGATTAGCGATTGTCAAGGACGCAGAAAAATTCCAAAATGTCTTGAGTTTTAAATTCAGATTATTTGTTTGCGATATGTGATCTATAGGCTGAGAGGGCTTCATAAACTGTTTAATGATTGTGGGGTTTGACTAGTGTGAGAAGACATATTTGGTGAGAATCACAATATAGGGTACAAAACCTATTTTAGCTCTTAAAGGGGCAGCATAATTTATTCTGCAGTTATTCTATTGATATAATATAATATAATATAATAATAATAATAAGCCATTTAGCAGACGCTTTTATCCAAAGCGACTTACAGTCATGCGGGCATACATGTTTTTTTTTTTTTGGTGGTCTCTGGGATCAAACCCACTACCTTGGCGTTACAAGTGCCGTGCTCTACCAGCTGAGCAACAGAGGACCACATTTATTCTGTTACCGATCAAATGTACATGTTAATAATATCTTCTGACTACAATTATTATTTATCATATTTTAACTAAATTCAATCTATTAGCTTCCAAAATGTAAGTAGGTATATCTAGCTGTCCGATAACACATTCTGATTGAATGGCTTGTCCTGCACTTTTGTAAAAACCCAGAGTGCATGTTGGAAAAAGATATTGGTACCTTACTAAACATAGCAATGTGAATGCAAAGAGGTTCACAAAATAGAGTCAGAATGGTTTGAATTACAAACTATTAAAAGCTATCTATGAAAAGCTCACACTCTAACGAACATGCACGTGCAACATGTTTTGACATCAGCAAACCACTTGCCCACACAACTCCATTCACGTGGTCTGTGGTTCAGAGGCCAGTAGGACATACTGCCAAATTCTCTAGAACTACGGAGGCGGCTTATTGTTGAGAAATTAACATTAAATTATCTGGCAACAGCTCTGGTGGACATTCCTGCAGTCAGCATGCCAATTACACACTCCCTCAACTTAAGACATCTGTGGCATTGTATTGTGTGACAAAACTGCACATTTTAGAGTGGCCTTTTATGGCCCCCAGCACAACGTGTACCTGTGTAATAATCATGCTGTTTAATCAGCTTCTTGATATGCCAAACCTGTCAGGTGGATGGATTGTCTTGGCAAAGGTGAAAACCTCACTAACAAGGATGTAAACAAAATTGTGCACAAAATTTGAGAGAAATAAGTTTTTTGTGCGTATGGAAAGTGTATGGGATCTTTTATTTCAGCTCATGAAACATGGGACCAACACTTTTATATTTTGGTTCAGTATACATATATTGTTCTAATTCCCGTTTGTAGCATGATCTGTTTCCATGACTCTGCACCAAGTTGAGGTATGATTTGACTACCTTATCCGACAATAATCTGTTTGTTACATAGTACACTCCAACATGTTTATTAATTATGACAGAATAATGAAATATGATCTGGATTTCTGTGCATTTGTTGGCTTTCCCTGTGAATTCTCAGAAAATCTTTCTGACCATAAAGGAATCGAGACTTACTCACCAATGCCTGATGCCTCATCGTCCTCTGAAAGTAAATAAGCTGTAGAAGACATTAAAAAAAACTTCAGGCTCAGATTGACATCCTGTATAGTTTTACTTATTTAATGGAACTTTTCAAAATGTTTTTTTGTGTGAATCACATTACATAATATCTATTGTTCACCCCTTACACTCATTTCAGCCTCCTGGCAGAGGCAACCAGGTTTTTGGCTAACATGACCTGGTACTTGGTAGAGTTCATGATGCCGTTGACCTTAACACTTTACACTTGTGAGAATTGGATACTCGATTATATTGCTTCCATATACAGACACAACCTATGTGTTTTAATCAAATCAACTATATGCACTGAGCTTGTCTGATGTTTTAAGCACACTGTTTTATGACATTATTAAGGCACACAAATGACTCGAGGGAGTCCGACTGCAATTGATTTGATTGGCTGGGCTCAGACTTGCTGCACTGTGTTAAATAAATGACAGCTAGCATCTCTGTCTTTCTCTCGTCCAACAGTGTTTGTCATCCTGTCCGTGCTGCTGAAGCATTTCTGACTGAAAAGTTCTGTTACCAAAATCAGTCATTTGTTTAGGAAAAACATTCCCTATTCCCTCTTTACGTGACACATGTATGCATCATATAATCAATGGGGCCTGAAAATAGCCTATCATAATCGCATCAATAAATTGGTTATAACAAACTCGGAACACCGCAACACGTGACAGCAAAATGAATGCGGAGTACGAGAAAATAAATGGTATTTGACACAAACATGATGGTGTTCTCTGTTTTGCTCTACGACCCCTCGGTACAGCCGATCTGCCAACTTCTGTCTATAGCGTCCAAACAGTTTGGGCTACACACTAAAATGACCCCTCTGTGAAAAGGTGAGACTCTCACGAACAAGTACATGTCAGTTTGCTCTAGGACACCCACAGGCCTCACAAGACCCGTCTGAACGTCCCCCAGTACCATTTGAAAAAATGAATGGAAGTAAAGTATATATGGAGACTTAGTGTAAACAATAAGGGGTTAAATACATGTAAAGAAAAGAACAAAGATCCTGATCTTTCTGATATCTCTCAGATATAGGACCGACACTTCAGAACAAACTTCCTTTTGATTTATTTTGGGGACTATCTGTTGTTCCACGTAGTGAATCTGTTGGTCAATGTGTTTGTACGGGCCCAAAATAATTGTTATGTCAATACTTATTACTTGGCAGGAAGGTTATTATCCCAGCCCTAAAAACCTACTATTTTTCTGCAAACTCCCAGGTCCTCTGATAATACTTATCCCGTGTGAATCGTCATCCCTGTGTTTTGAGGGATATTACAGAGATATTACAGGTGCTGCTACCAGTTTAGGTAAGAACATGGGAACATGGGAACAGATTTATGCTTAAAACAAAGTGCTATGCAGGCAGCATACAGATGAATGATCTGTTTTGTCACATATCAACTTTTCTAGTGCCATACTTCTCTTTTAAAAGATGAAGTGGACAATATTGTGCCAATGAATTGATAAATAGCCAAATGTGTCAGTTAATTAAATGTCTGCATAGGTTACACTTCATGGTTCTTAATGATATGCATGATTATTTGGACTTTCTCCGAACTGAAGGCCATTAGGCCATTAGGCCAATATTATGCTATCCCTAGACATTTGAAATATCTTCACGCCTAGAAGATCCTCCAGGCTTCCGTCATAACGGTCAATTTTGAATGAGGAAAAAATAATAATTACAGGGGCAGTTTGGTAAAACTAATTCCGTCCGAAATATCCACTGGAAAAACGGACATGCTGGGGTAATAATTATATAACTGACATTTGTGATGGAAATTTCTGTTAAACCTTTATCATGCTTGTGTAACTAGAAGCTCTTTGTTTAAGCCTGGTTGCTTAGGCATTATTTCTGAGATTGTTGATATAACTAGGTCATATGAGATTGTGTGTGCATGGGTATGGGCCTGTTTCTAACTGTTCTGTGTGTGTAGCATAAGAACCTAGTTTTAGGCAAGTATGTACATGATGTCTGGGTGCACAGCCAAGAGCTGACATGAGAGACCTATGGTTTCCTGCCAGTCTGAAGGGAAAGAATCGGTTCTTCTCAATCTACTGAAACCAGAGCAAAGTGTTTAATCCTGCACTCTAATGATAAAGCTGTTGTTCTGGCTACGGCCTGTTGCTGGGCAAAAGGGTCATGCTTCTGTGTATGTATTAAGCCCATCATCTAGGCAGACAGCGAAAGACGCTCGCTTGCTCGGGTCAATTGACCATTAATCTACTTTTGAGGAACTATGTCTGGGGAGATTTCCTGTTGTTTTCACACCTATTATCCTCAGAATGAGACAACCTTTTTCACAGTTAGTCTGCAGAGTGTTTTCATTGTCAGTGACATAGTGTAGTCTACAAGTAATATTTGTTTTTATAGAAACTCTTATTTAAGTGTACTGTAGCAATTTGACATGACATGCATGTCAATCTCTCCTGGCTCAAAGTAGAGGAGAGATTGATTGAATCACAACTGGTCTTTGTATTGACATGTTAAAGGTACACCCATACATACCCCACAATACATGCCACCAGAGGTATTTTTTCCATATACAGACACAACCTACAGTGGGGAAAAAAAGTATTTAGTCAGCCACCAATTGTGCAAGTTCTCCCACTTAAAAAGTTGAGCGAGGCCTGTAATTTTCATCATAGGTACACGTCAACTGTGACGGACAAATTGAGAATTTTTTTCTCCAGAAAATCACATTGTAGGATTTTTAATGAATTTATTTTCAAATTATGGTGGAAAATAAATATTTGGTCACCTACAAACAAGCAAGATTTCTGGCTCGCACAGACCTGTAACTTCTTCTTTAAGAGTCTCCTCTGTCCTCCACTCGTTACCTGTATTAATGGCACCTGTTTGAACTTGTTATCAGTATAAAAGATACCTGGCCACAACCTCAAACAGTCACACTCCAAACTCCACCATGGCCAAGACCAAAGAGCTGTCAAAGGACACCAGAAACAAAATTGTAGACCTGCACCAGGCTGGGAAGACTGAATCTGCAATAGGTAAAAATCCCAGAACCACACGGGGGGACCTAGTGAATGACCTGCAGAGAGCTGGGACCAAAGTAACAAAGCCTACCATCAGTAACACACTACGCCGCCAGGGACTCAAATCCTGCAGTGCCAGACGTGTCCCCCTGCTTAAGCCAGTACATGTCCAGGCCCGTCTGAAGTTTGCTAGAGTGCATTTGGATGATCCAGAAGAGGATTAGGAGAATGTAATATGGTCAGATGAAACCAAAATATAACTTTTTGGTCAAAACTCAACTCGTCATGTTTGGAGGACAAAGAATGCTGAGTTGCATCCAAAGAACACCATACCTACTGTGAAGCATGGGGGTGGAAACATCATGCTTTGGGGCTGTTTTTCTGCAAAGGGACCAGGACGACTGATCCGTGTAAAGGAAATAATGAATGGGGCCATGTATCGTGAGATTTTGAGTGAAAACCTCCTTCCATTAGTAAGGGCATTGAAGATGAAACGTGGCTGGGTCTTTCAGCATGACAATGATTCCAAACACATCGCCCGGGCAATGAAGGAGTGGCTTCGTAAGAAGCATTTCAAGGTCCTGGAGTGGCCTAGCCAGTCTCCAGATCTCAACCCCATAGAAAATCTTTGGAGGGAGTTGAAAGTCCGTGTTGCCCAGCGACAGCCCCAAAACATCACTGCTCTAGAGGAGATCTGCATGGAGGAATGGGCCAAAACATCAGCAACAGTGTGTGAAAACCTTGTGAAGACTTACAGAAAACGTTTGACCTGTGTCATTGCCAACAAAGGGTATTTAACAAAGTATTGAGAAACTTTTGTTATTGACCAAATACTTATTTTCCACCATAATTTGCAAATAAATTCATTAAAAATCCTACAATGTGATTTTCTGGATTATCTTTTCTCATTTTGTCTGTCATAGTTGACGTGTACCTATGATGAAAATTACAGGCCTCTCTCATCTGTTTAAGTGGGAGAACTTGCACAATTGGTGGCTGACTAAATACTTTTTTCCCCCACTGTATGTGTTTTAATCAAATCAACTATATGCACTGAGCTTGTCTGATGTTTTAAGCACACAGTTTTATGACATTATTAAGGCACACAAATGACTCGAGGGAGTCCGACAGCAATTGATTTGATTGGCTGAGCTCAGACTTGCTGCACTGTGTTATAGAAATGACAGCTAGCATCTGTTGTCTTTCTCTCGTCCAACAGTGTTTGTCATCCTGTCCGTGTTGCTGAAGCATTTCTGACTTAAAAGTTGTTACCAAAATAAGTAATTTGTTTAGGAAAAACATTCCCTATTCCCTCGGTACGTGACACATGTATGCATCGCATGCACATAATCAATGGGGCCTGAAAATAGCCTAATAAATCGGTTGTAACAAAATCGGAACACCACAACACGTGTGACAGCAAAATGGATGCGGAGGACGAGAAAATAAATTGAAATGGGGGAATGTTTACTGGTTGCTCAGGAGGGAAAGGGGAAGTCAGATGTCTGAAAAAAAATTGTAGTTAGTTGTGGAGATCATGAAAAAGGAGGAAGGTATGACGCTGCAAACCGGTGCTGTTAGATTACAATGAAAACAAAATCAGACCATTTGGAACATTGTAAACAACACTAAATAAATTAAGCATACCTTTTTTGTAAAGCCTTTATTACAGCAAAGACTAAAAACAGTTAGATGCATTTGTGAATGCAATTGCCAAAATGAAAATATTTGAATGACTTGTATGCTGTGTGATGACATGAACGAATGAAGACTGAATCTGCAATAGGTAAGCAGCTTGGTTTGAAGAAATCAACTGTGGGAGCAATTATTAGGAAATGGAAGACATACAAGACCACTGATAATCTCCCTCGATCTGGGGCTCCATGCAAGATCTCACCCCGTGGGGTCAAAATGAGCAAAAATCCCAGAACCACACGGGGGGACCTAGTGAATGACCTGCAGAGAGCTGGGACCAAAGTAAAAAAGCCTACCATCAGTAACACACTACGCCGCCAGGGACTCAAATCCTGCAGTACCAGATGTGTCCCCCTGCTTAAGCCAGTACATGTCCAGGCCCGTCTGAAGTTTGCTAGAGTGCATTTGGATGATCCAGAAGAGGATTGGGAGAATGTCATATGGTCAGATGAAACCAAAATATAATTTTTTGGTAAAAACTCAACTCGTCGTGTTTGGAGGACAAAGAATGCTGAGTTGCATCCAAAGAACACCATACCTACTATGAAGCATGGGGGTGGAAACATCATGCTTTGGGGCTGAATGTAAGAGAGTATTCGACCACTTAGATGGAGAGTTGATTCATTGTTATTTAATGGCTACAGTACTGGATTCAATGACAGGCGGTACGGACGTGGCCTCTTGTCATATGACTTCCATAGAAAATCTCTCAGTTTATATTATGCTCTCCGAGCTACTTCTGTCCATCATCTGCCAACCATCATTGAGTGTCACTCATCTACTACAATAGGATCCCCATACTTGGTATCGTGTGGCACCCCAGCCAGGCCATTACACCACGTACTCCTTCTAAGATTAGCACCAGTGGCCCCCAATCTATCTTGTCACGCTGACCTTCTGTCACTCACCCGTGACATCAATAACACATGGCGTGTCCTTGTCCTCTGTCACTCACATACATCTTATGAGTTTACAGACATTAATAAATCCTGTATCAAAAGTCGTTATATCATTGTTTTAGTGGCATTGCTATTACATCTCTATGGTGTTGCTGCTGGAAATGTGTTCACATTTGAATTTAGAAAGATTAGAGACATGAGGATCAGAGACATGAGGATCAGAGACATGAGGGTCAGAGACATGAGGGTCAGAGACATGAGGATCAGAGACATGAGGATCAGAGACATGAGGGTCAGAGACATGAGGATTAGAGACATGAGGATCAGAGACATGAGGATAAGAGACATGAGGATTAGAGACATGAGGGTCAGAGACATGAGGATTAGAGACATGAGGATCAGAGACATGAGGGTCAGAGACATGAGGATTAGAGACATGAGGGTCAGAGACATGAGGGTCAGAGACATGAGGATCAGAGCTATGGGGTCAGACACATGAGGATCAGAGCTATGGGGTCAGAGACATGAGGGTCAGAGACATGAGGGTCAGAGACATGAGGATCAGAGACATGAGGGTCAGAGACATGAGGATCAGAGATATGAGGATCAGAGACATGAGGGTCAGAGCTATGGGGTCAGAGATAGGGGGAAGGTATTGAGAGGGCAGAGAGATAACAGTGAATACAGCATATATTTACTGTTGAGTATGTTCAGTTAACTGCACAAAGGCAAACTGAAAGTTTAAAAATGTTTTTCACTTTGTGCCAACCACAGTAGTGTTTCAAAAGCCCCTACAACAACTATTCCCTTAGATACACCCAACCTACCACTACACCCACCCCACCTACCACTACACCCACCCCACCTACCAATACACCCACCCCACCTACCAATACACCCACCCCACCTACCACTACACCCACCCCACCTACCACTACACCCACCCCACCCACCACTACACCCACCCCACCTACCACTACACCCACCCCACCTACCACTACACCCACCCCACCTACCACTACACCCACCCCACCTACCACTACACCCACCCCACCTACCAATACACCCACCCCACCTACCAATACACCCACCCCACCTACCACTACACCCACCCCACCTACCACTACACCCACCCCACCTACCACTACACCCACCCCACCTACCACTACACCCACCCCACCTACTACTACACCCACCCCACCTACCACTACACCCACCCCACCTACCACTACACCCACCCCACCTACCACTACACCCACCCCACCTACCACTACACCCACCCCACCTACCACTACACCCACCCAACCTACCACTACACTTCAGAATAATCACAAAGGGAATGGACAAGTTCATATAGGGCATGAGGAAGACAATTAGGGAGACAATTCTCTTCAGCTGGTTGTGCTAATAAGAGACAGTGTGGTAGACCGTACAGGATGTAACAATTACCTAGGTAATATTGACATAAGCTCAGAACCAGTTGTGTTTCAAACATGGTCCTGTTTTTTCAATTGCTGTACTGATCAATGGACAGTTCATTACCATATGTATCAAATTCCCCTTTCAAAACAGGCTGTCAATCTTCTGCTGATAACGGCAATTGTTTTATTCTATTGTCCAGCTTTTAACGAACCTGCTGGCATTCTCGAATGGAATGTGACTGGGTGAAGCAGGACCAATGGGTGAGGATATTTCACCAAGCCCCTTGTAGCTCAGTTGGTAGAGCATGGAGCTTGCAACGCCAGGGTTGTGGGTTTTATTCCCATGGGGGGCCAGTATGAGAAAAAAAAAAACAGCAGGCCAAATCCGGCCCATGACACAATTCTATCCAGACCACTCAATGATTTGGGTTGCCAATTCATTTTTGGACCACTACAATACTGCCCGCGATCTAATGCACTACAAGTCACAGCAAAAACTGCCATAGTGCTGCACGTCAAACGGCAGTGCATTGCCACACACAAACCATTCCTCCCAGACACACCCACACATGAGCCAGTCAATGTGCTGTATCATATCATCACTAATGCCACTGACTGAATCTTCTACCGGACCGTCCATGCCAAGGTTCGGTTCCTAAGGGCCATTGCTGTAGCCTACAGAAAATGTCATCTTGGTTGTCAAAAAGTTCTAAGATAAAGGATTCACACGCGGGTATAAATCACTACTAAAGGACAATAGGACACACAAGCGAGTATAAATGAGTCAACGGTTGAGTCATCTATTTTATGAAATTACAGCCTGTTGCGCTTGCATTGGTGAATTCAACTTCAATTGTGCTGCTTTCGTGTGTCCGGGTTACAGCACGCAGCGGAGGGAGAGTGTAAAGACACATGCCACAGTCCTATCTAGGCTACTGAAATGTTGCAGTCTGGCTTCGGTTTTTAAAGCTTGACAATGAAAGCCAAAAAACAAAACCTGCAACAAAACACCACACAAAGGAGAAACATATAGGCATATTACAGCAACATTTGAGCAGTAGCCTAGGCTGGCTACTCAACTACAAGACATGTTGAATGCGCAATGCTGCATTCAACCGCACTTGTGATCCATGCAGTCTAAAAAAATGTTTTAACGTGTTTTAAGCTTAAACGTTACAACAACCTACAGATAGCTACATATTTTTATTTGGAGTTATTACATATTTTTTAATTAGCATCTGCAAGCATAATAGCAAAGGCTGGAAAATATTATTAATCTTTTATTTTGTTTTAATATGTTAAAATACTATATACAGCATCCTATGTACATAAGTAGACATTAAAAAGGACCATCTTTTTTAATAATACCAAAAAAAAATTACAAAACTATTTGGCTATGTCTGGCCCACGAATTCGTTGTGTTTTTTCAATATGGCCCATGGGCTGATTGAGTTTGACACACCTGCTATAATGTATGATAGAAATACAACCATTATTATTTGAAAACATGAATTATTCTAATTTTGGCTAAACAAAGTAATCAACCCATACTCACCTAAATTTGATGCCTCATCTTCCTCCCCAGGTAAAGGTTCTGCAGTAGACATAAAAATAAAGAGATTAATGTCTACTTGCATATCAGGCTCAGAGTGACAGTTTTCCTTATTTAGGGTGCATTCGTAAATTCACTCTGGCTATTTACTCCGATTTCAGAGCCCTCTCGTCTGAATGTGCCAGAGCGCAGAATAACTGATGCATTTACAAACGTGCAACACCCATTGAATATGCAAAAAAACGCAATTAAATTGTTGCCAGCAGCACAGTTACCATCACCAATGAACATGAAAACATTCTAACCAGCTCTGCTAGGGCGAGTAAAATGGTCAGAGTGAGGTGTTCTCTCATTTGTGTCTGGAAGTAGCTAGCAAGCTAGCCAACTTTAGCCAGTTAGCTTGGCCACTTGACTGCTGTTGTGAGGTCAGAACATTTGGATCAACCCCACTCTTCTGCCAGAGTCTCCAGTGTACGCTCTCAACGCTCTGAGAGCAAAATGCTCTGAATTTACCCAAGGACAATCTGACAACGCTCGGAATTTACTAACACCCAGAGTGCACTCTGGCACGCCAGAGTGAATTTACAAACACACCCTTATTAAAACTTTTCAAAATGTTTTTGCAAATCACATTATACAATAATTACAAAACAATATGTACTCACTATACTCATAATCATCTGCCATACTTGTTCTTTGTGTACCGAACATTTGTGTACTGAAGTTTATCCCAGGAAAGGTATTTCTGTTCTCGTCTGCCTCACGGATGTCCAGGTGAAGTTGATTCAGGCTAAATGCTTCACTCTCTTGACTTGAAAAAGTGGGTTTCTGAAAAACAGGGATAACACAGCTTTGTCTCTTCCTGGATTAGCCTAAAGGTGTAGCCTGAAGTACACTCTACATTGTAGCTGGTGTTTATATAATGACTTCCCCTAGACTCACAGTCCTTCTCATCAGGAGGTGCATTTCCAATAAAAGGTGTGGCAATGTAGCCTGTGTAACCTGATTCTATTTCTATGTGTGTACCAGTCTGTTTAGCTAACAAAACGGTTGATAGCAACTGGACACTGATGTGATCATAGAGTTCCAATATTTGCATAACCCTTCTGATTGGATGATGGCTGAGAGGGTTATCAAATCAGGATCAAAATACTCTGATCTCTTCCAGCTCATTAACTCATTAATTATATAATGTTCATATTTTAAGATTACAGAAAGGCCCGTCTGTTTGGCAATGACACAGATTTAAAGATAACCTCATTCAGCTTTTTTGTCTGCCTCACAGATGACCAGGTGAAGTTGACTGATGCTGACAAGCTGCTGTCTTTAAGAAGAGAGTTTGTATTGCAGGAGGTACATGTGGGCATCGTCCCCAATGACACCCTATTCACTTTAGAGTGAACAAAGGCCCTGGTCAAAAGTAGTGCACCATAAAGGGAATATGGTGCCATTTGTGAAGCTTACAACATGTGCTGATGTCTTTCCTCATTCCTCTTTAGATACCTATCTTATCTTTTACCACAGGTGTATGAATGTCTGCTGTGTTTTGAAGCCATCAACATGTCTGAGCATGTATCCTAACAGAGAAAGATAAACTGTAATACCTGACACTTTGCCCAGGACCGAGTTTGGAAAACCCTGTTATTTCAGGTCAGGCTCACTGTAGTAGTGATAGAGAACAAGACTATGGCCTGAATTCATTTCAAGGTGTGTTCATCACCTCAAGCTGAACCCTGGCAAGACGGAGCTGCTCTTCCTCCCGGGGAAGGACTGCCCGTTCCATGATCTCGCCATCACGGTTGACAACTCCGCTGTGTCCTCCTCCCAGAGTGCGAAGAGCCTAGGCGTGACCCTGGACAACACCCTGTCGTTCTCCGCCAACATCAAGGCGGTGACCCGCTCCTGAAGGTTCATGCTCTACAACATTCGGAGAGTGCGACCCTGCCTTACACAGGAAGCGGCGCAGGTCCTGGTCCAGGCACTTGTCATCTCCCGTCTGGACTACTGCAACTCGCTGTTGGCTGGCCTCCCTGCCTGTGCCATTAAACCCCTACAACTCATCCAGAATGCCGCAGCCCGTCTGGTGTTCAACCTTCCCAAGTTCTCTCACGTCACCCCCCTCCTCCGCACACTCCACTGGCTTCCAGTTGAAGCTCGCATCCGCTTCAAGACCATGGTGCTTGCCTATGGAGCAGTGAGGGGAACGGCACCTCTGTACCTTCAGGCTCTGATCAGTCCCTACACCCAAACGAGGGCATTGCGTTCATCCACCTCTGGCCTGCTGGCTCCCCTTCCTCTGCGGAAGCATAGCTCCCGCTCAGCCCAGTCAAAACTGTTCGCTGCTCTGGCACCCCAATGGTGGAACAAGCTCCCTCACGACGCCAGGACAGCGGAGTCACTCACCACCTTCCGGAGACATTTGAAACCCCACCTCTTTAAGGAATACCTGGGATAGGATAAAGTATTCCTTCTAACCCCCCCCCCCCCCCCCCCCCCCCCAAATTGTAAAGTGGTTATCCCACTGGCTATAGGGTGAACGCACCAATTTGTGAGTCGCTCTGGCTAAGAGCGTCTGCTAAATGACGTTAATGTGCCCTTGAGCAAGGCACTTAACCCTAATTGCTCCTGTAAGTCGCTCTGGTTAAGAGCGTCTGCTAAATGACTAAAATGTAAAATGTAAATGTAAATGTGTTATAGAGCAGGGTTGCTGATCTATAACAGGGTTTCCCAAAGTCGGTCCTGGGGCCCTCCCTGGGTGCATGTTTTGTTTTTTGTCCTAGGACTACACAGTTAATTCAAATAATCAATGCTTGATGATGAGTTGGTTATTTGAATCAGCTGTGTAGTGATGGGGCCAAAAACTAAACATGCACCCGGGGGTTGCATGTTTAGTTTCTTGCAGTGCACAAGACAGCCGACAATGCACCTCTTAAAGTTAAGTCTGGTTTATTGCAAGTTACAACAGGGAGACACCATCCAAAACAGAAACAGAAAAAAATGTTATACACATCAGATGTTAGAGTTATAAACATCAGCTGTTACGTAGTTATAAACATCAGCTTTTACAGTGTTATAACCATCAGCTGTCACAGCGTTATAAACATCACCTGCTACATAGTTTTAAACATCAGACGCTACAGAGTTATAAATATTAGCTGTTACAGAGTTATAAACATCAGCTGTTGCAGAGCTGTAAACATCAGCTGTTACAGCATTACAAACATCAACTGTTACAGCATTACAAACATCAGCTGCTACAGAGTTATACACATCAGATGTTACAGAGTTCTAAACATCAGCTGTTGCAGAGTTGTAAACATCAGCTGTTATGCAGTTATAAACATCAGCTGTTAAGCAGTTATAAACATCAGCTGTTACGTAGTTATAAACATCAGCTGTTACGTAGTTATAAACATCAGCTGTTACGTAGTTATAAACATCAGCTGTTACGTAGTTATAAACATCAGCTGTTACAGCGTTATAACCATCAGCTCTTACAGCATTATAAACATAAGCTGTTAGAGTTAAACATCCGTTGTTAGAGTTCTAACCATCAGCTGTTAGAGTTATAAACATTAGCTTTTAGTTGTTACATAGCTCTAAACATCAGCTGTTACATAGTTATAAACATTAGCTGTTAGAGTTCTAAACATCAGTTGTAACGTAGTTATAAACATCAGCTTTTACATGGTTATAAACATTAGCTGTGAGTTATAAACATTAGCTTTTAGAGTTATAATCTAAACATCAGCTGCTACAGAGTTCTAAACATCAGCTGTTAAAGTGTTGTAACCATCAGCTGTTAGTGTTAAACATCACCTGCTGCAGAGTTATAAACAGCTGTTACAGAGTAATTAACATCAGCTGTTAGTTATAAACGTTAGCTGTTGGCGTTAAAAACATCAGCTGTAACAGAGTAATAATAATCAGCTGTATAACAGTTATAACCATCAGCTGTTACAGAGTTATAAACATCACCTGCTACATAGTTATAAATGTCAGCTGTTACAGAGCTATAAACATCAGCTATAAACAGCTTTTACAGAGTTATAAACATAAATTGTTATAGTTATAATCATAAATTGTTTCAGTTATAAACATCAGCTGTTACAGAGTTACAAACAAACTGTTACAGCGTTATGAACATCAGCTGTTAGAGTTATAAACATCAGCTGTTACAGCGTCATAAACATTAGCAGTTAGTTATAAACATCAGATGTTAGTTATAGACATCAGCTGTTACAGCGTTATAAAATCAGATGTTACAATTGTAAACATAATTTGTCTAGAATTGGCTTCCTATTTCGCAACAAAGCCTCCTTCACTCATGCTGCCAAACATGCCCTCGTAAAACTGACTATCCTACCGATCCTTGACTTCGGCGATGTCATTTACAAAATAGCCTCCAACACTCTACTCAGCAAATTGGATGTAGTCTATCACAGTGCCATCCGTTTTGTCTCCAAAGCCCCATACACTACCCACCACTGTGACCTGTACGCTCTTGTTGGCTGGTCCTCACTACATGTTCGTCGTCAAACCCACTGGCTCCAGGCCATCTATAAATCACTGCTAGGCAAATCCCTGCCTTATCTTAGCTCATTGGTCACCATAGCAGCACCCACCTGTAGTCTGCGCTCCAGCAGGTATATCTCACTGGTCATTCCCAAAGCCAATACCTCCTTTGGCCGCCATTCCTTCCAGTTCTCTGCTGCCAATGACTGGAACGAATTGCAAAAATCTCTGAAGCTGGAGACTCTTATCTCCCTCACTAACTTTAAGCATCAGTTGTCAGAGCACCTTACCGATCACTGCACCTGTACACAGCCCATCTGAAATTAGCCCACCCAACTACCTCATCCCTATATTGTTATTTATTTTGCTCTTTTGCACCCCAGTATCTCTATTTGCACATAATCTCTTGCACATCTAGCATTCCAGTGTTAATACTATTGTAATTATTTTGCACTATAGCCTATTTATTGCCTTACCTCCATAACTTGCTACATTTGCACACACTGTATATATATATTTTATGTTGTATTTTTGACTTTATATTTTTTTACCCCATATGTAACTGTGTTGTTTTTATCGCACTGCTTTGCTTTATCTTGGCCAGGTCGCAGTTGTAAATGAGAACTTGTTCTCAACTGGCTTACCTGGTTAAATAAAGGTGAAATAAAAAAAATTAAAAAATAAGTTGTTGCAGAGTTATAAACAATCTGTTACAGAGTTATAAACAATATGTTAGAGTTATAAACATCGCCTGCTACATAGTTATAAACATTAGCTGCTACAGAGTTACAAACAAACTGTTACAGCGAAATGAACATCAGATGTTACAGCATCGTAAACATCACCTGCTACAGAGCTATATCCATCAACTGTTACAGAGATATAAACAGCTGTCACAGAGTTATAAACATAATGTTACAGAGTTATAAACATCAACTGTTACAGAGCTATAAATAGCTGTTACAGAGTTATAAACATCATATATTACAGAGTTATAAACATCAACTGTTACAGAGTTATAAAAATCAGATGTTACAGTTATAAACATCAGCTGTTAGAGTTAAACAGCTGTTACAGAGTTATACACATCAGATGTTAGTTATAAAACATCAGCTGTAACAGAGTTATAAACATCAGCTTTTACAGAGTTATAAACATCAGCTATTAGTTATAAACATCAGCTGTTAGAGCGTTATTAACATCAGCTGTTACGTATTTATATAACAGTATTAAAGCAGTCACAGTGGTCAAATGATCATTAGTAATCAATTACATCAAACAGCAGTAGTAAAATAATCAGATCATCAGTGTCCACAGAATGTCATCAATATAATACAGTGAATAATTGGTGTGTCCTTGGTCATTGAACTTGGACCTTCAGTAGTTTGTTCTAGTGTCATTCAACAGATATGACAACAAACCATAACATTCAGCATCAAGTCTAGTGACTATCAACCTGCACCTTGAGTGTCACAAATAGAACCCTGGAAATCATGTTTATTACAGAAACTCTAAATATGCTAAACATTGTGTTGATCACTCTACACTAAATATGAGCTTTAGTGATTTTACATTTCCCCATTGGGTTTGTGTTGTGTTTCATCCCAAATGGCACTCTATTCATTGTAAATTATGTCTGAGTGTTGGAGTGTGCCCCTGCTGTCATCTATTTGCCTAATATAACACATTTGATGTATAGCATTTACTTTTCTTTTTACTTAGTATGACCATTGGGTACTTTTCCCACCACTGATAGTAGGTGCCTATTTCACAGTTGTACAGTTGTGTTTTTGTGGGAACTGGAAATGTGCTTCTTGCATTTCCCAACTCCCCCTTAGTGGAGAGTTGGGTCAAAGTCAGGGTCAGCGATTTCTCTGGCTTTTCCTGAAGGTATTGGTGTTTAGTGCCTTGCTCAAGGGCTCAGTGACAGATTTTTTTTTACATTGTTGGCTCTGGGATTCAAACCAGCAACCTTTGGTTACTGGCCCAATGCTCTGACCTCAGGTAGCAGTACAGAACAACACTATGGCCTGGAATCAATCCAAGGTGTGTTATAGAGCAATGCACTAGACAGCTGACAATGCGCCTAAGCCAATTTCCCTGTTCACGGAAATGTATCATAAATGCTGCAGATGTTGGCTCAAGCGTAAATTACCTTTAAAATATGAATTGTCAGCTGTTGAGTGCACTGCTCTCCTTGGATTGAATCCCAGCTTATGTGTGTCTATACAGTATTGTGTTGAATCCCAGCCTATGACTGTCTATACAGTACTGGACTGAATCATGACTGCGTAGACAGTATTGGATTAAATCCCAGCGTATGTGTGTCTATACACTTGACCAGTTTCTTATTTTGATAGTGAAGTCTATTTTACATCTGTAGTAATTGATCTGTTATTATAATTTTGTTACAGAAGTAGCAACAACTCCAATAATTTTTAATCATTCACCATGATCGTCCTACTAAAGATGGTGATGTGTAGCTGACTTTAACAAGAGGAGTGAAAAAAACACTATTATAAACCGGGTAGTTTGGATACTGGATGCTGATTGGCTAAAACAGCATTCAGCCGTGTGTATGTGAGACAGTAAACCATGACTTTGACGTTTAGCCTTTTTACCTTGATAAAATGGCTACATCAACAATAGTTCTGTCACGGTTTCGGCCGAGGCTGCTCCTTCTCCTTGTTCGGGCAGGCTTCGGCGGTCGTCGTCTCCGGAGTACTAGCTGCCACCGTTCTATGTTTCTATGTTTGATTGGTTTTGTCTGTTGGTTACACCTGTTCCTTGTTAGTGTTCATTATGCGTCCTATTTAGTTCTCTTGTGTTTGGTCAGGTGTTGTGTGTAATTGTTCATTGTCACGTTGTGTGCTAGTTCGTTTATTCTGTTCTCTCTGTATTTTTGTGTTTGAGAGAGAGTTCCGCACTTTGTGCGCCTTTAGCATACTTTACCGTGTTGCGTAAAGTTCGCCTGTAAGCCTATTGCCGTGTGTGGCTTGTTTTTGGACTTTACTAAAGACGCTGTTCGAAACCTCTGTGTGTCCTGCGCCTGATTCTACACTACCTCTACACTCAACCCTGACATAATTACACACCATCTCAATGGAATCAGCAGGAGCAACCGCACCCACGGAGATCATCGAGGAGCGCCTTCGTGGACAGGAGGACAGGATTAACCAAATCGGGCACGCCCTGGACAGAGTGATGAACACCCTCCATCGATGGGAGGCCAGCGGGGTACCCACACCCCCACCTACCACACCATCACCATCGGTCAGCCCGCCTGTCCAACTTCCGGAACCCAGTGGGATTCGGCTCTCGCTCCCGAGGGCGTACGACGGCACCGCTGCCGGGTGTCAGGGGTACCTGTTGCAAGTTGAACTCTACCTCGCCACCGTACACCCGGCGCCCTCGGGACACGAGAGCGTTTCCGCCCTCATCTCCTGTCTCACCGGCAAGGTGTTGGAGTGGGCCAAACCGAATGGAGGAGAATAGACACCGCAACTATCACCTATGCGGAGTTCTCCCGCCGCTTCCGTACAGTGTTTGACCATCCACCGGAGGGGAAGGCGGCGGGGGAGCGTCTATTCTACCTCCGGCAGGGGATGAGGAGCGCTCAGGAGTTTGCACTGGAGTTCCGGACTCTAGCGGCAGATGCAGGGTGGAATGAGCGGGCACTCATAGACCACTTCCGCTGCAGCCTCCGGGAGGACGTCCGCAGAGAGTTGGCGTGCAGGGATACCACGCTTTCATTTGACCAATTGGTTGACATGGCCATTCGGCTGGACACCCTGCTCGCTACCCACGGGCGTCCCGGGTGGGGGTCGCCCATTCCACCCTCCAGCACCTCCGAGCCGAGCCCTATGGAGCTCAGAGGTGCTGGCGCTAGAGGAAGGAGGAGAGGGAGCCCAAGGGGGGCCGTCCCCTGCACCAACTGTGGCCGTGGAGGGCACACCGCGGCTAGGTGCTGGGGAGGGTCTCCTGGTGGAGGAGAAGGCAGGCCACACATTGGGGAGTCCTCCCAGGTGAGTAGGCGTCCCACTTACCCAGAGCTTTCTGTCGTACACATAACCATACCTGTTTGTTTTCCACAGGTTGCACCTCGTTCCCAGCATAAGGCGCTAGTAGATTCAGGCGCAGCTGGGAATTTTGTAGCTCGCAAATTCTGTGTAGAGTTAGGGATTCCCCTCCTTCCGGTAAATAATCCTTTCCCTGTACATGCCCTAGATAGCCGTCCGTTAGGATCCGGGTTGATTAGGGAGGTCACAGTGCCACTTAGGATGGAGACGCAGGGGGGTCATGAGGAGACGATACAGCTCTATCTGATCGACTCTCCTGCGTATCCGGTGGTGCTGTGGCTTCCCTGGTTGATTACACATGATCCTACTATTTCGTGGCGAGAGAGGGCTCTTAAGGGGTGGTCTGCTCAGTGTGAGGGGCTATGTCTGGGTGTTTCCGTAGGGGCGACCTCGGTGGAGAGTCCGAACCAAATGCCCGCACTCCACATTCCTCCCGAGTATGAGGATTTGGCACTCGTGTTTAGCAAGACGAGAGCGGCGCGGTTGCCACCTCATAGACAGGGGGATTGTGCGATAGACCTCCAGGCAGGAGCTGCGCTCCCGCGGAGCCATGTGTATCCTTTGTCACAGGAGGAGAAGAGGGCGATGGAGACATACATTGCTGAGTCTCTGAGACAGGGATACATACGGCCCTCCACTTCACCCGCGTCCTCGAGCTTCTTTTTTGTGAAGAAAAAGGATGGAGGTTTGCGCCCGTGTATTGATTACCGCGGTCTCAATCAGATTACTGTGAAATATAGTTATCCACTCCCTCTGATTGCGACGATGGCGGAGTCATTACACGGGGCACGGTTCTTCACAAAATTGGACCTCAGGAGCGCATATAACTTGGTGCGCATTAGAGAGGGCGATGAATGGAAGACAGCATTTAGTACTACCTCCGGTCATTACGAGTATCTCGTCATGCCATACGGGTTAATGAATGCTCCATCAGTCTTCCAATCCTTTGTAGATGAGATTTTCCGGGACATGCAGGGGCAGGGAGTAGTGGTGTACATAGACGATATTCTGGTGTACAGTTCTACCCGAGCCGAACATGTAGCCCTGGTGCGCCGAGTATTGAGGAGGCTGTTGGAGCATGACCTGTATGTCAAAGCAGAGAAATGTCTGTTCTTCCAGGAGTCGGTCTCCTTTTTGGGTTATCAGTTGTCTGCGTCAGGGGTGAGGATGGAGGTTGACCGTGTGTCAGCCGTGCGTAATTGGCAAACCCCAACCACGGTTAAAGAGGTGCAGCAGTTCTTGGGTTTTGCGAATTACTACCGGAGGTTTATCCGGGGTTTTGGACAGGTGGCAGCTCCCATAACGTCCCTTCTGAATGGGGTCCGGTGCGCTTGTGGTGGTCAGCTGAGGCGGACAGGGCTTTTGGGAGACTGAAGGACCTGTTTACCTCGACTCCAGTGCTGGCGCACCCGGATCCCGCTTTACCATTCCAAGTGGAGGTGGACGCGTCTGAAGCCGGTATCGGGGCCGTTCTCTCACAACGGTCCGGCACACCACCTAAACTCTGCCCCTGTGCTTTTTATTTGAAAAAGCTCAGTCCGGCGGAGCGTAATTATGACGTAGGGGACAGGGAGCTGTTAGCCGTGGTACAAGCCCTAAAGGTGTGGAGGCATTGGCTTGAGGGGGCTCAACACCCTTTTCTCATTTTGACTGACCACCGTAACCTGGAATACATTCAGGCATCTAGGAGACTGAATCCTCGCCAGGCTCGGTGGACTATGTTTCTAGCCCGGTTCGTGTTTAAGATCACTTACATCCCTGGGTCCCAGAACGGGAAGGCAGATGCCCTGTCTCTGCGGTATGACACGGAGGAGAGGTCCGTTGAGCCCACTCCCATACTACCTAAGTCTTGTCTGGTTGCACCGGTGGTATGGGAGGTCGATACGGAGATCGAGCGGGCGTTACGCACCGACCCTAGCCCTCCACAGTGTCCGGTGGGTCGGACGTACATCCCGCTCGAGGTCCGGGATCGACTCATTTATTGGTCTCACACGTCACCCTCCTCTGGCCATCCAGGTATTGGCCGGACAATGCACTGCCTTAGCACAAAGTACTGGTGGCCAACGTTAGCCAGGGATGTGAGGATTTATGTCTCCTCCTGCTCGGTGTGTGCCCAGTGTAAGGCGCCCAGACACTTGCCCAGGGGTAAGTTACAACCCCTGCCCGTTCCACAACGACCCTGGTCTCACCTCTCGGTGGATTTTGTTACAGACCTTCCCCCCTCACAGGGGAATACCACCATCCTGGTCGTTGTGGATCAGTTCTCGAAGGCCTGTCGTCTCCTTCCCATGCCGGGTCTTCCTACTGCCCTACAGACCACTGAGGCTCTATTTACCCACGTCTTCTGGCATTACGGGGTAACCAAGGATATAGTGTCTGATCGAGGCCCCCAGTTTACCTCCAGAGTCTGGAGAGCGTTTATGGAACGGTTGGGGGTGTCGGTGAGCCTTACCTCGGGTTACCACCCGGAGAGTAATGGGCAGGTCGAACGTGTCAACCAGGATGTGGGTAGGTTTCTGAGGTCATATTGCCAGGGCCGGCCGGAGGAGTGGGCGAGATATGTTCCCTGGGCCGAGATGGCACAGAACTCTCTCCGCCACTCCTCCACTAAACTAACCCCTTTCCAGTGTGTGTTAGGGTACCAGCCGGTTCTGGCACCTTGGCATGAGAGCCAGATCGAGGCCCCTGCGGTGGATGAGTGGGTGCGGTGCTCGGAGGAGACGTGGAACGCTGCACACATCCATCTGCAGCGAGCCATCCGTCGACATAAGACGAGCGCCGATCTCCACCGCAGTGAGGGGCCAGTGTACGCACCTGGAGATCGAGTCTGGCTCTCAACCAGAAACCTGCCCCTCCGCCAGCCCTGCCGGAAGCTGGGTCGGCGGTTTGTGGGGCCTTTTAAAGTCCTGAGGAGATTGAACGAGGTGTGTTATAGGTTACAACTGCCCATTGATTACAAGAATATTAACCCCTCGTTCCATGTGTCTCTCCTCAGGCCGGTGGTAGCTGGTCCACTCCAGGACTATGAGATAGAAGAGACTCCTCCGCCCCCGTTGGACATCGAGGGGGCACCGGCGTACACTGTTCGGTCCATCCTAGATTCGAGACGCCGGATGGGGGGTCTCCAATATCTCGTGGAGTGGGAGGGGTATGGCCCGGAGGAGCGGTGCTGGGTGCCGAGGAGGGACATCCTAGACCCGTCTCTTCTGACCGAGTTCCATCGTGGTCATCCTGCGCGCCCTGCTCCGCGTCTTCCTGGTCGTCCCCGAGGCCGGGGTCGGCGCACGGCTGGAGCCGCGCGTCAAGGGGGGGGGTACTGTCACGGTTTCGGCCGAGGCTGCTCCTTCTCCTTGTTCGGGCAGGCTTCGGCGGTCGTCGTCTCCGGAGTACTAGCTGCCACCGTTCTATGTTTCTATGTTTGATTGGTTTTGTCTGTTGGTTACACCTGTTCCTTGATAGTGTTCATTATGCGTCCTATTTAGTTCTCTTGTGTTTGGTCAGGTGTTGTGTGTAATTGTTCATTGTCACGTTGTGTGCTAGTTCGTTTATTCTGTTCTCTCTGTATTTTTGTGTTTGAGAGAGAGTTCCGCACTTTGTGCGCCTTTAGCATACTTTACCGTGTTGCGTAAAGTTCGCCTGTAAGCCTGTTGCCGTGTGTGGCTTGTTTTTGGACTTTACTAAAGACGCTGTTCGAAACCTCTGTGTGTCCTGCGCCTGATTCTACACTACCTCTACACTCAACCCTGACAAGTTCGACATGCCGATGTAGAAAACACACGTTTAGATGAACTTGAGAGAAACCGAAACGAAATGCTAAGAGTGTGCAAAGCTGTCATCAAGGCAAAGGGTTGCTACTTTGAAGAATCTAAAATCTAAAATATATTTTGATTTGTTTAACACTTTTTTGGTTACTACATGACTCCATGTGTTATTTCATAGTCTTCACTATTATTCAACAATGTAGAAAATAGTAAAAATTAAGAAAAACCCTTGAATGAGTAGGTGTGTCCAAACTTTTTGACTGGTACTGTATATCCCTACAAACCCACTACCCATAATACATACACCACAAAAACATACATTCCCGATCAATACATACTATATATCCCCACTAAATACACCTCCACTAAAAAAAAATATGGTCAACACCTGGGCTGCGTTCAGAAAACGGTTCTGATTTGAGTTGAGGAACGTTGTAATTATGGTGATGAGAGGGTTATTGTGTACAGTGCAGCAGGAGTTTTGTGTTAACATTTTCCATGGTCACACCCTGCCACGGCCACCCTGCCACATGGCTAACATATCTATAACATTGCAAATGGTTTTGAAAGAACTGTTATATCATTCAGTAAGTACCGTTGCCATACATAGCAAAACGTTAAGACCAACTGAACTCACCGCTGGTGTTTTAAAAGCCAAACATCTCCTTAGTGCATTCAAATTGACTGGCCTCCAGCTATTATGGATGATCTTCTAGTACATTTGTTGTAGAATGAAACACCTATATGCCTTAAATGCTTATGGATTGAGAACCAGTTGAAGGGTTAAAACAGAGCAGAGACATTTCTTTAGTGCAAATGGTGTACTTCTGATAAATGAAATGATCTATCTAATTCCCTGCAGCTGGTCTGGGTATGTCAATGACATGTGATGGAGATACAACTCCTCGTGGTAGCTGTGTGGAGATTGGAGTAACAATGGAACTGGTGTTATCACTTGTTTGTGCTTGTGACCTGACACATAGCCACATGCACATAATCTCAAGTGCCAGGGAGGATGCTTTTTGGGATTGGCTTAAATGTATGTGGAGAATGGGTTATGAACATGACATGTTTAAACCATGTTTAAGTATTAATTGATATGTTTTATAATGTGTTATGAAATGATAAAGGTAAACAGAATGAACATGATTGATACTTTGTACTGCAGATGCATGCCTGGATAGTGAATATAGTCAATACAGAGTGTGAGTGTTCTTTAACGTACGTATGTATATAATTTTTTGAGTCACGCCACTAATAAGAGACAGAAGCCCCACTTAGAGAAATGCACGTAGCCTCGTGAGTAGCCAACATGTGATACTGAAAGATGTTTTTCATTCACATAGAGAGGAGTAACTATGTATGTTGTATAAGCATGACTATGCATTTGTGTCTGTATAAAAGGAGAGCTCCGGGTCAGGGCAAGCAGTTGTTCCATGGAGCAAGCTCGGCTTTGTTATGCAATAATAAAGTCTAATTTTTGGATTCACAAGCTCCAGTTTCTTGAGAGATATTTTTGAGTTGACTACTTTTGAGTCAAATATTTCTACCACATAAATTGTTGCCAGGAGTTGAAAACAGGGACCAGAGACGGTGGACATCTGCGGCTGTGAAACGGCTTGGACGGACCATACAAACAAAGCGGCCGCTTTTAAAAAAGGTAAGCCAAGTTCGTACTTATATAGTATAAAGTTTGTGTGGTTCGATCCGGCCCGGCCTCAGCCGCAGAAAACCAAATAGGTCTCTCCAAATTTAAGAACCAGAAAATTAGAGACTGGGAGCTTTTGGATTTAAAATGCATGTTAAATGAAAAAGCCTCGAGGGTTGCAATAAATAGAAATAGCTTAAGTAAGAGTAGATCTGCTCGGTCCGAGTGGGTGGATGGTCTGCTTGGGTCGGTGTGGTTCATTCATTGTGGTTAAGTGGGGTGGGTTATCTGTCTCGTTTGGGTTGATCATTTGGTCAGTGTGATTGCATCCGTTTGACTAATTTGACTGTTTTGTCTGACGCGTCTTGTACCCGTCAATTGTCACTCGGTTGTTCATCTGAACCATCTGTTCAAATCATTTGATTCATTTGTTCGTCCTTCTGGTCATTCTGTTTAAGCCATTGTGATTCAATTAGGTTGTGGTTGGGTTGGATGATTCATCTGTCTCATTCAGGTTGCTCATCTGGACGGTCTGATCGATCTGTTTGATTTGATTGCTTAATTCATGCATTCAGTCATCAGGGTTGCTCGGCTGCTCATCTGACGCGTCTGTTCGATTCAGTCGATTCATTTCATTCATTTTGCTGATCATTTTGTCTGGGTCATTTCAACACGGGCGGCTGTCCATCTGTTTGAACGATCAGAAAATAAATTGGTAGAAGCCCTACAAATACCGCTCTAAATGTGTCGAGGAAGTGTATCATTTAGAGGACTGCTTAGGTAGGCAAAAAATCCGGTATAACACCGCTTTTCCTGTGTCGAGGAAGTGAATCAGGAAAAGGACTGCATTTACAGGTCGCTTAGGAAAGCGTAGCTAGAAGTCCTGCAATACCGCTCTAAATGTGTCGAAGGAAGTGTATCATTTAGAGGACTGCTTAGGTAGGCAAAAATCCTGTGCAAAACCACTTTTCTCTGTGTCGAGGAAGTGAATCAGAGAAGAGGGCCGAATTTACAGGTCGCTTAGGAAAGCGTAGGATAGGTAGAAGTCCAGTAAAGGTGTGTCGAGGAAGTGAATCACCTAGAGGGCTATATAGGTAGATAGAAATCCTGTATAAAACTGTTTTTCTTGTGTTGAGGAAGTGTATCAAGAGAGGGGTACATTTACAGGTAACTTAGATAAGTGTGTGAAAGAGTGAGAGTGCAAGTGAGTGTGAAAGTTTCTGTCCTCGGTGGAGAAAGGTTGACGCACCTTTCCTGGACAGTTGCTTAAGTGTAACCTGGTAGGAAGGATGCACCCGGTCTCACACCAGGAGAGGAAAAGTGAATGGTGTGTGGATGCTCATAGGGGTAGAAACACACATATAGCTGAGTGGTTTAAAGTTAAGAAAAACACTAGCAAGGGAAAGATTCATGAGGTGTTCCACACAAAAGAAAAGTGGACATCAGGAGATATTATATTAGTGTTAAGAAAAATACTAGCAAGGGAAAGATTCATGAGGTGTTCCACACAAAAGAAAAGTGGACATCAGGAGATATTATATTAGTGTTAAGAAAAATACTAGCAAGGGAAAGATTCATGAGGTGTTCCGCACAAAAGAAAAGTGGACATCAGGAGATATTATATTATATTATTATTATATAAAGAGATCAGAGTCAAATGACCATTAATAATAAATAAGTTCTGACCAAACAATAATAAATAAAAAAAGCACAAATAAGTTTAACAGCAAAAGCGAGGGCTTCTTAAAGAAAAACTAACAGGTCTGTGAGAGCCGGAATTCTTATTGGTTGGTAGGTGATCAAATACTTATGTCATGCAATAAAATGCAAATTAATTACTTAAAAATCATACAATGTGAGTTTCTGGATTTTTGTTTTAGATTCTGTCTCTCACAGTTGAAGTGTACCTATGATTAAAATTACAGACCTCTACATGCTTTGTTTGTAGGAAAACCTGCAAAATCGGCAGTGTATCAAATACTTGTTCTCCCCACTGTATATGGGGGATTGGATATGATGCAGATAATTGCATTGATAAAAGCCACAACATATTTGCAATTTTAAAGCTGATCCACACCCTAAAAATTTAATAACTAAAAAAGTTACATTAACAGGAAGATAATGTAACTAAAAACAAAACACTACCTTTTAAGTGAGAATAGGCATTGGTCTGAATTTTTGCAATAAAGATGGTGACGCAACAATAATACACATTTACAATATATCTGTACATCTAAATACCTACATCACTATACTGAGAGCGTGTCCGTTTCTAAAAGGACTTATTTGAATGTTTTTCAAGTCTTTGTTCATGTCTTTTGTGTGCCCTGATACTGCACAATAAGCAATGCGGAAGTGAATCTCAGCTGGGATAAGTTCCTCAAAAACAAGCCAAATCACAAAAGAAGTGTCTGGACCATTCTATAACATGCCATTTACAAAAAAAATTAGAATAGCTAATTGCAGTGTTTGTCCTGTCTGAAATCTGGCTACCTCGTCTTAACGTTACCGTAGTTTGGTCTGTGAAATGCAAATTAATGTGATGAGTGTGGCATTTCCCAAATTTTGGTGGTTTTAAACGTAACTAACATTAACTAACTAGTTTTGTTTTGTGTAAGAAAGTATGCTATGCAGTGCATTCAGAAAGTATTCAGACCCCTTGACTTAAAAAATATATATATGTTACAGCATTATTCTAAAATTGATTAAATTGTTGTTTTTATCCTCATCAATCTACACACAATACCCCATAATGACAAAGCAAAAACAGGTTTTTAGATTTTTTTGTTAATTTATATATTTTTTTAAACCCTGAAATATCACATTTACATAAGTATTCAGACCCTTTACTCAGTACTTTGTTGAAGCACCTTCAGCAGCGATTACAGCCTCGAGTCCTCTTGGGTATGACGCTACAAGCTTGGCACACCTGTATTTGGGGAGTTTCTCCCATTCTTCTCTGCAAATCCTCTCGAGCTCTGTCAGATTGGATTGGGAGCGTCGCTGCACAGCTATTTTCAGGTCTCTCCAGAGATGTTCGATCAGGTTCAAGTCCGGGCTCTGGCTGGGCCACTCAAGGACATTCAGAGACTTGTCCCGAAACCACTCATGCGTTGACTTGGCTGTGTGCTTAGGGTTGTTGTCCTATTGGAATGTGAACCTTCGCCCCAGTCTGAGGTCCTGAGCAGGTTTTCATCAAGGACCACTCTGTACTTTGCTCCGTTCATCTTTGCCTCGATCCTGACTAGTCTCCCAGTCCCTGCCGCTGAAAAACACCCCCACAGCATGATGTTGCCACCACCATGCTTCACCGTAAGGGTGGTGCCAGGTTTCCTCCAGACGTGACGCTTGGCATTCAGGCCAAGGAGTTGAATCTTGGTTTCATCAGGCCAGAGAATCCTGTTTCTCATGGTCTGAGAGACTTTAGGTGCCTTTTGGCAAACTCCAAGTGGGCTCCAAGCATGTGCCTTTTACTGAGGAATGGCTTCCGTCTGGCCACTCCACCATAGGCCTGATTGGTGGAGTGCTGCAGAGATGGTTGTCCTTCTGGTAGGTTCTCCCATCTCCACAGAGGAACTCTAGAGCTCTGTCAGAGTGATCATCGGATTCTTGGTCACCTCCCTGACCAAGGTCCTTCTCCCCCGATTGCTCAGTTTGGCCGGGCGGCCAGCTCTAGGAAGAGTCTTGGTGGTTCCAAACTTCTTCCATTTAAGAATGATGGAGGCCACTATGTCCTTGGGGATCTTCAATGCTGCAGGCATTTTTTGGTACCCTTCCCCAGATCTGTGCCTCGACACAATCCTATCTTGGAGCTCTACGGACAATTCCTTCGACGTCATGGCTTGGTTTTTGCTATGACATGCACTGTCAACTGTGGGACCTTACATAGACAGGTGTGTGCCTTTCCAAATCATGTCCAATCAATTGAATTTACCACAGGTGGACTCAAATCAAGTTGTTGAAACATCTCAAGGATGATAAATGGAAACAGGATGCACCTGAGCTCAATTTCGAATCTCATTGCAAATGGTCTGAATATTTATGTAAATTAGGTATTTCTGTTTTTTTATTTTGAATAAATTTGCAACAATTTCTAAAAACCTGTTTTTGCTTTGTTATTAAGGGATATTGTGTGTAGATTGCTGAGGAAATTGTTTTATTTAATACATTTTAGAATAAGGCTGTAACGTAACAAAATGTGGAAAAAGTCATGGGGTTTGAATACTTTCCGAAGGCACATTTTTAAATTTTGCCTTAATGCTATTACCCCATAGAAATGCATTGAATTACATATTCATACATGGAAAGACAGTCCCCAAAAACATCTAAAGGAAGTTTGTTCTGAAGTGTCTGTCCTATATCTGAGAGATATAAAAAAGATCAGGAAACATTCATATTAAACCCCTTTCTTTTTTAAGCACTAAACGACTTCCATATACTGTATACTTTCCATTCCTTTTTTTTTTACTTGTCCTGGGCAACCTTCAGATTAATCTTGTTAGGCTTGTGGGTGACCTAGAGCGAAACAACCAACATGTTCGTGAGAGTCTCACCTCTCCATAGAGGGGTCATATCAGTGTTTGGAAGCTACAGAGAGAAGTTGGCAGATCGGTGGTACCGACTTCAGACAAGTCCTGTGATGCTTGTGGGGATCGTAGAGCAAAACGGAGAACACCATCAAGTTTGTGAGACTCATCTTTCCATTCGGACGCTACATATGTTTTCGTGAGAAGACCGATTTTCGGGATGTCTCCTGGTCTGACAAATAGCGCTGTAGCTCTGCCACTTTCCACAGCAGACGCAGAAGGGCGAGATAGGCGGATGTGGTGGATTGAGATTCAGCCCATGCAAAAAAACATCTCTCTAGTTTAAACTCACGGATTTTGATGGGGATTTTTTTATTATGTTCATTATATTGACACAAGGGTGCATTAATGGACTCTTAATTAACTTCTTCCTACTGCTCTTTCCTCATCTCCTCTTCCATCTTCTTCCTCTCCTCTTCCATCTTCCTCATCTCCTCTTCCATCTTCCTCCTCTCCTCTTCCATCTTCCTCCTCTCCTCTTCCATCTTCCTCCTCTCCTCTTCCATCTTCCTCACCTCCTCTTCCATCTTCCTCACGTCCTCCATCTTCTTCCTCTCCTCTTCCATCTTCCTCACCTCCTCTTCCATCTTCCTCACGTCCTCCATCTTCCTCCTCTCCTCTTCCATCCTCATCGCCTCTTCCATCTTCCTCACCTCCTCTTCCATCTTCCTCACCTCTTCCATCTCTTCCTCTCCTCCTCCATCTTCTTCCTCTCCTCTTCCATCTTCCTCATCTCCTCTTCAATCTTCCTCACCTCCTCCTGTCTCTTCCTCTCCTCTTCCATCTTCCTCATCTCCTCTTCAATCTTCCTCATCTCCTCCTGTCTCTTCCTCTCCTCTTCCATCTTCCTCATCTCCTCTTCAATCTTCCTCACCTCCTCATGTCTCTTCCTCTCCTCTTCCATCTTCCTCATCTCCTCTTCAATCTTCCTCACCTCCTGCTGTCTCTTCCTCTCCTCTTCCATCTTCCTCATCTCCTCTTCAATCTTCCTCACCTCCTCCTGTCTCTTCCTCTCCTCTTCCACCTTCTTCCTCTCCACTTGCATCTTCCCCCTCTTGCATCTCATTTCCTCCTGTCCCTTGTTATCCATAACATGTTGTTTTATCTCTCCTCCTATAGCTGTTCCTAATGCTGTTGCTAATCCTACCTTTATCACTGTCCCTACAACTGCAGCCTCTATTGGGGGTGCAATAAGACCAAGTCCTAATGCTGCAGTTGTGCATCCAGCTGTTATAGCTGTTTTAGCTGCTTGTTTACCCAACTCTATCAACTGACTGTTCCTGATCTCTTTCTGAGCCTTCTCATACATCTCATTGGTGTAGTGTTTTCCTTCATTCCCCTTCACCATCTCCTTTATCTTCCTCAGCAGCTGTCTGACCTGAGCACGGTCTCTCTGCTCTCTATTGTTGAAGACATGATATCTGCCTCCACAGATATTGACCAGTGTCTGAAGATCCTCACTCTCCTTCAGAAACACCTTAAATGGTTTTCTTCCTAACTGATCTGCAAAAGTGAACAATACTATAGTGTAGTCTGAGGCCCAAATTCCAAAGTTAGCCAGGATGCACTTCACAGCTTTTCTACACTCCTCTGTGTATCAGACAGACAACTTGATGCATCGGTCTATTTTCATTCTCTCTTTCCCCCCAATCTTTTTCAGGATTTTTTTAAGGACATGGGCTTCTGACAATAATATGTCACAGATTCCTGAACTGTCAACCACATCAATGTTCTTCCCATCCACCTCTCCACTCTGTTTCTCACTCTTTGCAGTCACAGACTTCGAAGAGAATTCTGCTTTAAACACCTCTCTCCCGAGGATGGTGTTTCCTGTTTCACTTTCCCTGACCCAGTCTTCCCCACCAGAAGTATCCTCAGACCAGCAGGCTTTATTAATGCTGTTGAAACACAAAATATAGTATGTACAGTGAGGAAAAAAAGTATTTGATCCCCTGCTGATTTTGTACGTTTGCCCACTGACAAAGACATGATCAGTCTATAATTTTAATGGTAGGTTTATTTGAACAGTGAGAGACAGAATAACAACAACAAAATCCAGAAAAATGCATGTCAAAAATTTTATAAATTGATTTTCATTTTAATGAGGGAAATAAGTATTTGACCCCCTCTCAATAAGAAAGATTTCTGGCTCCCAGGTGTCCTTTATACAGGTAACGAGCTGAGATTAGGAGCACACTCTTAAAGGGAATTAAAATGAATTTTTTGTATCATTTGATTTACACAACATCCTGCCACTTTGAAGATGCAAAATATTTTTTGGGTGAAACAAACAAGAAATAAGACAAAAAAACGGAAAACTTTAGAGTGCATAACTATTCACCCCCCCCAAAGTCAATACTTTGTAGAGCCACCTTTTGCAGCAATTACAGCTGAAAGTCTCTTGGGGTGTGTTTCTATAAGCTTGGGACATCTAGCCACTGGGATTTTTGCCCATTCTTCAAGGCAAAACTGCTCCAGCTCCTTCAAGTTCGATGGGTTCCGCTGGTATACAGCAATACCACAGATTCTCAATTGGATTGAGGTCTGGGCTTTGACTAGGCCATTCCAAGACATTTGAATGTTTCCCCTTAAACCACTCAAGTGTTGCTTTAGCAGTATGCTTAGGGTCATTGTCCTGCTGGAAGGTGAACCTCCGTCCCAGTCTCAAATCTCTGGAAGACTGAAACAGGTTTCCCTCAAGATTTCCCTGTATTTAGCGCCATCCATCATTCCTTCAATTCTGATCAGTTTCCCAGTCCCTGCCAATTAAAAACATCCCCACAGCATCATGCTGCCACCACCATGCTTCACTGTGGGGATGGTGTTCTCGGGGTGATGAGAGTTGTTGGGTTTGCGCCAGACATAGCGTTTTCCTTGATGGCCAAAAAGCTCAATTTTAGTCTCATCTGACCAGAGTACCTTCTTCCATATGTTTGGGGAGTCTCCCACATGCCTTTTGGTGAACACCAAACGTGTTTGCTTATTTTCTTCTTTAAGCAATCTTTTTTTCTGGCCAATCTTCTGTAAAGCCCAGCTCTGTGGAGTGTATGGCTTAAATTGGTCCTATGGACAGATACTCCAATCTCCGCTGTGGAGCTTTGCAGCTCCTTCAGGGTAATCTTTGGTCTCATTGTTGCCTCTCTGATGAATTGCCTGGTCCGTGAGTTTTGGTGGGCGGCCCTCTCTTGGCAGGTTTGTTGTGGTTCCATATTCTTCCAGTTTTTTAATAATGGATTTAATGGTGCTCCGTGGGATGTTCAATGTTTCTGATATTTTTTTAGAACCCAACCCTGATCTGTACTTCTCCACAACTTTGTCCCTGACCTGTTTGGAGAGCTCCTTGGTCTTCATGGTGCCGCTTGATTGGTGGTGCCACTTGCTTAGTGGTGTTGCAGGCTCTGGGGCCTTTCAGAACAGGTGTATATATACTGAGATCATGTGACAGATCATATGACACTTAGATTGCACACAGGTGGACTTTATTTATCTAATTATGTGACTTCTGAAGGTAATTGGTTGCACCAGATCTTATTTAGGGGCTTCATAGTAAAGGGGGCGAATACATATGCACACACCACTTTCCCGTTATTTATTTTTTAGAATTTCTTTTCATTTCACTTTGGACTATTTTGTGCATGTCCATTACATTAAATCCAAATAAAAATCAATTTAAATTACAGGTTGTAATGCAACAAAATAGGAAAAACGCCAAGGGGGATGAATACTTTTGCAAGGCACTGTATTTGCAATCAACTCATAGAATGGCAAATAAAATTGCGCTTTTACACTTTCTGTGTCAATATTTACAGAGAATGCCTCTTGGCCTAAACCAAACTGCAGTTCCCCTATATATCAACATGGGGGCAGTATAGGTGTATTATTCACAGGAACCAGGTGATCTTTCACACAGAGAGAGAAGGTGTATCTCAATAGTCTTGTGGCTTCCTCTCCTTGTCTCTCCGCTTGCCTTTGCGCTGATCTCAAAATACAAGATAGGATATCACACAGATAGCAATGTGGAGGATGGCTAATGAGCATTTGTCAAGTTATCTCATGTTCTCTACAGATGAAGGAAAGGAGACAGAAAAGGTTAAGAAGCCAAGGCAGACCATTGAGATGCACCCCTACTGGACAAGCATCAGGGTTAATTCATGGGGGTCTTTCCTATATCTAGAAGATATGGACACATATTTAACCACAAACCTACCTGCATACTTCCATTCATTTTTTTAATGGTACCAGTTACTTCAGATGAGTCCTGTCACATACCATCGTGCCTGTGAGAATCTCCCCTTTCCATAGTGGGGTCATATTAGTGTGTAGCCCAAACCGTTCAGACGCTACAGACAGAAGTTGGCACATCGGTGGTACTGACTTCAGACCAGTCTCATAACACAGTGGTACTGACTTCAGACCAGTCTCATAACACTGGTACTGACTTCAGACCAGTCTCATAACACTGGTACTGACTTCAGACCAGTCTCATAACACTGGTACTGACTTCAGACCAGTCTCATAACACTGGTACTGACTTCAGACCAGTCTCATAACACTGTGGTACTGACTTCAGACCAGTCTCATAACACTGGTACTGACTTCAGACCAGTCTCATAACACTGGTACTGACTTCAGACCAGTCTCATAACACTGGTACTGACTTCAGACCAGTCTCATAACACTGGTACTGACTTCAGACCAGTCTCATAACACAGTGGTACTGACTTCAGACCAGTCTCATAACACTGGTACTGACTTCAGACCAGTCTCATTACACTGGTACTGACTTCAGACCAGTCTCATAACACTGTGGGGGTCGTAGAGCAAAACGAAGAACACCATCGTTTGTGGGCCAAACCGTTCGGACGCTACAGACGTTTTAGTGAGAAGGCCGATTTCCACAATGCCTCATGGTCTGACAAACACCACTGTAGCTCGGCCACCTTCCACCACCGCAGATGTGGAAGGCCGAAATAGAGACAGAACATAATCAACATAGAACATAATCAACACAGAACAGAATCAACATAGAACAGAATCAACACAGAACAGAATCAACATAGAACAGAATCAACATAGAACAGAATCAACACAGAACAGTATCAACATAGAACAGAATCAACACAGAACAGAATCAACATAGAACAGAATCAACATAGAACAGAATCAACATAGAACAAAATCAACATAGAACAGAATCAACATAGAACAGAATCAACATAGAACATAGAACACAATAACAGAATAAATATATAACAGAATAAACATAGAAGTGAATAAACAGATTGTTGTAGATTGAGAAGCAGCCCATGCCAAAAAACCCATACAGTATCTTTAGCTTCAACTGATGGATTGTGATGGGGATTTTTTATGATGTTACTTAGATTGACGCACGGGTGCATCAGTAGACTCATAGTTTATTGTGAAACAGTCTGTTCTGTTTATTCTGTTATTCTGTTCTATTTTCTATGCTTCTTCTTTTCTGTTTATTCTGTGTAAACAATGCAGCATATTCTAAATGATCAACGCTTCTAACACACTGGCTGCGTCATTGCATCAATGCTGCATAACATTTTGCGCAGCTACGCAATTATACTGAATGCAGGTATCTACACACGTGTTGCAGACGGTCACATGCGGTTAGAGAATCATTTTTGCAGTATCCTCAAAACCGTGTCTTTTTGACACAACTGCTGACAGCTACAGGGACACAAAAAATCCTGCTTGGAGACGAGTGTCCACGATAGTAGGATTTCCAGGTCAGTTTAGTAGTGAGCTTGTGCTAGATGTGGCTAGTTAGCTAGCTAGCTAACCTAGCTAGCTAACCTAGCCAATGAGGTGTGTGTGTGAAAGAGAAATAGTAATATAAATTATGCTAGTTACTACCCCTGATAACTTGGCCAAGTAATCATGTTTGAAAGAGTGTGAGTGTGTATGTCAGATAGTGTGAGTGTGTATGTGAGAGATTGTGAGTGTGTATGTGAGAGAGTGTGAGTGTGTATGTGAGAGAGTGTGAGTGTATATGTGAGATTGTGTGAGTGTGTATGTGAGATTGTGTGAGTGTGTATGTGAGATTGTGTGAGTGTGTATGTCAGATAGTGTGAGTGTGTATGTCAGATAGTGTGAGTGTGTGTGTGAGAGATTGTGAGTGTGTATGTGAGAGAGTGTGAGTGTGTATGTGAGAGAGTGTGAGTGTGTATGTGAGATTGTGTGAGTGTGTATGTGAGATTGTGTGAGTGTGTATGTGAGATTGTGTGAGTGTGTATGTCAGATAGTGTGAGTGTGTATGTCAGATAGTGTGAGTGTGTATGTGAGAGAGTGTGAGTGTGTATGTCAGAGAGTGTGAGTGTGTATGTCAGATAGTGTGAGTGTGTATGTGAGAGTGTGTATGTGAGAGAGTGTGAGTGTGTATGTGAGATAAATAGTAATATAAATGGTGGTAGATACTACCTCTGATCATTTGGTCAGATAACCCTGTGTGTCTGTGTGTGTCTGTGTTTATGGTAGGTGGCATGTCCATGATAGCTATCTAATAACTGTAGTTATGCTAGGTGATGGTTTGGCTCATCATCTTCATGTCTATGTAGAAGAAGACTGTAGGAGGAAGTGGAGAAGGTGTCAGAGAGAGAAGGAAAGAGAAAGAGAAGAAGAGAGGTCTGGGTCAGCGGCTTCAGGTCAGCGGCTTCAGGTCAGCGGCTTCAGCTCAGCGGCTTCAGGTCAGCGGCTTCAGGCCAGCGGCTTCAGCTCAGCGGCTTCAGGTCAGCGGCTTCAGGTCAGCGGCTTCAGGTCAGCGGCTTCAGGCCAGCGGCTTCAGGTCAGCGGCTTCAGGTCAGCGGCTTCAGGTCAGCGGCTTCAGGTCAGCAGCTTCAGGTCAGCGGCTTCAGGTCAGCGGCTTCAGGCCAGCGGCTTCAGGCCAGCGGCTTCAGGCCAGCAGCTTCAGGTCAGCGGCTTCAGGTCAGCAGCTTCAGGTCAGCAGCTTCAGGTCAGCAGCTTCAGGCCAGCGGCCTTGGAGCTTCTGCCACATTATTTCCTTTCTGGATCCAGTTATTGTGCCTAGGGCAACGAGTGGCAATTTTACAGCCAGACCCTCTATGTCATCTACAAGTGTGACCACCACCGGTGCAGCCAGACCCTCTACATCATCCACAAGTATGACCTCCACCGGTGCAGCCATGGAAGATGATGAAATAGAGGAAGCTCCTCTGGATCTAGGACCACCTGAGATTATTATGACCCGGAAGTGACCAGTGAGGACCTCGTTGAACAGGAAGTGGCCGTGGAGACAAACCGGGAGAGACAGGAAGAGGAACAACGTCACACCAGGCGTCATCATCGGAGGTACCAGTCCCCGGATCCACTCAACTCATTTCAGCAGAGGCTCCTCCAAGCCGTCGAGAGGGATGCAGCCCAACCTGATGCTCACAGGGAGGAAGATGAAGAGACCCTCATTGCCATGCCAACCCCCACACAACACAGGCAGTGTCATAAGTATTGCGACAGTGAAGTAAAAGTAGGTAATTTTTACAGTATACTCATGTAGGCTAATTGGTATTTCAGATCAAAGGATTAATATGAGGCAAATGTATAGTTTGCTGTCTAAATATCTGCCTGTCATATTCATCTTTTGATCTGAAATACAAATTCCATGAGTAAACAGCAAGAATTACCAACTTTACCACACTGTTCCAATATTTATGCCACTAACAACAAGCAGTATTTAGTGAACATAAATCAAATCAAATCAAATTGTATTTGTCACATACACGTGTTTAGCAGATGTTATAGCGGGTGTAGCGAAATGCTTGTGCTTCTAGCTCCGACAGTGCAGTAATATCTAACAAGTAATATCTAACCATTTCACAACATATACCTAAAACACACAAAACTAGAAAGGAATGGGATTTAAGAATATATACATATATGGACAAGCAATGACAGAGCGGCATGGACTAAGATACAGTAGAATATTATAGAATAGAATGCAGTATATACATATGAGATGAGTAGTGCAAGACATATAAACATTATTAAAGTGACTAGTGTTCCATTTCTTAAAGTGGCCAGTGATTTCAATAGGCAGCAGCCTCTAATGTGCTAGTGACTGTAACTGTCTTGAACAACAAGGGTTCCTGGAGAAGACTAGCCCTACCTTCATCAGGGCAGAAGGCACCACAACTTTCTTTTCATTTGGTAACATTGCATCATAAAAAAAATATTTTAAACCAACTTTGGGAAAAGTTATAGTCCTAATGAACATTCTGTAAAAGTACATCTGATGTCACATAGGGGCTATTAACTAGAGAGCCCTTTAGCTAGCTAGTTACACATAAAATATATATAATATTAATCAATTACGGTATCAAAGGCTTTAAAAATGCACTTGAATTTAGCTTACCGGAGACAAATCGCCAGGCGTTCAACTGGGCTGATGGACTCCCGGTAGTTGGTATCCACCCGGGCGATCCTGGCTCCAACCATCTGGAGCAGGTGATCGAACTATCTTCGGTCCAGACGAAAGTAACTTCGGAATTCCTCTCCAAACAGTCGAAGCTCTTGAATGAGACGGTGGAACTCCCGTGCCTGCTTTCGGGACTTCAACCATCTCTGGACTCACACAGACCTGCGCTTTCGTCGGGGCTGGTCCCGGCCCAACAGCGCGATTGTCGTATCACGTAAGTGCTGGCAATTATTGCTGATAAACAAAGGAGTCCGCTCATACTGAACTTGGATCATAAGGTTTATTCATATCACAAGCTTCAGCATAAGTGACAGATGTCATGACATCCGGAGAACGGCGTCCCAGATTGCAATGGCCGTTCTGCCCTTTCATTGTCTAGCCCCTACTTATAAACAATGCAAAAAGATGGGTGGCTCCCTCTTCTGGCCAATCACCAGTCTCCCCTGGGGCGTCACCCCACAAACGCCACATTTGACCTAACATAAACAACATTCCATTTCTTCAAGAAAACATTTAACAAAGGCATAATCTCAATACACGACATTTCCCCCCTTCGAGACGAACTAAAAGTCTCGAAAACAAACAGAATAGGATTATGACAAGTAACAATTTATCTTATTGAGTATCTTTAACATTAAACCAAAAAAACATAATTCTCTAGAGTGTATATACCTTTCTATGAAATATGAATAACTGTTTATGAAGTGTGTATACATTACTATGAAATATGAACAAATCTTTATGGAGTGTAAGAGCGAAAAACTGTCCGGCAACCTTCGTTCCAAATCCATCCATCAATCAAGACAGTAAAATTATCTCACGGTCCCTCTGCCCCAGGCAACCACCTCGGTACTCCCGATAAACTCATAAACAATGTAACTGCATTTGAAACTATGATGCAATTAAATACACATGTAAGCCCCTGCAAACAAAATCCTATCCAAAAAATATCCACTCTAAGGCTGGTCAACCCATTGGACCCTATAGTGGACCTCTCCCTGCCTAGACTCCCTGTCCCTAAGCATTCACGAAATAAACAAAAACATCTAAGATCCTCACATGTATTCAATAACATCAAACATCATTCTACAAAAATCAATACCTAAGAATATGACACAATTATGTATTACACATGCAAATATGTCTATATTTCATTGCAGACACTGGAATGTAGTCCACTACACTTCATCTCCCCGTAGTCTCGACTTCCAATGGATTGTTGATGATGGAATCGGAATCTTTCCACACCCTCTTTGTTTCATCTCCTCCAGTCATTGTCCCTTCATATTGTCCCTTCATATTGTCCTTGTTTGAGTATTTCAATCTCCACATGTCCCCCAAATGCTTCTGGAAGAAAAGGAAAGACCAAACAGTATCTTTTGCAAAACAAACACTTTCAAATTAAACATCAATATCAACTAAGAATATAAAAATGATATATAAATGATGTATGAATCACATTAACGATAGAATAATGAACTAGGATAATTATTCATTCATACACTTCCCCCCTTTGATTCATAAAATCATACCAAAATCACCCTAATATTGAATTTTTTTTTGAAAAATGATCAAATAATCAAAAAGGATATTTATCCATCCAGTTCTACTTGTCCATCTTCATCCAGATCAGGAACAGTCAACACCGGCATCTGAGTGTTGTCTCCAGGCATCACTCTCCAACCTATCTCAATATCATAGCTTTCTCAAATGTCAGTAACAAATTACAAACCTCCCACACAGTGCTATCAAAGCTGCAACTAAAATCTGAACCATCACTGCCCCTACTGGCCTACCTGATCTTGCAACCAAGTCTTCGCTGACTTCCGCTCCTTCAGATCTACCAAATGCATCCCTTATATTCTTCAATGCATATATAACCCTAGTGATACTATCTGAACTATCTGGACTCAAAGTATAACTAACATTATCAATAGGATCTTCCCAAATGTTACACCATACCATGGAAAAAGTCCCCCCTTCTCCCTTAGATTCATCCTTCAATGATAGACTTTAAGACTATAACATGTCTCTTTTCACCCTTTTAACCCTAGATTTATCTGTGTCCGGTGCTACCCCTCTTATAATGGTAGAAACCTCATATGGAAGCTTCAACGTTGACATGTAACAACATCCTGTCCATCAATAGGGTAAGAATATATACGCTTTATCACCACAAACCCTCCAAATATCTCTAAAATTCCCAATAGTCACATTGTCAGGCAAAAGCTAATCTTTTAAACATCAAAGTCCTGCTCTTCTTACTAACTGGAACATAAAAAGTTACATTATATTTCTCATTACTACCCTTAAGGTCATGCATACCCAAAGTTATCATATAATCATCACAATCTGATATTCCCATGAACATACCCCTTACATCATATGTTTTATTAGAACAAAACAACTTTTAGCCCTCAATGGTTTCACCTCAAATGCTTCAGGGCTCGCTGTTACCTGAGTTTCCTTCCCATCTAACAAATGCACACAAGTTAATTCACTTAACCCAATAACACCTAACCCTAGGCTTAAACAAATGTTTTGACAACGACATTATTTTATCGGTTACTGATTGTTGCTGATACCACAGTCATGACAAAGCATAAGATTGACACATACTTGATAGAGGTCGAGCGACCGTCTCTAAAATGTTTGACTGGAATTCTCAACAGACATGGACCCTCAAGATTCCTCACTGATCTTACAGAATGAGCTGCTGGAACCTGCCCATCTATCTCTAATTTTCACAACAGAAGAATCAAACCACTCCATTTAGTTTCTCTCTTCCCTAACGAGCGGTACTGATCAGATACCTCTCCTTGTCTGTCATTAAAATCAAAGACCTCATCCTGTACCTCCATGATAATATCACTATTTCAGATGAATCTATATTGTTCTCTACTACTATCTGCTCTCCTATTTTAACCCTATTCATACTATCATTGACAGCACTCTCCATCCGTAACATAAACCCCTGAGTCCTTCTTGCTACCCCCTTTAATTTCAGAAAAGTTGTTGTCGGTGTCATACTTCCTACATTTGCTATTGCCATCGTATCATAAATCCCTTCCAAAGTTACCATTAAAGTAGTTGATTTAGTTGATGTATTAACACTCTTAACTACTTCTAGTGCGAAAGCTACCGATATCCAATGTGTATTATTTACTGTTGGAGTGGCTACTGTAATAATATACTTCCTGAACTCCTTCGGTGACTGTGGAAACTTCAACAGACTTCAAATCTTCCATCATAAGCGTTACTTTATGAATTACATAGTCTTTTAACCAATAATTCTTAACCGGAACAAATGTTAATGCTTGCACTAGATAAGTACACATATTCTCCCTAATCTTCTCTTATCATTACGCAAAATAAGTGAACAGTCACTCATAACCCTCTTCCACTTCATATCGTTGTACAAACTATATCTCCTTTGATTAGGTGCAACAGCTTCTACATCTGGTCCTGATAACAATACTTCTTCTCCATAATTATCTCTCCATGTGGGAGGAACGTCCCCATCCTAACCCTAATAAGTATTTTTCCCCCTAAAATTGGTGCTGGAGCTATTGGTTCCCTTATAATCAAATGCGATATATTTATGGCTTTAATAACTATCAATGTTGAAAGAGTTAAATTGCTTCTCACTGTTGTTATAATAGACTGAAGTGTTGATGTCATTGTTGTTACTTCTAGTTTCCCCAAAGCTTTGAACTCTTTGCTTGTACTTCCATCTATCACCACTAGTGTCAAATGACGTAAATGTAACTTACATTCACTCTCTCTTCCTACTCTAAACCCTAACTTTCAAACTTTTGATTATAAAAAAATACACCTACAATTACCTTGATCTTCCTACTCTAAAGTGTCCTTCACCATTGTTCTCCCTCTTACTACTAACTTTGAAACTTAGCTTACTGTCTTAGAGTTCCTTCAACCTAGTTCTCCTAACTTTTTAATCTAATCTTTCCACCTAACTTTAAAAACCTTTTCCACTGATTTATTCACAAAATCCCTTACCACCAATTTTTAGGATTGGGAAAGTCCCCACCTGGGAAAGTCCCCATCCCTTACCACCAAATATGTGATTGGGAAAGTCCCCACCTGCTTCTGACTTCTTTACACACAGACTTGGCAAACGACTAAACACCTTTTAGCCTAGCCTGAAATCTCTTGGTGTAAGAATGTAACCCAGAATAACAGTCACCCCTTTTAACTTTATTTTTCAGACAGATTGTCTAATAGGCAGTCTAATAGATTATCATCCTTCCTATGATATTATCTTTTTAAGCCAATATGATTCCCAAAAACCCTACTTTTTTTAACATCTTCTACCAGACAGCCGTTTAGTGTACATCCTATTGTACAGTTCAATTTACACCATGCATCTCTTCCCAACACTGCAATAGGTATATGTTATAATATTAGTATGTCTATTTTAATTTCTCTTTGATTTTTTATAGCATAGCTCAATTGGTTCCCTAAGAGTAATTAGCTGTTTTACTACCTCAAATCCCTATCCTAATTAGTTAATTTTACATAGTGAGATGTTTAACCTCTTTAGGCTGAACACAGATAAAAGCTTTTACACTATTCACTATCACTTCTCATAGTCCTGTTTTTACTTCAATTGTTGGATATTTTCTCTTCTTCTCTAATCGATGCTATCAGCTGACACCCCCCTTTCGGATCTTCTAGGCACTCTAGAATCCTTAGGGTTCACCTGGAGAACAGGTGATCTTAACTGGCCCCTGTATCTTCCTTAAAAATGTTCTCTGTTGTTTCCTCCTGGCCCATTGCACTCACAGGTAAAGTGACCAACCTGTCCATAATTATAACAGTCTTCTGAAAGTTGCTGGAAGTGTAGCTGAAATCTTCCTCCTCCTTCTAAGCCTTCTCGTCCTCTTCCTCTCCAATTATGTGTCTGTCCAGAAACTGGCTGTGGATATGAAACACCTGGTACCCCCCTTGGCTGGTACAATTGCATTTGATCTTGTTCAGTTGAAGCTGTAACAGTGATTGTTGATTTGGTTCACTCTGATTCTTCATAACCAAAGCTTCTCTTCTCCACCAGTTGTATGATTGAGTTTTCTGAGAGTTTCTTGATCCTGTTCTTTCTTGCTGTTGACATATCAGGATTCTTCAAAAGCTTATATTCTAAGTTCTGTCCTCAAAATATCATCTTCCATCATCTTCTTACTTTTCTTCTGTGCCAGTCCTTGTAGGATAAACTCCTTTTGAATACACAGCACCTTTAGTCTCCTCTTTATCGCTGTCTTCATCTGAACTCGAATCTCTTGTATCCTTCTTCCTTCAACTTCCATCAGAGATCAAATCTCTAGTATCCTTCTTTCCTCTCTTGCCAACTTCCTTCTGATCACAGAGTCATATCCACCCATGATCTCTTCTCAATCACTCTGATCTTCATCTTCATCATCTTCTTCAAGTTCCATCTTCCTTAACCTCACTCTTCTCTTTCAGACATCTCATTTTCTTCCTTCTGGAGTTTTGGATTCATCTTCATTGTCGTTTCTGCTTGTCCTCTATCTATTATTCATCTTCATCTCTGATGCAACAATCACCCTCCTGGATGATCCCTGGAAGCTGAGGATAAACATCCCTAAGCTCTACTTCCTTCTCGTAAGGTGGGTGTCTTTTTGCTGAATCCGTGTGTGAGAAAGGTATACTAACTTCTGCCATTAGTTTTCCTGTCGCCTTCTCTATACCGTTGTTTATCTTATCGCTGGAATCTTTTATCAGTTTTTGTTTGAGAATGAAGGGCAACTTTTGTTTCATTTGCCGGATAACCTAGCAATACTCTTAACTAAAGGATTACTATTTTTTCCATATCAACCGGTGTAATCACATTCATAGCCTTGATGTCGTTTTTCCCCATTGTAACAACCCTTTTATATTCCTTTATCGTGAATTATTTTATTTTAGACTATATAGCCTATGGCTTCGCCCCTTTAATTATTAATATAAACCAAACATTTTTTATTTATTTTTATCAATCAACCAAAATATGAATATGAAAAAATTCAATTAAACTTTCTATTCAAAAACCATTTCTAATTAAAAATAAAAAATCAATTAAAAATTCAATTAAAAATTATGAATAATTAAAACCAATTTTTTATTTCTACATCCTATGTCACCAATTTATCAATTAGTGGTGGCTATCTTACCACAACCCATCAAATGCAAATAGTCAACTTCAGACTACAATACCCATAAACAAAGCCTGTAACCCCTTGCTCTATAACCCCTTGCTCTATAAGCACCTAATTATCTTAAATTTACAGAATAATGTCAGTCCTCGATTCCCAACACAACTGTAATTAACCCCAGTGATGCACATAGCCTCCAAAATGTAATTTTTAATGAAATAGTATTTGCCAAGCCTATGTGAAATTGTCATAACATCAAATATCCTGTAGGGGGAAGATTTTGTAACCAGACCAGTCTCAAACCCTTGACTCGATCCTCTGCCGCGTCACGTGACGCTACGTCAGTACCCCCTCTCCTTCTCTCTCTCTCTCTCTCCTGTCGTCTCGTCCTATCGCCTCTCATGACAAAAACAGAGACACAGAAAAAGATTTTAGTAGTTACTGCAATCACTGAGTTATCTCAACCATATTCAACATTCCTTCGTTCACATTCGCTCTAAGAATCAACTCAGGACTAAATAGATCAATAACATTTCTATTTAATTTTATTTATTTTAATCGTCATTTAATTTAATTTATTATAATTCGTCCTCATATATCTAATTTATAAATTCAATAGGTCACAAAACAAGTTTCATGTTCGAACAACAGCCGCTTTAAAACTATAAGATTCGTGTTAAAATCTCTCCTCCTTGTTCCCTCGTCTGTGTTTCTCTGTCTCTTCCTGCGACACACAACCCCACAGAAATATGACACGTTACCCACAATCCCGTGTTGTAGTTTTACTAAACAACGTTTTGTAGTTTTAGTACCGGAACCCAACGTCTCATAATCTCGTGCCATAAACTACAACTCCCACGTTTTGTAGTGTAGTGTCATAAAATTAAACGCATGCGCAAATGCATTAATGCGCAATGCATTCAATGATACGATTCCCAGACAATAGAACGATAGCATTACGCTAAATTAAATTAAATTTAAATTTAAATTAAAATTAAAAGCTACAGCTTCACTATTTTATACCCTATACTCACACAATTACACATAACAGAGCTCACATTTGCGTAGAACTTTGAATTCCACACACAGAGACATATTTTAAGAGGCTTATCCTATCGCAATAGGACCTCTAAGGACACGTTAGCATGTAGCACGCAACACAATTAGCATTAGCCGCTATGTACCATGTAGCATGAAACCCAATCCAGCATTTAGCATTAGCATTAGCCTTAGCCTTTAGCTAACTGTGGCCTACCACGCCCTAAGTAACCCTGCATTGTGCCTAAATCATTGTCCATTTATCCCCTGCTAACTTTATGCTGCCGTAAGTTCTGGATAATCATATGAGCGGTTACCCCAAACAAATAACCCGTCGACTATAAGATGAGCATAACATACAATATAACCCGTCCACCTCATGGTTCCTAGAACCAACCTGACACCACACTAGCGCGTTGCAAGGATTCATGGCCCACTCCTAAGGAGTCGCCTCGTTTCGAGGTCTTTAACAGATTCACAATGCTCTAATTGCGTACGTATTCCTGACTTTATTCTGCCAATATCTGCCTTAATCTCTACCATCGATTGCTCTAAAATTCCAAGCCTACTCTCCCCCCTTTTGCCCTATCTACCAGTGCAACAATTGATAATGATTAGCCAGACCCCCAGTTATCAGCAATAACGCCACACGAGGCACGGTCGTATGGTACATTTCTCCAGTGTACACAAGCAGTATCCAACCTAACAAGCTCCAAAGCAGTAAGAAAAACTCACCCTTGTCTGGCCATGGCTTCAAAGCGAGTTAGCCTGGCGGCTGAATGAAACAAAGGGGAGATGCAGACCAGCCCCACGTTGGGCGCCATTTGTCGTATCGCGTAAGTGCTGGCAATTATTGCTGATAAACAAAGGAGTCCGCTCATACTGAACTTGGATCATAAGGTTTATTCATATCACAAGCTTCAGCATAAGTGACAGATGTCATGACATCCGGAGAACGGCGTCCCAGATTGCAATGGCCATTCTGCCCTTTCATTGTCTAGCCCCTACGTATAAACAATGCAAAAAGATGGGTGGCTCCCTCTTCTGGCCAATCACCAGTCTCCCCTGGGGCGTCACCCCACATTTGACCTAACATAAACAACATTCCATTTCTTCAAGAAAAACATTTAACAAAGGCATAATCCTAATACACGACACGATCAAGACCACCTTCCTCAACGTTGGTGTCATTGTTGAAAGAGCCGACTCTCTGCTATCTTGACAATTTATTATAGGCTCTCACAATTAATTTTTTCATGTCATCGAATATATAAGATGTATGCTACTTGGCAAATAAATGAATAAAAATTTTAAAGAAATTCTGCAGTCAAACTGTTTTTATTATGTAATCCCACAATTATTTTTACTGGATATGTGTGCAAAAAAAATTCTACATTCACATTTTTCTACTTTCTGTCAAGTCTACGCATACAATTTGATGCATACGTTCGATAAATCCAACGTATGCAACACACAGAACGATCTGCAACTGTCTCTGCAACGCAATGCTGCGAGGCAAACGGGTTTACTGATTTCATTCCATTGAGCCGACAACAATAACAACATTGTTGAGATTAGTAGTGACCAGGGCCCGTAGGAGTGCTGACCTAGCATCAGTTTTGACTTTTAGATCATAATGAATAAGATTATATGGACAGATCCTAGATCAGTACTCCTACTCTGAGATGCTTTGTGGATACGGGCCGTGATGGGTTGACAGCCGCTGGACCTGGGTTCTTGTTGCTGTTCTTTTTAAGGATTTTACAGGGTAGGATGAAGGCCTTTCTTTCAGTGGCCTGGCCTGTAATTCTCGTCAGACAATATCTGAATACTTGGTCAGATGAAATCAGGGAAAGATATTGCTGGATGAATCTCTCTTTTAATCCCTTGATGACTAACAGGTTCAGACCCATATCAGGACTGATTTAACATAAGTAGGCTAGCACTGCTGATGAATATTAGGGTTTCATCTATCTTAAAAATAATTAATATATTCTCGGTTTCTTGTCTCTCTTTATTGGGCTTTTATTTACTTCCAAATGATTAAGAACCAAAGTTTAATAATTGCATCAAGGAACACGATCCATCACCAAAGTCCTTCCATCTATACACATTAGAATAGTTTTATCCTCCCAATGTCTTTATAAAAAATTGATTCATAGCCTACACATGGTGCCTCCCAGTGAGTCAGGGGCTCCACCAGTTCCTGACCAGTCCTGTTGTAAACCATATCACTGCCCCCGTCAACCCTCCCATGACAACACCCCCAAAACCACCTGTCAGGACCCCCATCAACAACCCCGTCACTATGGCGACGAAGAGCTCCAATCTGTCACCGACGATTCTTTGCCTGTCCTCCTTCCTCCACTGGAATCTGTAGCGCTCCCTCTCCTCCACCTCATTGGACCGCACTGCCAAGAGAAAGACACACCCCTCTTTACTCACAGGGGAAAACAGTCACCAAGGTGGAATAGATCTATGTTCTTTGAGGGAAGTGTGTGAAAAATAACCTCCTAAATACTATATTGTACTGTATTGTACTGTATTGTATTGAATTGTACTGTGGTGTATTGCACTATACTGTATTTTACTATTGTGAATAAGTATAATTAAGTAAATGGCACAGATCATTAATCAATGTATTTCACAAATCACCACTAGATGGAGTGCTTTCATTTAATGACTGAAAAGGAGCTATTTCTATGGAGAAAGATGAAGTAGCCCCTAGACACTGATCTGAGGTCAGCTTTGTGTTTGGGGCATATAAATAAGCCCTGACAGGATTGGATTGGATAGGTGCCATCAAGGGGTAGAAATGCCCACTTAGCCTTTCACAGAGGAAGGTGGAACTACAGTATCGCTTTAATACAGGTCCTAATGGTTGTCCTAGGATCAGATTACCCTGACTAAATACTAACCAAACCATTAAATAGCTAAATCATATCTTACAGATTTGTGGTCCTCTGTAGCTCAGCTGGTAGAGCACGGCGCTTGTAACGCCAGGGTAGTGGGTTCGATCCCTGGGACCACCCATACACAAAAATGTATGCACGCATTACTTTAAGTCGCTTTGGATAAAAGCATCTGCTAAATGGCATATTATTATTATTATATATGGGGCCAATATGGAAGTGAGTATGTTGCTTTATGATGAGTCACTCACCCACTGTAGGTCTCTGAAACACAGGAGAACTCTATGCAGCTCTGACCAGCTCCTCTTTGTAGGAAGTCAGCAGTTGTCTCTGGACTCTATCTCCCATGATCCTTTGCTGATACTCCTCTGGGTTCTCCCCAGTGGCACTGGCTGATGAGGTGGGAAATGTAGTCATTGGACTTTTGTTCTGTTAGGTAACATTCTCCACATTGGAGTTTGGCCTGAGCATGCACTACAACAGGATATTTAGTGATTTCTCAATCTTTAGTAATGTTTAATATTAAGAAATAAGGAAGTCAAGAAAAGTTCAGAAAAGTTTCTCTGACGCACTTCCTACTCAGCCGGGGTTAAGGAGACTCTCACAACAAGTAATGTTAGCACACCACACTGAGGAAGTTATGGGAAAAAATATTACTGAATGAGGAAATCGCAAATTCTGGTGTCCACTGCCAAAATACTATGATCATAGCGTTTGTATGTGTGTGTGTGTGTGTGTGTGTAAATCAGCAAGCCATGCACCAAGTCAACTAAACACTCACCTAATATTCCTATAGCTGTGTGCTCCAGTCCTTCTCTCTCTAAGGTCAACCAAAACATGTAGTAACACACATCCTAGACCTGTGCCGTAGTAAGTATGTGATGTCACCCTCCCTCCCTTCTGGGTCTCCTACCTCCAGGAATTGAACCTTTGCAATATCTCAAATCACCTGTGCCGGTTGTCGAGACAACACCAGGTAAACACCTGTAAGGACACGCCCATCTAATGCTCCTGAATTATATTAATAGACCATGTGACTACAGGTCTCTCAAACAGAATGATATTAATATACCATGTGACTACAGGTCTCTCAAACAGAATGATATTAATATACCATGTGACTACAGGTCTCTCAAACAGAAAATATTAATATACCATGAGACTAGTGATCTCTCAAACAGAATGATATTAATATACCATGTGACTCAGGTCTTTCAAACATAATGATATTAATAGACCATGTGACTACATATTTCTCAAACAGAATGATATTAATAGACCATGTGACTACAGATTTCTCAAACAGAATGATATTAATATACCATGCGACTACAGGTCTCTCAAACATAATTATATTAATAGACCATGTGACTACAGGTCTCTCAAACAGAATGATATTAATAGACCATGTGACTACAGGTCTCTCAAACAGAATGATATTAATAGACCATGTGACTACAGGTCTCTCAAACAAACACAAGAAGAGATAGTGAGTACATGAGAAAAGCAACAAACTGGAAAATAACGTTCGATTGGACGTCCCTTCATTTTAGAACAAGCACCTTGACTGAATAACTGCAAAACTATTTAATTAATGAATGACTGATTTGTACGTTGTTATGTACATTTGTTATACATTGCAATAAAATACTTTTCCAAAATGCGTGTGTCCATTGTTGATGAAAAGGGGCGGCAGGTAGCCTAGCGGTTGGGAGCGTTGGGCCAGTAACTGAAAGGTCGCTGGTTTGAATCCCCAAGCCGACTAGGTGAAAAATCTGCCGATGTGCCTTTGAGCAAGGCACTTAACCCTAATTGCTCTTGTAAGTCACTCTGGATAAGAACGTCTGTAAATGACTAAACTGTAAACAACGTTTGGAAAAAGTGATTTATTGTAGGATAGATTTATTTTGTCTAAGATTGTATTTGTTCATCCCATTTCAATGTGACCAAGATCCCTTTCCATCTCTGGCCATCTCTGTGTGTACTCGTACTTTACTCGTACTCTGTCAATGTGTGTGATTTATAATTGTAAGTGCCCTATTGATCAGTTGAACATTGACTCAATAAAATGTTTTTGTAACCCATTGACCATCAGTTGAATGCACGTGTCACTTCAACTGATTTGTTTCTGGCCACCAACACGTCAGTATCTTCTGGGCTGATTAAACCAAATAATAAAACAGGTTTTAACTAATGTGGTCTATTATTTTAGATATTGACCTTTAAACTTCGACCCAGTGACTAAAGAGATATAGTAAATAAAAACGTATTTCATTAAGAAAAACACAAACACAAGTATAACAATAACATGTAGAATTTGTATCATAGTTTGAACACAATAAACACACGTTACATTATTCTTACAAGATAAACTAATTGTTGATGATTTGTTAGCACACACACACTAGATTATTTGGATTCATGAAACAGAAATATATTTTAAAAGTAATAAATCAAACAAAGAAAAACGTACACAAGGAAGGTTGAGGACTGGTTTGAAAGATGATACAGTCCCATCAACTACAGCAGATGGCATCATATAACTTATAACTGAACAAGATTCATCACTACTGATAACAGGCCAGTGGATATCCAAGGGAAAGTTAAATGGCATACATCATGATCCTTCACTTTCAGCAACAGAACCAATGGGGCTCCTTGGCAGGTAACTACTTGCTGACTGAGTAAAAAAAGATAAGAGCACCAGAACAAAATGCAATACCAACAACAATACTAATGTCAACAGCAGCATAACCATCCCTAAATATATATCATATGTGTTAGGGTAGTAGTTGTCATAGGGACAACACCAAAACTCAGTTATGTTAGGATATGTGTTAGGGTAGTAGTTGTCATAGGGACAACACCAAGACTCAGTTATGTTAGGATATGTGTTAGGGTAGTAGTTGTCATAGGGACAACACCAAGACTCCAGTTGGTTAACTGACTTCACTGAGGAAGGTGCCATACTTCTCTGGGTCAGGTCTCCCCTGCTAGTACTATTGCATTGAATATGGACTCAAAATCAGTTAAACAATCATTTTGAAAGATTCCGCAGTCACTAGTGTCAGGTGATCTGATAAGTAACTTCCAAGAAGCAATCAAAGGTTGTCTCAGAACATGTTAGGGTATCAATAAAATGCAAGCTTACATTTATTTTAATGAGGCAGAACTGAGAGATTTCTGTTAGATGGGCCAGCTGAAGTCTAAATTGTCTATATCGTAAAAAAAAAAATGGTAATAAAAAATGAGCTTTTTGGTACTATTTTAAGGCTAGGGTTAGGCATTAGGGTTAGCAATGTGGTTAGGGTTAGGTTTAAAATGTGATTTTATGACTGTGGCTGTGCCAGCTAGTGACCACTCTGCAGAGCTTCCTCCAGTACATGAGTCCTCCCAATATATGCCAACCTGCCAATACAAAACAGTACAAAGGTTTTCCTCCTGCTGCAATAACAGAATGTTTACCCTTTAAATTTACATTTACATTTTAGTCATTTAGCAGACGCTCTTATCCAGAGCGACTTACAGTTAGTGAGTGCATACATTATAAAAAAATAAATAAAATAAAAATCATACTGGCCCCCCGTGGGAATCGAACCCACAATCCTGGCGTTGCAAACACCATGTTCTACCAACTGAGCTACATAAATGCTGGAAGACATGAACTGAGTCTGACAGTAATACTAAGAATAATCCTAACATGTACAGTATGAAGTAGGATTTACACAATGTATTGGATTGAATATGGATTCAACTGTTGAAAAAAAAAAAAAAAACTTTAGACTTACAAAAACTTTCCACAGACCTTTTGGGTGAACAATCCCTTTTAAACATATCAGAGATTAAAATACGTCCTTGTCAACATAGTGGAGAAATACACAGATCCTAAGCATTGATACATTCTGAAATCCATCTCTAAAGTTTTTGTTCATCAAATTTAACCTGAAATCTGTTTAAAAACAACAACTTTGAAACTTTCATTTACATTTACATTTACTTTCCCCACTTATCTCTCAGATGTGCTAATAAGGAATTGCCAAGGTGCAATCAAAGGTCGATGGCATTTGTTTTGACAGCAAATAAAACACAATATACAAACATATCTTCCAAAACAGTATACCAAATACCACTGACAAACTTTATACACATGGGTATACACATTTAAACCAAAATACATAAGGCTTCACAGCAGTGGAGGCTGCTGAGGGGAGGACGGCTCGTAATAATGACTGGAACGGAACAAATGGAAACCATGTGTTTGATGTATTTGATTCCATTCCACCTATTCCACTCTAGCCATTAACACGAGCCCGTCCTTCCCCAATTAAGGTGCCACCAACCTCCTGTGCTTCACAGGCATTTAGGGTTCACTTTGAGTTACCGTTTTTCAGCATTATGCAGCATTTTTCAAATACAATTCAAGTTTAAAAATGAAGAATCTTGTCTTTTCTTTTGCCCACTTTATGTATAGAATATTTACCATACATAATGAAGACATTCATTATATATATACTTTGCTCTGATCTATCATCAAACAAAAGTAAAACATCCATACCATCAAGCCGAACCCTAGCCACCAGTTGATCTAAAGAATACATGTTCTAGATCCATCCAAAAGATCTTATTGCAAATATATTCAAATAATAAATTACTTATAGTTTCACACTTCACAGACATTGTTAGTGACAGAATACTTTCTGCTTAAGTTCCGTACCTCTTTCCAATTAACATTTTTACATTTTGAATTCCAGCAGAGGCGTCATGCCCATAGGGGGGCACAAGGGCACGTTCCCCCTCAGATTTGTCCTGTTATTAATTTTTGTTCAGATGTTAACACTGACTGTTAACCAACCCCATTCTCTCTAGTAAGTGATTCCTTCCCAGGTGTACCGCGGATGAAAGATATGCTAGGCAGGATGGGCGCAGATAGTATCGTCAGTGGAGGAGGAGAGAGAGTGTCGAGTGACACCACAGAGCATTTGATTTTAGCTGCTGGTGATGGCCAGGACTCACAGGAGGTGGAGAGAGAGTGTCGAGTGACACACAGAGCATTTGATTTTAGCTGCTGGTGATGGCCAGGACTCACAGGAGGTGGAGAGAGTGTCGAGTGACACACAGAGCATTTGATTTTAGCTGCTGGTGATGGCCAGGACTCACAGGAGGTGGAGAGAGAGTGTCGAGTGACACACAGAGCATTTGATTTTAGCTGCTGGTGATGGCCAGGACTCACAGGAGGTGGAGAGAGAGTGTCGAGTGACACACAGAGCGTTTGATTTTAGCTGCTGGTGATGGCCAGGACTCACAGGAGGTACAGTGCCGGGAAAAAGTATTTGCCCCCTTTCAAATTTTCTCGACTTTTGCATATTTTTGATACTGAATGTTATCAGATCTTCAACCAAAACCTAAAACTAGATAAAGGGAACCTGAGTGAACAAATAACACAACAATTACATACTTATTTCATTTATTTAATAAACAAAGTTATGCAACACCCAATGCCCCTGTGTGAAAAGTAAAAAGTAATTGCCCCCTTACACTCAATAACTGGTTGTGCCACCTTTAGCTGCAATGACTCCAAATGCTTCCTGTAGTTGTTGAAGTCCTGCCACAACATCTCAATAGGGATTAGGTCTGGACTAGCCCATTCCAAAATGTCAAATTTGTTGCTTTTTAGCCATTTTCATGTAAACTTGGTGTGTTTTGGATAATTGTCTTGCTGCATGCCCCAGCTACGCTTCAGCTTCAGGTCACAGACGGATGGCCTGACATTCTCCTGTAGAATTCTCTGATACAGAGCAGAATTCATGGTTCCATTATTAAGTTAAGTCGTCCAGGTCCTGAGGCAGCAAAGCATCCCCAAACCATCACACTACCACCACCATGCTTGACTGTTGGTATGAGGTTCTTACTGTGGAATGCAGTGTTTGGTTTTCACCAGGCATAATGGGACCCATCTCATCCAAAAAGCTATACTTTTAACCCATCTGTCCATAGAACATTATTCCAAGAGTCTTGATGATCATCCAGGTGCTTCCAGGTGCTTTTTGGCAAACTTGAGTCAACTTTTTGGACGACATGGGTCCCATTATGCCTGGCAAAAACCAAATAAACTTTTATTGACAAATACACTTTGTGTCATGTGTCAAACACAGAGGGAATTCCAGTTCAACCAAGGTTAACTCAAGTTTTGGTAGAACATGAAGTCGTTAATCGGACATAAATTCATATCATATTAGCAGACGCTCTTTTCCAGAGCGACTTACAGGAGCAATTTGGGTTAAGTGCCATGATCAAAGGCACACCGACAGATTTTTCAGCTAGTCTGCTCGGGGATTCCAACCAGCGACCTCTCGGTTATTGGCCCAACACTCTTAACCGCTAGTCTACCTGCCTTGAAAGAGGCCTCCATTAAAGTAGTAGAACTGACTGTATAAGATGAAATTACATTTTACAGGCATGGCAGATGATGTTGAAAGTAAATGATGTATTACTTTCCCTTGTATTTCCAATAGCCTGTTATCAGTAGTGATGAAGCTTGTTCAGTTATAAGAGTTGAATGGTGCCTCTTGTGCATAGAAACACTATCTACAAACCACTGGTTAATAGAAACACTATCTACAAACCACTGGTTAATAGAAACACTATCTACAAACCACTGGTTAATAGAAACACTATCTACAAACCACTGGTTAATAGAAACACTATCTACAAACCACTGGTTCATAGAAACACTATCTACAAACCACTGGTTCATAGAAACACTATCTACAAACCACTGGTTCATAGAAACACTATCTACAAATCACTGTCAGTTCCAAACAATTCCAAACAACTACCAATTATCATGTGATCATTACTCGTAAAGACCAGCAAATCTATACAGCATGTTTTTCTCTCATGGGTTATTTAATCAATAAGGCCCGAGGGGGTGTGGTACAGTGGCGGTCAGTGCCGTTTAAGATGAGGGAGGACAAATTTTATTTTATGAGCATGGCCTTATTTCTATGTTGGATGACTGTCATTCATATTCCATTCACCCAGTTCAATGTAACAGCGATAGGTTTACAACCTTGCCTATGAATGAAAGTTTACAATGTAGGTGCAGACAGGTCGAGAGACAAATTTGAGGTGACAGACAGTGACACATGGACAGACAGTGACATTCAATACCACCTTGCACACGCTTGCCTGCATCTAGCTGATATAGGGTGTAATCATTAGTCCAACAGTTGCAAACGAGAGTTTCTATTGGACAAATTCAGGTATGTTTATCCCTGTTTTGTTCCGTTTTGTTCTGTTTAAGAAACGTTTTTCAACAGAATCGGCAGAATGAATACACCCCTGATTACACATAAACTGTCACGAACGTTGAGAGACGGGTCAGACCAAGGTGCAGCGTGAAAAGCGTACATGTTTATTTACTCAATAAACATACAACACAACAAGAAAACAACGTAACGTGAAGTCCAAAGGGCTATACACATACCAGCCTAACAGGAACAAGATCCCACAACTAAGGTAGGCAAACAGGCTACCAAAGTATGATCCCCAATCAGAGACCACGAGCGACAGCTGCCTTTGATTGGGAATCATACCCGGCCAACATAGAAATAGAAAAACTAGAACATAAACATAGAATTTCTAACATAGATTTCCACACCCTGACTCAACAAACTATAGTTCTATAGGTCAGGGAGTGACATAAACACAGTTCACTTTCAAAGCAGCCACGTTGTATTCCTTCTTGTATATATGTGCTGTCCTCCTCTCACCTTTTCCTTTCGTTTGTGGACTTCAATGCACAACACATCAGCTGTATGTGACCAGGCGAAAAACCATTTCCAAGCCAAACTGCTACACACAGCCTACATCGTTGTCACCATATTAGCTAAAGTAACATCATAGTCAGCATAGCTAATAGAACTAACACATTAGTAAACCTACAATCATGCAGTAACGTTACAGTGTACCGTCAGTAAGCAGTTACACCGGCGGGCCTCGGTGGCAATACATTTGTAAAACCAAAAGCTTACCTTGATTTGGAAGAGTTCCAGTGTTGTGTTGGATAGTCATAGCCAGCTAGCTAACATAGCATCCCTCTGTTTGAGCAAGGTGTTTCAGTAGGCTAAACTAGCTAGCTACATTTGCTAGCTATGTAAGTGAAACTGAAAGTGAAAAAAAATGTAAAAATCTATTTCTCTCTTGCTTCTCCTTCATTTTGGAAGAAATTAATTTGTTCAAAACTGTTCAACTATTGTTTTTCTCTCTCTGTGAGTCAGCTACTCACCACATTTAATGCACTGTAGTGCTAGCTAGCTGTATTTTATGCTTTCAGTACAATTCTCTGATCCTTTGATTGGGTGGACAACATGTCAGCTCTGATAGGTTGGAGGACGTCCTCCGGAAGTTGTCATAATTACTGTGTAAGTCTACGGAAGCGGTTGAGAACCATGAGCCTCCTAGGTTTTGTATTGAAGTCAATATATGTCACGGTTTCGGCCGAGGCTGCTCCTCCTCCTGGTTCGGGCAGGCTTCGGCGGTCGTCGTCCCCGGAGTACTAGCTACCACCGATCTATGTTTCATGTTCGATTGGTTTTGTCTGGATGTTGTACACCTGTGTCTTGTTAGTCCTCGTTAGTGCCCTATTTAGTTCTCGTTGTGTGTGCTTGTCGTTGTGTGTGATTGTACTACTGTTTCGTGTTTTGGAGCTACATTTTCCCTCCAGTGTTTGAGAGGGTTGTTTGCACATGTTTGTGCGTCATTCGTTTTGTCGCCTGTGTGCGTCGTGCATTTTGCCTTCGGGCTTATTTTGCTTCGGTTGGATATATATTTATTGCACTAAAGCCTTTGGACTGAGCCTCTGTGTCCTGCGCATGATTCCTACACCACACCCACCTTCAGCACGCCTTGACAGAATCACACACCACTATAATGGAATCAGCAGGATCGGCAGTGACGCCTGTGTCGCTCGAGGAGCATCTCCGTGGGCAAGAGGACCAGATCCGACACCTGGAGACCGCTCTACAGGAGGTAATCAACATCATGCACCGATGGGAGGCCAGCAGTGTACCCACACCTCCACCTACCCTGTCCATCCCATCGGTCGGTCCACCAGTCCCAGGTTCGGAACCCAGGGGGATTCGGCTCTCGCTCCCGAGGGCGTATGACGGAACAGCTGCCGGGTGTCAGGGGTTCCTCCTGCAGGTAGAGCTCTACCTGGCCACTGTACACCCGGTGCCCTCGGGATACGAGAGCGTTTCCGCCCTCATCTCCTGTATCACGGGCAAGGCGTTGGAGTGGGCTAACGCCGAGTGGAGGAAGATGGACGCCAACACCATTACCTACGCCGAGTTCTCCCGCCTCTTCAAGGCCGTGTTCGACCATCCACCAGAGGGCAAAGCGGCGGGGGAGCGTCTGGTCCATTTGAGACAGGGGAGGAGGAGCGCTCAGGTGTTCGCTCTAGAGTACCGGACTCTAGCGGCGGATGCAGGGTGGAATGAACGGGCTCTCATCGACCATTTTCGATGTAGCCTACGAGAGGACGTTCAACGTGAGTTGGCCTGCAGGGATACCCATCTTACCTTCGACCAGTTGGTCGATATGTCCATCCGTTTGGACACCCTGCTGGCCACCCGTGGACGTCCCGAGGGGAGTCCGTCCATTCCGCCCTCCGACACCTCCGAGCCGAGCCCTATGGAGCTCGGGGGTGCCGGCGCTAGAGAACGGAGTGGGAAGAGCCCGAGGGGGCCTGTCTCCTGCACCAAGTGCGGTCGTGGAGGGCACACTACGGCCAGGTGCTGGGGAGGGTTCTCCGGGAGTAACGACAACAGGTCACGCACTGGGGGGGCCTCCCAGGTGAGTAGACGTCCCACTTACCCAGAGCTTTCTGTTGCACACTTTTGTATACCTGTTTGTTTTCCACAGGTTGCACCTCATTCCCAGCATAAGGCGCTAGTAGATTCAGGCGCAGCTGGGAATTTTGTTGATCGTAAGTTTTGTTTTGAGTTAGGGATCCCTCTCCTACCTGTTGACCAACCTTTTCCCGTTCATGCCTTAGACAGCCGTCCGTTGGGGTCGGGGTTGATCAGGGAGATCACAGCGCCACTTCGGATGTGTGCGCAGGGGGGTCATGAGGAGACTATACAGTTGTATCTGATCGACTCTCCTGCGTACCCAGTGGTGCTGGGGATTCCCTGGTTAAGCACCCATAACCCTGCTATTTCGTGGCAACAGAGGGCTCTCGATGGGTGGTCTGCTCAGTGTGAGGGGCGATGTCTGGGTGTTTCCGTGGGGGCGACTTCGGTGGAAAGTCCAAACCAAGTGCCCGCACTGCACATTCCGCCTGAATATGGGGATTTAGCACTCGTGTTTAGTAAAATTAGGGCGACGCAGTTGCCTCCTCATAGACAGGGGGATTGTGCGATTGATCTCCAGGCAGGAGCAGCGCTCCCACGGAGCCATGTGTATCCTTTGTCTCAAGAGGAGAGGAAAGCTATGGAGACTTATATAGCCGAATCTTTGAGACAGGGATACATTCGGCCCTCCACTTCTCCCGCCTCCTCGAGCTTCTTTTTTGTGAAAAAGAAAGATGGAGGGTTGCGCCCGTGCATTGATTACCGTGGTCTCAATCAGATTACTGTGAAATACAGCTATCCACTCCCTCTGATTGCGACCATGACGGAGTCATTGCATGGAGCGCGGTTTTTCACAAAACTGGATCTCAGGAGCGCGTATAACTTGGTGCGCATTAGGGAGGGTGACGAATGGAAGACAGCGTTTAGTACCACGTCTGGTCATTTCGAATATCTCGTCATACCATATGGGTTGATGAATGCTCCATCAGTCTTCCAGTCCTTCGTAGATAACATTTTCCGGGATATGCAGGGACAAGGGGTGGTCGTATACATTGATGACATTCTGGTGTACTCGTCTACCCGAGCCGAGCATATAACCCTGGTGCGGCGTGTATTGAGGAGGCTGTTGGAGCACGACCTATATGTCAAGGCAGAGAAATGTCTGTTTTTCCAGGAGTCGGTCTCCTTTTTGGGTTATCGGTTGTCCGCGTCAGGGGTGAGAATGGAGGTGGATCGTGTGTCCGCTGTGCGTAATTGGCAAACCCCAACTACTGTAAAAGAGGTGCAGCAGTTTTTGGGCTTTGCGAATTACTACCGGAGGTTTATCCGGGGTTTTGGACAGGTGGCAGCTCCCATCACGTCCCTTCTGAAGGGGGGTCCGGTGCGCCTGCAGTGGTCAGCCGATGCGGACAGGGCCTTTAGGAGACTGAAGGACCTGTTTACGTCGGCTCCGGTGCTAGCGCATCCGGATCCCGCATTACCCTTTCAGGTCGAGGTAGACGCGTCTGAGGCTGGTATAGGGGCCGTTCTCTCTCAACGGTCCGGCACGCCACCTAAACTCCGCCCCTGTGCTTTTTACAGTAAGAAGCTCAGCCCGGCGGAGCGTAACTATGACGTTGGGGACAGGGAGCTGTTAGCTGTAGTTCAAGCCCTTAAGGTGTGGAGGCATTGGCTTGAGGGGGCTCAACACCCTTTCCTCATTTTGACTGACCATCGGAACCTGGAGTACATCCGGGCAGCGAGGAGACTGAACCCTCGCCAGGCTCGATGGAGTATGTTTCTCACCAGGTTCGTATTTAAAATCACGTACATCCCTGGGTCCCAGAATGGTAAGGCAGATGCGCTGTCCCGGCGGTATGACACGGAGGAGAGGTCCGTTGAGCCCACTCCCATACTACCGGAGTCTTGCCTAGTGGCACCGGTGGTGTGGGAGGTCGATGCCGAAATCGAGCGAGCGTTGCGTACCGACCCCAGCCCTCCACAGTGTCCTGAGGGTCGGAAGTACGTTCCGCTCGAGATTCGGGATCGACTCATTTACTGGGCTCACACGTCACCCTCCTCTGGACATCCGGGTATCGGCCGGACGGTGCATTGCCTCAGCACTAAATACTGGTGGCCCACTTTGGCTAGGGATGTGAGGGTTTATGTCTCCTCCTGCTCGGTGTGTGCCCAGTGTAAGGCGCCCCGACATCTGCCCAGGGGTAAGTTACAACCCCTGCCCGTTCCACAACGACCATGGTCCCACCTCTCGGTGGATTTTGTGACAGACCTTCCCCTCTCTCAGGGGAATACCACCATCCTGGTCGTTGTGGACCGGTTCTCTAAGGCCTGTCGTCTTCTCCCTATGGCGGGTCTTCCTACTGCCCTACAGACCGCTGAGGCCCTATTTACCCATGTCTTCCGGCATTACGGGGTACCCGAGGATATAGTGTCTGATCGAGGTCCCCAGTTTAACTCTCGTGTTTGGAGAGCGTTCATGGAGCGTTTGGGGGTCTCGGTTAGCCTTACCTCAGGGTACCACCCGGAGAGTAACGGGCAGGTAGAACGTGTCAACCAGGATGTGGGTAGGTTTCTGAGGTCGTATTGCCAGGACCGGCCTGAGGAGTGGGCACGGTACATTCCCTGGGCCGAGATGGCCCAGAACTCTCTCCGCCACTCCTCTACTAACCTAACCCCCTTCCAATGTGTGTTAGGGTACCAGCCGGTTCTGGCACCTTGGCAGCAGAGCCAGATCGAGGCCCCTGCGGTGGATGATTGGATGAGGCGCTCGGAAGAGACGTGGAACGCTGCCCACGTCCACCTGCAGCGGGCCGTCCTTCGTCACAAGGCGAGCGCCGATCTCCACCGCAGTGAGGGGCCGGTGTACGCACCCGGAGATCGAGTCTGGCTCTCTACCAGAAACCTACCCCTCCGCCTGCCCTGCCGGAAGCTGGGTCGGCGGTTTGTGGGGCCCTTTAAAGTCCTGAGAAGATTGAACGAGGTATGTTATAGATTACATCTACCTGTTGAGTATAGGAATATTAACCCCTCGTTCCATGTGTCTCTTCTCAGGCCGGTGGTAGCTGGTCCACTCCAGGACAATGAGATAGGGGAGACTCCTCCGCCCCCACTGGACATCGAGGGGGCTCCGGCGTACACCGTTCGGTCCATCTTGGACTCTAGACGCCGGATGGGGGGTCTTCAGTATCTCGTGGAGTGGGAGGGGTACGGCCCGGAGGAGCGGTGCTGGGTGCCGCGGAGGGACATCCTAGACCCATCTCTCCTGTCGGAGTTCCACCGGGACCATCCCGCGCGCCCTGCTCCGCATCCTCCTGGTCGTCCCCAAGGCCGGGGTCGGCGCACGGCTGGGGCCGCGCGTCAAGGGGGGGGGTACTGTCACGGTTTCGGCCGAGGCTGCTCCTCCTCCTGGTTCGGGCAGGCTTCGGCGGTCGTCGTCCCCGGAGTACTAGCTACCACCGATCTATGTTTCATGTTCGATTGGTTTTGTCTGGATGTTGTACACCTGTGTCTTGTTAGTCCTCGTTAGTGCCCTATTTAGTTCTCGTTGTGTGTGCTTGTCGTTGTGTGTGATTGTACTACTGTTTCGTGTTTTGGAGCTACATTTTCCCTCCAGTGTTTGAGAGGGTTGTTTGCACATGTTTGTGCGTCATTCGCTTTGTCGCCTGTGTGCGTCGTGCATTTTGCCTTCGGGCTTATTTTGCTTCGGTTGGATATATATTTATTGCACTAAAGCCTTTGGACTGAGCCTCTGTGTCCTGCGCATGATTCCTACACCACACCCACCTTCAGCACGCCTTGACAATATACCAAGAGGAGGACGGAAGCTAGCTGTCCTCCAGCTACACCATGGTGCTACCCTACAGAGTGCTGTTGAGGCTACTGTATACCTTCTTTGCAAAACAGTTTGTTTTAATCAATTATTTGGTGACGTGAATATATTTAGTATAGTTTTCTCTAAAAAGGATAACTTCTTAAATGTTTTGCCATTTTTATTTTGATGAAATTCACTGAGGAGTATGGTCCTCCCCTTCATTTACATTTACATTTTAGTCATTTAGCAGACGCTCTTATCCAGAGCGACTTACAGTTAGCGCATACATTATTTTATCGAACCCTTCCTCCTCTGAGGAGCCTCCACTGGTAAAAACGGTTGGCTGGTATGCCCTCACCTGTCTGAGCCACTATAGTGCTATCCGGTTAGAACATGGTGTTCAGGCCCATCACTGTACTCTTGATAGTCACCACCACACACACACACACACACACACACACACACACACACACACACACACACACACACACACACACACACACACACACACACACACACACACACAGCCGTCTTATTGTTGTGGTTCTATTAGCCAAAGATATGCACACATGTAAACAGTATTAGTTAAGGGTTATAACTATGCAATATACATATACTGTATGTACATGAATGGCAAATGGCAGTACACTTACAACATGTCTATAAAGGGCTATAAACCCAGCATCAATATAAGCATAAACTTAAACATTCACCTTTTGGAGAGAGAGAGAAACTAATTACTTGGAATGACAAAGGGTCAAGATTTATGGTGCCCTCTCTCTCCAGCCCTGTGTGAGAATCTGCCAGGCTGAGATCTTCTCAGATCTGCCCTGGCGCCAAAGAACCTTAAATGACTCTGTGCATGAGCAAGCACCAAGAACCCTCTGGGATGACTCTAGAAGCTCGCCCAAGGCAGCACAATAAAACACCTTAATAAAGGCCACTATGGAACACGCTGTGGTAGCGTAAGCAAGTAAAATACTATGTTTAACAATATAACAATTAAACCACTTCTACAAAAGTACTTGTGCAACCAATGCAATAAAACACTTATTGCAGTATGAAATAATACCACATACCATAAACAATACGCAAAGCAGTACTGGCAACATCGGTACTGTCAATCTGCCATCTTCTGTTTGCAGGGAGGGGGTACACAGACCAGGGAGGGAGGGTAGAGGGAGAACATAGACCAGGGAGGGTAGAGGGAGGGTAGAGGGAGAACATAGACCAGGGAGGGTAGAGGGAGGGTAGAGGGAGAACATAGACCAGGGAGGGTAGAGGGAGGGTAGAGGGAGAACATAGACCAGGGAGGGTAGAGGGAGGGTAGAGGGAGAACATAGACCAGGGAGGGTAGAGGGAGGGTAGAGGGAGAACATAGACCAGGGAGGGAGGGTAGAGGGAGAACACAGACCAGGGAGGGAGGGTAGAGGGAGAACACAGACCAGGGAGGGAGGATAGAGGGAGGGTAGATGGAGGGGAGGGTAGAGGGAGGGTAGAGGGAGAACATAGACCAGGGAGGGAGGATAGAGGGAGAACATAGACTAGGGAGGGAGGATAGAGGGAGGATAGAGGGAGGGTAGAGGGAGGGCAGAGGGAGGGGAGGGTAGAGGGAGGGTAGAGGGAGGGCAGAGGGAGGGGAGGGTAGAGGGAGGGGAGGGTAGAGGGAGAACATAGACCAGAGAGGGAGGATAGAGGGAGGGGAGGGTAGAGGGAGAACACAGACCAGGGAGGTAGGATAGAGGGAGGGGAGGGTAGAGGGAGAACACAGACCAGGGAGGGAGGGTAGAGGGATACCTTAGAGTACATGTAATTTTTGTTTGTACACAGTCATTTGATACATGGTATAGAAAAGTACAATCTTAGGTGAGTACATGGGGAACTATATCTCTGCAGATGATCTGTCTCTCTGGTCTAAATCACTGATACAGGTCCCCTCCACCCTCTGATGGTATGGATAACTAGTCGTTATGTCTACAGAGAAACCTAGATTCAAATAAAGGTCCTATTTCTCAAATTACTATGGGCGGAATTAGGTGTTTTGGTTTGGACTTTAATTTTGATACAGAAACGCTAAACAATTATTTAGATTTGTTGAGAACAAGTTTGTTGACAAAGTCATGGAAGTTTTAACAATTCAATAAACCACCTTTGGCCTATAATCGCAAATATTGACAGATATTGATATTGACAAATGTTCCACATAAAAAACCTACAGTCAAATAAAGGTCCTATTTACCAAATGACTATAGGCAGAGTTAGTCCATATTGATACAGAAACACTAAAAAATGATTTAGATTTGTTAAGAACAAGTTGATTGACAAACTCATGAAAAATTTGAACAATTGAATAAACCACCTTTAATCACTAATATGCCTCTGGAATTAAAATGACCCCAGTCAGTATCTTGAGGCTGTAGCTCTGCCACCTTCCTCTGTGGATGCCATGTACTGAGAAACATATATCTCTAGCTTAAACAGACAGATGTTTATGGAGATTTTGTAGTATTATGCACATTTTATATTTAAAAAATCAATTGCACACATTATGCATCTATTCCCCCTGTCACAAAGGGATTTTTGGCTGATTTAAGATGAAATCGTCAACCCTATACCATGCCTTCGGAAAATATTCAGATCCATTTACTTTTTCCACATTTTGTTACGTTACAACCTTATTCTAAAATGGATTAAATAGTTTTTTCCACTCATCAATCTACACAAAATACCCCATAATGACGAAGCAAAAATAAGTTTTTAGAATTTTTTGGTAATTTATAAAAATATAAAAATATATACAGTGGGGAAAAAAAGTATTTAGTCAGCCACCAATTGTGCAAGTTCTCCCAGTTAAAAAGATGAGAGAGGCCTGTAACTTTCATCATAGGTACACGTCAACTATGACAGACAAAATGAGGAAAAAAAATCCAGAAAATCACATTGTAGGATTTTTATGAATTTATCTGCAAATTATGGTGGAAAATAAGTATTTGGTCAATAACAAAAGTTTCTCAATACTTTGTTATATACCCTTTGTTGGCAATGACACAGGTCAAACATTTTCTGTAAGTCTTCACAAGGTTTTCACACACTGTTGCTGGTATTTTGGCCCATTCCTCCATGCAGATCTCCTCTAGAGCAGTGATGTTTTGGGGCTGTCGCTGGGCAACACGGACTTTCAACTCCCTCCAAAGATTTTCTATGGGGTTGAGATCTGGAGACTGGCTAGGCCACTCCAGGACCTTGAAATGCTTCTTACGAAGCCACTCCTTCATTGCCCGGGCGGTGTGTTTGGGATCATTGTCATGCTGAAAGACCCAGCCACGTTTCATCTTCAATGCCCTTGCTGATGGAAGGAGGTTTTCACTCAAAATCTCACGAAACATGGCCCCATTCATTCTTTCCTTTACACGGATCAGTCGTCCTGGTCCCTTTGCAGAAAAAACAGCCCCAAAGAATGATGTTTCCACCCCCATGCTTCACAGTAGGTATGGTGTTCTTTGGATGCAACTCAGCATTATTTGTCCTCCAAACACGACGAGTTGAGTTTTTACCAAAAAGTATTTTGGTTTCATCTGACCATATGACATTCTCCCAATCCTCTTCTGGATCATCCAAATGCACTCTAGCAAACTTCAGACGGGCCTGGACATGTACTAGCTTAAGCAGGGGGACACGTCTGGCACTGCAGGATTTGAGTCCCTGGCGGCGTAGTGTGTTACTGATGGTAGGCTTTGTTACTTTGGTCCCAGCTCTCTGCAGGTCATTCACTAGGTCCCCCCGTGTGGTTCTGGGATTTTTGCTCACCGTTCTTGTGATGATTTGGACCCCACGGGGTGAGATCTTGCGTGGAGCCCCAGATCGAGGGAGATTATCAGTGGTCTTGTATGTCTTCCATTTCCTAATAATTGCTCCCACAGTTGATTTCTTCAAACCAAGCTGCTTACCTATTGCAGATTCAGTCTTCCCAGCCTGGTGCAGGTCTACAATTTTGTTTCTGGTGTCCTTTGACAGCTCTTTGGTCTTGGCCATAGTGGAGTTTGGAGTGTGACTGTTTGAGGTTGTGGACAGGTGTCTTTTATACAGATAACAAGTTCAAACAGGTGCCATTAATACAGGTAACGAGTGGAGGACAGAGGCGCCTCTTAAAGAAGAAGTTACAGGTCTGTGAGAGCCAGAAATCTTGCTTGTTTGTAGGTGACCAAATACTTATTTTCCACCATAATTTGCAAATAAATTCATAAAAAATCCTACAATGTGATTTTCTGGATTTTTTTTCCTCAATTTGTCTGTCATAGTTGACGTGTACCTAATGATGAAAATTACAGGCCTCTCTCATCTTTTTTGGTGGCTGACTAAATACTTTTTTCCCCCACTGTATTTATCACATTTACATAAGTATTCAGACACTTTACTCAGTACTTTGTTGAAGCATCTTTGGCAGCAATTACATCCTCAAGTCTTCTTGGGTATGACGCTACAAGCTTGGCACACCTGTATTTGTGGAGATTCTCCCATTCTTCTCTGCAGATCCTCTCAAGCTTTGTCAGGTTGGATGAGGAGCGTTGCTGCACAGCTATTTTCAAGTCTCTCCAGAGATGTTCGATTGGGTTCAAGTCCGGGCTCTGGCTGGGCCACTCAAGGACATTCAGAGACTTGTCCCGAAGCCACTCCTGCGAATTTCTTGGCTGTGTGCTTAGGGTCGTTGTCCTTTTGGAAGGTGAACCTTCGCCCCAGTCTGAGGTCCTGAGCGCTCTGGAGCAGGTTTTAATCAAGGATCTCTCTGTACTTTGCTCAGTTCATCTCTCCCTCGATCCTGACTAGTATCCCAGTCCCTGCCCCTGAAAAAGATCCCCACAGCATGATGCTGCCACCATCATGCTTCACCGTAGGGATGGTAACAGGTTTCCTCCAGACATGGCGCTTGGCATTCAGGCCAAAGAGTTCAATCTTGATTTCATAAGTCCAGAGAATCTTGTTTCTCATGGTCTGAGAGTCCTTTAGGTGCCTTTTGGCAAACTCCAAGCGGGCTGTCATGTGCCTTTTACTGAGGAGTGGCTTCCGTCTGGCCACTCTACCATAAAGGCCTGATTGGTGGAGTGCTGCAGAGATGGTTGTCCTTCTGGAAGGTTCTCCCATCTCCACAGAGAAACGCTGGAGCTCTGTCAGAGTGACCATCGGGTTCTTGGTCACCTACCTGACCAAGGCCCTTCTCTCCCGATTGCTCAGTTTGGCGGCCAACTCTAGGAAGAATCTTGGTGGTTCCAAACTTCTTCCATTTCAGACTGATGGAGGCCACTGTGTTCTTGGGGACCTTCAGTGCTGCAGACAATTTTTGGTACCCTTCCACAGATCTGTGCCTCGACACAATCCTGTCTCTGAGCTTTATGGACAATTTCTTCAAACTGTCAACTGTGGAACCTTATATAGACAGGTGTGTGCCTTTCCAAATCATGTCCAATCAATTGAATGTACCACCACTGGACTCAAATCAAGTTGTAGAAACATCTCAAGAATGATCAATGGAAACAGGATGCACCTGAGCTCAATTTTGAGTGTCATAGCAAAGGGTCTGAATACTTATGTAAAAAAGGTTTTTCTGTTTTTATTTTATTTTTAATTAGCAAAAAATTATGAAAAACTGTTTTCACTTCGTCATTATGGGGTATTGTGTGTAGATTGCTGAGGGGGGAAAAAACTATTTAATCCATTATAGAATAAGGCTGTAATGTAATAAAATGTGGAAAAAGTCAAGGGGTCTGAATACTTTCCGAGTGAACCTGACCTGAATAATCTCATGACTGTTTTAATCTTATCATCATGTCAGGTATCTACAGTGTCTCTTTCCCTGTTAGGAAACATGCTTTGACATGTTGATGGCGTCAAAACAACAGCAAACTACATTCCATGCAGCGATGGTAAAAGACAAGATAGGTATCGAAAGAGAAAGAAGGATAGACATCGGCTCAGGAGGGACGTGTCACAAATGGCATCATATTCCCTTTATTGTGCACTACTTTTGACCAGGGCCCTAGTGCACTATAAAGGGAATAGGGTGCCATTTGGGAAGAAACCCACGTGTTCCTCCCACAACACAATCCTCCTTCTAAAAGGCAAGAGACTGAAGCACTCAGCTTCACCTGGACATCTGTGAGGCGGAGAAGAGAGCTGAAGTACCTTTCGTGGGATGAACTTCAGTCCTCAAACGTGAGATAGAAAAAAAAGCATGGAAGATGATCGTAGTGAGTACTTAATAACAGCTTTATAAAATGGGTTTTATATGATGTGATTTACTTAAACATTTTGAAAAGTTCCATTGATTTAAGAATAACTGTACAGCTGTCAACCTGAACCTGATATACAATTAGACATGAATGGATTGTTTTATGTCTACTACAGTTCCTCTACTAAAGGAGCCAGAGACATCATACTTCGGTGAGCACTACAGTCGGTATGTTGATAGAACTTCGGCAGCCTAGTCCTCAAATTAGCTTTGTTAAAATCCCCAGCTACAATAAATGTAGCCTCAGGATATGTGGTTTCCAGTTTGCATAAAGTCCAGTGAAGTTCTTTGAGGGCCGTCGTGGTATCGGCTTGAGGGGGGGGATATAAACGGCCGTGGCTATAACGGAGGAAAATGATCTTGGGAGATAATACGGTCTGCTTTTGATTGTGAGGTATTATAGGTCGGGTGAACAAAAGGACTTGAGTTCCTGTATGTTACTACAATTACACCATATGTAGTTAATCATGAAACACACACCTCCGCCCTTCTGCTTCCCGGAGAGATATTTATTCCTATCTGCGCGATGAACTGAGAATCCCTCTGGCTGGTCCGATTTCGACAGAGTATCCCAAGAGAGACATGTTTCCGTGAAAAAAGTATGTTACAGGCTCTGATGTCTTTTTGGAAAGAAGTCATTCCATGCAGCGATGGTAAAATACATGATAGGTATCGAAAGTGAAAGAAGGATAGACATCGGCTCAGGAGGGACGTGTCACAAATGGCATCATATTCCCTTTATTGTGCACTACTTTTGACCAGGGCCCTAGTGCACTATAAAGGGAATAGGGTGCCATTTGGGAGGAAACCCATGTGTTCCTCCCACAACACAATCCTCCTTCTTAAAGGCAAGAGACTGAAGCATTCAGCTTCACCTGGACATCTGTGAGGCGGAGAAGAGAGCTGAAGTACCTTTCGTGGGATGAACTTCAGTCCTCAAACGTGAGATAGAAAAATGTGTAACAAAATGTGGAAAAAGTCAAGGGGTCTGAATACCTTTCGAAGGCCCTGTATATTATTGTAATTATTATTTGTAGTTATTTTTTTTTTTGTACATGATTTTTTACCTCTTGAAAGTTTAATTTTTTGGTGGGTTGAAGTTTCACTTCTCAAAAGCAGCAAATTGGTAGAACTACCCACCTACAGTATGAATTAATGAAGAATTAATTAAGGAATTAATTGATTTTAATTGACAAATGTAAAATACATATAAAGTTGCCTTAGCCGAGTACAATACATACATTAAAAAATCCTAGAGGATTAAAAACACAATAGTCTACTGACATATTTCCATATTTCCATGTACATTAGAAGTTTACCTCTTTAACCCTTTTTGAATCACAAATAGATTAATTAAATAATACAAAAAAGTTTGATCTGATTGTATTCTTTTTAATCACCTACAGTCTACATGTTATTATTTATCACTTAACGTGTTTATTAATTCATCGAGGACCATAATGCTCAACATTAATATTGTAAGTATTCTACTAGCTTCTGAATACAGTAGCTAATTTCCATCTGTGGTACTACTGCTTTTTACTGTCTTCTCTTCTTTACCAAAATAGCAATAGCTGCTATACCAGATACAGCTCCCCCAACCAACAGAACTGGTCCTGCTACCACGGCCACTGCTGCTCCAGCAGCAACAAGTACTGTAGTCCCAGCTACTACTGCCCCAACAGCTGCTGCTGAAGTTAAACCTATCGCAATATTTTCTCTTTGCTGTCTCCTCCTCTCTTCCTCCCGTCTCCTATTTTCTTCCTCCCGTCCCCTCCTTTCTTGCTCCCGTATCTCCTCCTCCTTTCTCCTCCTCTCTTTCTCCCTCTCCTCTCTCCTCTTATTCTCCTCCTCTCTCAATTTCCTCTGAACCTCCTGGTACATCTCATTGGTGTAGTGCTCTCCTCCATTCATCTCCACCATCTCTTCTATCTTCCTCAGCAGCTGTGTGACCTGAACACGATCATCCCTCTGATCATTATTGAGACAATGGTACCTTCCCCAACAACTTTTGATCAGTTCCCGAACTGAAAAACAAGGTTTCAGACACTCTTCAACTGTTTTCCCCTTCAACTGATCTTTACCAGTGAACAGAATGATGGTGTACTTTAAGGATTCTTCTCCAAAGTTCTCCTGGATCCACTTCACAGTGTTCCTCTCCTCCTCTGTGAACCTCTCCAGTCTGATCACCAGCAGGAAGGCATGAGGTCCTGGGACTGACATTTCTATACACCTGACTATTTCACTTTTCATCTCTTCTTGAGACATGGTTGTGTCAAAGAGTCCTGGGGTGTCGATGACATCAATCCTACTCCCACCCACCACTCCACTCTGTTTCTCACATTTTTCAGTTACAGACACAAGGGAGGCCTCTTCTGTAAAGGCATCTTTCCACAGGATGGTGTTTCCTGTTGAACTCTTCCCTGCTCCAGTCTTACCCACCAGAACTATCCTCAGATCAGACGGCTGCTCTGAATCTGTGGAAATAGAAAATGTAATGCAGTTTCATGATTATCAGTTACTAAAGTCATTCAATTAGATTCACAGTGACATCATTATCAGTTACTAAAGCCATTAAATTAGATTCACAGTGACATCATTATCAGTTACTAAAGTCATTCAATTAGATTCACAGTGACATCGTTATCAGTTACTAAAGTCATTCAATTAGATTCACAGTGACATCATTATCACTTACTAAAGTCATTCAATTAGATTCACAGTGACATCATTATCAGTTACTAAAGTCATTCAATTAGATTCACAGTGACATCATTATCACTTACTAAAGTCATTCAATTAGATTCACAGTGACATCATTATCAGTTACTAAAGTCATTCAATTAGATTCACAGTGACATCATTATCACTTACTAAAGTCATTCAATTAGATTCACAGTGACATCATTATCAGTTACTAAAGTCATTCAATTAGATTCACAGTGACATCATTATCACTTACTAAAGTCATTCAATTAGATTCACAGTGACATCATTATCAGTTACTAAAGTCATTCAATTAGATTCACAGTGACATCATTATCACTTACTAAAGTCATTCAATTAGATTCACAGTGACATCATTATCAGTTACTAAAGTCATTCAATTAGATTCACAGGGACCATATTCAGCTTACAGCAACAGTGAAGCCTAGCTATTGCATCACTAGTTTTATTTGTCCAATACAATTGTTATCTTAGCTGCATGGCTGTCAGTCTCTATGAGAGAGGGTGATGAAACACCTATTGTTGTGGATCTTTCACCTATGTATACTCCATCTACAGAACCTGAAATGAAATGTTTTGTCCTAGTATCTATGCAACATTGATTCAAGGATTACATAGTATACTAATTGTATATCAGGTTCAGATTGACAGCTGTACAGTTTTTCTTAATTAATGGAACTTTTCTAAATGTTTAAGTAAATTACATCATATAATACATATGTTATAAAGCTGTAATTAAGTACTCACTATGATCATCTTCCATGCTTGTATGATGACTGACGTTCATCCCACGAAAGGTACTTCAGCTCTCTTCTCCGCCTCACAGATGTCCAGGAGAAGCTGAATGCTTCAGTCTCTTGCCTTTAAGAAGGAGGATTGTGTTGTGGGAGGAACACGTGGGTTTCTTCCCAAATGGCACCCTATTCCCTTTATAGTGCACTAGGGCCCTGGTCAAAAGTAGTGCACAATAAAGGGAATATAGTGCCATTTGTGACACGTCCCTCCTGAGCCGATGTCTATCCTTCTTTCTCTTTAGATACATATCTTGTCTTTTACCATCGCTGCATGGAATGTATTTTGCTGTTGTTTTGACGCCATCAACATGTCTAAGCATGTTTCCTAACAGGGAAAGAGAAACTGTAGATATAGCATTGCAGTGCATTCGGAAAGTATTCAGACTTTTTTTTCCATATTTTGTTACGTTACAGCCTTACAGCACTCCACCAATCAGACCTTTATGGCCTTGAGATGTTTCTACAACTTGATTGGAGTTCACCTGTTGTAAATTCAATTGATTGGACATGATTTGGAAAGGCACACACAATGTGCAATGGAGCAGAATGTTCTGTTTTCTCTTTTCAAAACCTGTAGGCACCTGCAACTTCCCAAAGGTGAGATAAATTACACATTAAACGAGAATCAATTGCCTCCAACCAAATTAATTAATTTCAATTCTGAATAATTCAGTCCAGGTCATTTATTGAATCTCAATTCGAGTTCAGATTATTTTTGGGGGGTCCTGTGCAGTTGTTAATCAAACAAATACAAGTGTGAACACCAAAAGGTTTTTCAATTTCAAGTTATTTAGAAAAAAGATGGAATCGTGCAACGGTGCCAATATTAATTACTGCAACTGTAACTGCAGTATTACTATGATTTAGTTACAGAAGTAGCAACAATTCCAATAATTCACCATGATGGTCCTGCTAAAGGTTCCACTAGTACATATCTTACTGCAGATGGTGCTATGTAGCTTACTTTAACAAGAGGAATTTAAGAATGAAAGGTTTTTCATATATTTTTACTGAAAGGCTGAAGCATCATGGTCCCAGATCTGTTTGTGCTCTTGCCAACTCTATTGATCACTATCAAGCCATGACAATGAGTGACAAAGAGTTGGAATGATAGCACAAACAGACTGACACTCAGGGTATTAGTTGCTTATGTCTTCTAACCTTCTTCTAATCTAATCTAATTCATCTTGTGAAGATGGCGCCGACGGAGATGGCGGCCTCGTGGCTAGCTCTTAGGAAACTTTGCAGTATTAGTTTTTTATGTGTTCTTTTTTACATTAATAACTAAGGAAATATTTTGTGTCATTATATACAGCCGGGAAGAACTATTGGATATCAGAGCGGCGGTAACTCACCAGAAGAACCAGCATTACGACCAGGAATAAGACTTCCCCAAAGCAAATCCTTTGTTCGCTCTCCCCAGAGCAATTGAACTGATTCCAGAGGCCGACCCAAAACATCGCTGGCGGAGGAGAGGCACTCGAGGCGGCCTGCTGGTTCGACTTAGGAGGCGCTCACACCACCCACCGCTTCCGAGTATATTACTCGCTAATGTTCAGTCTTTGGATAATAAAGTTGATGAGATCAGGGCAAGGACTTCTTTCCAGAGAGACATCAGGGCCTGTAACAAACGTATTCACGGAAACATGGCTCTCTCGGGATACTCTGTCGGAATCGGACCAGCCAGAGGGATTCTCAGTTCATCGCGCAGATAGGAATAAATATCTCTCCGGGAAGCAGAAGGGCGGAGGTGTGTGTTTAATGATTAACGACATATGGTGTAATTGTAGTAACATACAGGAACTCAAGCCCTTTTGTTCACCCGACCTAGAATACCTCACAATCAAAAGCAGACCGTATTATCTCCCAAGATAATTTTCCTCCGTTACGGCCGTTTATATCCCCCCTCAAGCCGATACCACGACGGCCCTCGTTTTGTTGACGTTGAGTGAGAGGTTATTTTCCTGGCACCACACTCCCAGAGCCCTCACCTCCTCCCTGTAGGCGGTCTCGTCATTGTTGGTAATCAAGCCTACTACTGTTGTGTCGTCTGCAAACTTGATGATTGAGTTGGAAGAGTGCTTGGCCATGCAGTCATGGGTGAACAGGGAGTACAGGAGGGGGCTGAGCACGCACCCTTGTGGGTCCCCAGTGTTGAGGATCAGCGAAGTGGAAATGTTGTTTCCTACCTTCACCACCTGGGGCGGCCCGTCAGGAAGTCCAGGACCCAGTTGCACAGGGCGGGGTTCAGACCCAGGGCCTCGAGCTTAATGATGAGCTTGGAGGGTACTATGGTGTTGAATGCTGAGCTATAGTCAATGAACAGCATTCTTACATAGGTATTCCTCTTGTCCAGATGGGATAGGGCAGTGTGCAGTGTGATGGCGATTGCATCGTCTGTGGATCTATTGGGGCGGTAAGCAAATTGGAGTGGGTCTAGGGTGACAGGTAAGGTAGAGGTGATATGATCCTTGACTAGTCTCTCAAAGCACTTCATGATGACAGAGGTGAGTGCTACAGGGCGATAGTCATTTAGCTCAGTTACCTTTGCTTTCTTGGGTACAGGAACAATGGTGGCCATCTTGACGCATTGTGGGAACAGCAGACTGGGAAAGGGAGAGATTGAATATGTCCGTAAACACACCAGCCAGCTGGTCTGCGCATGCTCTGAGGACGCGGCTAGGGAAGCCGTCTGGGCCGGCAGCCTTGCGGGGGTTAACATGCTTAAATGTCTTAATCACGTCTGCCATGGAGAAGGAGAGGCCACAGTCCTTGGTAGTGGGCCTCGTCAGTGGCACTGTGTTATCCTCAAAGCGGGCAAAGAAGGTGTTTAGCTTGTCTGGAAGCGAGACGTCGGTGTCGGCGACGTGGCTGGTTTTCCTTTTGTAGTCTGTGATTGTCTGTAGACCCTGCCACATACGTCTCGTGTCTGAGCCGTTGAATTGCGACTCCACTTTGTCTCTATACTGATGTTTTGCCAGTTTAATTGCCTTGAGGAGTGAGTAGCTACACTGTTTGTATTCTGCCATATTCCCAGTCACCTTGCCATGGTTGAATGCAGTGGTTCGTGCTTTCAGATTAGCGCGAATACTGCCATCTATCCACGGTTTCTGGTTAGGGAAGGTTTTAATAGTCACAGTGGGCACAACATCACCTATACACTTCCTGATAAACTCAGTCACCGTTTCAGTGTATTCATTTAAATTATTTCCAGAAGCTACCCGGAACATATCCCAGTCCGCATGATCAAAACAATCTCGAAGCGTGGATTCCGATTGGTCAGACCAGCGTTGAATAGTCCTTAGCACAGGTACTTCCTGTTTGAGTTTCTGCCTATAGGAAGGGAGAAGCAAAATGGAGTCGTGGTCAGATTTGCCCGAAATCAGATGAAGGAAAGGAGACAGAAAAGGTTAAGAAGCCAAGGCAGACTATTGAGATGCACCCCTACTGGACAAGCATCAGGGTTAATTCATGGGGGTCTTTCCTATATCTAGAAGATATGGACACATATTTAACCACAATCCTACCTGCATACTTCCATTCATTTTTTAATGGTACCAGTTACTTCAGATGAGTCCTGTCACATACCATCGTGCCTGTGAGAATCTCCCCTTTCCATAGTGGGGTCATATTAGTGTGTAGCCCAAACCGTACAGACGCTACAGAAAGAAGTTGGCACATCGGTGGTACTGACTTCAGACCAGTCTCATAACACTGTGGTACTGACTTCAGACCAGTCTCATAACACTGGTACTAACTTCAGACCAGTCTCATAACACTGGTACTGACTTCAGACCAGTCTCATAACACTGTGGTACTAACTTCAGACCAGTCTCATAACACTGGTACTGACTTCAGACCAGTCTCATAACACTGTGGTACTGACTTCAGACCAGTCTCATTACACTGTGGTACTGACTTCAGACCAGTCTCATAACACAGTGGTACTGACTTCAGACCAGTCTCATAACACTGTGGTACTGACTTCAGACCAGTCTCATAACACTGTGGGGGTCGTAGAGCAAAACGAAGAACACCATCGTTTGTGGGCCAAACCGTTCGGACGCTACAGACGTTTTAGTGAGAAGGCCGATTTCCACAATGCTTCATGGTCTGACAAACACTGCTGTATCTCGGCCACCTTCCACCACCGCAGATGTGGAAGGCCGAAATAGAGACAGAACATAATCAACATAGAACAGAATCAACATAGAACAGAATCAACATAGAACAGAATCAACATAGAACTGAATCAACACAGAACAGTATCAACACAGAACAGAATCAACACAGAACAGAATCAACATAGAACAGAATCAACATATAACAGAATCAACATATAACAGAATCAACATAGAACAGAATCAACATATAACAGAATCAACATAGAACAGAATCAACATATAACAGAATCAACATAGAACAGAATCAACATATAACAGAATCAACATATAACAGAATCAACATAGAACAGAATCAACATAGAACAGAATCAACACAGAACAGAATCAACATAGAACACAATAACAGAATAAATATATAACAGAATAAACATAGAAGTGAATAAACAGATTGTGGTAGATTGACAATCAGCCCATGCCAAAAAACACACACAGTATCTTTAGCTTCAACTGATGGATTGTGATGGGGATTTTTTATGATGTTACTTAGATTGGCGCGCCGGTCCTTCGTGGCAAATTTTGTCATCAAAGTCTGGCGTTCTCTGGATTTATGGCGCTTTCAAGACAACTGGGAACTCGAAACAAAAACCAAGGTTGAATCATGATGACGTGGCTCTAGAAAGAGGCCGGATTTACAATTCCGAGTTGGATGACTGTTCAAAATGTATTTCCCAGTCGCAGCTTGTTTATTCCCGACTTCCCAGTTGCATTCTATATATGTTGTTCTTTGTCTTTATGGCATGATGATGAATCAAATCATCATCACCTCAATAATAATAACTTATTTTTCTGATTCAGTCAGGACAGCAAGTGGATGTTTGTTTCTGTGTGGGTCTTGGCATAGCTTGCCCTGGGTGGACCTTGGCTTACTGGTAGGCTATTATAATTCAGGATGTAGGCACGTTATTCCAAGAGAACAGAAAGAAAGTCACTCTGACATAATACTAGGATGTATTTACAGGGAGGAAACATGTTATAAAACATTTCAGAATTTTTTTATAAAAACAGTCAGACCATTTACTTCTCTTTGTTAAGTTCATAAATGTTTTCACTTAACATATGATTCAATAAATAGATCACTGGACAGCCAGAAAAATAATGAAGGGATAGGTTTACAACAATGTTTTTATCAAAGTTCCCACGTATAAGGTAACAAAGTGTGAAAAAGGCCAATCAAACAATCAATAAAACCATCTATCTATCAATCAATCAATCATTCAATCCATGTTCCTGTTGTTTGGTCTTGTTCGGCTGCGTTTACACAGGCAGCCTAATTCTGATCTTTACACAGCCAGCCTAATTCTAATCTTTACACAGGCAGACAAATTCTAATCTTTACACAGGCAGACAAATTTTGATATTTTGCCCAATTATTGACAAGAGATCGGATTGATCAAAAAACCAATTAGTGGCAAAAGATCAGAATGGGGTTGCCTGTGTAAACACAGCCTTAATGAGGTAGATGTGATTGTTACACGGCTACGGAGACCGGTGTTTTAGGTGTGTTATTCCACTGGCTGCTCCCAGCAGCAGTACCAGCGGAGCTAGAGCCAGGGCTACCGTAGTATCAGCAGCTGTTGCTATGATCACCCCTACTACTACACACACAGCTGTTACTGCTAACGAGATGTGGAGATTCCTCTTTTTATCCCCCTTTCCCCTTCTCTCTTCCTCCTTTTCCTTTTCTATCTCCACCTTCACCTCTTCTTTTAATTTTCTCTCCTCCTCCTCCTTCCTGCTCTTCTCCTCCTCCCTCCTCCGCTCCTCCGCCTCTCTGATCTTCCTCTGAGCCTTCTGGTACATCTCGTTGGTGTAGTGCTCTCCTCCGTTCAGCTCCACCATCTCTTTGATCTTGTCCAGCAGCTGTGCGACCTGGGTCGGGTCGTCTTTCGCGTCGTTGTTGAACGAGTGATACCCGCCACCTAAAGTGATGGAGAGTCTCCGTAGCTCTTTGCACATCTTCAGAGAATCTGCCACCTGTTTCCCCTTCAGCTGGTCTTTACAGGTGAACAGCAAGATGGTGTACATGGAGGCGTCCTCGCCAAAGTTCTCCTGGATCCACCTCACGGCGTTCCTCTCCTCCTCTGTGAACCTCACCCCCAGCCTGATCACCAGCAGGAACGCGTGGGGGCCCGGGACGAACATGTTAACGCAATCCTCTATTTTCTCTTTCACTTCTTCGTCCGACCTGGCTGTGTCGAAGAGGCCTGGTGTGTCAACCACATGCACCTTTGTCCCGTTGACCTCTCCACTCTGCCTCTCACACTGTCCGGTCACTGACGCAGGGGAAGAGTCGACATTAAATACATTCTTCCCCAGGATGGTGTTTCCTGTTGCGCTCTTCCCTGCTCCAGTCTTCCCCAGCAACACAATCCTCAGGTCAGTGGTCAAACCTGACCCTGTAAAAACCACACAGATAAAGTCAATGTAGCTCCCAGTGATTATAACAACAACAACAAAACATTAAAAGTAATTCAACTGTCACACTGTGAAATAGAGCTAATGTATGTTATTTATTATTTCAATTCATTCAGTGATTCATTCAATGATTCATTCAAAGATTCATTCAATGATTCATTCAATGATTATTTGAACCATAACCATCCTGCTCAAAGTTACTAGTAAGTTAGTATTATAAGTTGCCCAGCTGTAATGTGTGGTGTGTCATGTTTTGACTCAACCATGAGAGACCATAATGTCACAGTCCAAACAGAGTACATACCATCATGATTTGACTCAACCATGAGAGACCATAACGTCTCAGTCCAAACAGAGTACATACCATCATGATTTGATCCAACCATGAGAGACCATAACGTCTCAGTCCAAACAGAGTACACACCATCATGATTTAATCCAACCATGAGAGACCATAACGTCTCAGTCCAAACAGAGTACATACCATCATGATTTGATCCAACCATGAGAGACCATAACGTCTCAGTCCAAACAGAGTACATACCATCATGATTTGATCCAACCATGAGAGACCATAACGTCTCAGTCCAAACAGAGTACATACCATCATGATTTGATCCAACCATGAGAGACCTTAACATCACAGTCCAAACAGAGTACATACCGTCATAATTTGTTGAACCACACCCATCAGACTCAGGCAGCAGTTTCAGCTCCGTCTCTCTGAGTGGTACAGCTGGTAGGATAACATACAAGTATATTTCAGTTCAATGTAAAACCATTTTGTATTAGCTTAATTTTAACTACAGAATCATTGTGATAGCTACACGTGTTCCAGGTTTACACGTGTTCCAGGTTTAATGAACAGTTCAGTCTGCAACATCCTTCTCAAACAGTAAACGTATATGGTATTTCATTATATAATATAAGATATGAAAACAAATATTTAGTTATACCTTCAGCCATGGTTCTGTCCCTCTTCGCCAATATATTGTTAAATATCACCACAAACAGCTCTTTCAGGTCCCCTGCCTGCGTTGAACCAGCAGTCTGAGTACGGAAGTTCTCTCACAAACAAAGGAAGTTATATCCTGTGCATCTGGCAGAATGAAGGGGTGGTTCTTGCTTCCCTGCATTGTCTACAGTTCTGGAAAACATGGGTAGCGTCCCAAATGTCACTCCATTCCCCATATAGTGCACTACTTTAGAACAGGGCCCTGGTCAAAAGTAGTGCACTATGTAGGAAACAGGCTGCCATTTGGGACGAAGCACGTGGACAGTTTCTAGAAAACAATCCCTTAGCCCAGACATCTCCTAGCCCCAACTCCCAGGGACTAGATCTGGAAGGCTTGGGCAGGTATCAGCAATATGGCGGCCAGTTCTACCTAACCTATCAGAAGGCAAGGCAGAGCCACTACCATGTTGCTTATACCTGTCCAACTCCTCCAGATAGACATGATGTATTTAGGCTGTAGAGGCCAGGCTAGGGGTTGGTTGTAAAGGGGCCAGGCTGTAGGGGGCAGGCTAAGGGGCCAGGCTAGGAGTTGGTTGAATCTGGACCGGGCCTGGAGACCCAAGAGGGCCGGTAGTTATAATGTACGCCAAGTTCTGAAGAATTAATGAATGAATTGATTGATGAATGAATGAATTCGTTTTATTTGACACATTTTAAATACATATAGAGTTGCTTCCGTCGAGTACAACAATACATACAGGTGTAGGATCTTAATTTGATCCGTAGTTTGTTGCTGAGAATTTTCCTGCTTTGGGATTTACATAGATTACTGAAAACCAGCACTAACACACGGTCATATTAACAGTATTGCTCTTTTCACGAAGCCTACGGTACGTTTGTCCAGCTAATAGCCAAACCACCGATCAAACAACATTATCGACTAAACTTTCAAATCTTGTTGCCGCAGTGTTATGTTGCTACAACAATATTGGTCAAATAACCTGTAAGGGAAGTAGCTATACATGTGTTCTAAAACTCTCTCTCTCTCTCTCTCTCTCCCTCCCTTCCTCTCTCTCTCTCTCTCTCTCTCTCAGCCTCAGCCTCAGCCGCAGCCTCACACAACAACTGTAACAATTTCCCCTGCAAATACATTTTAAAAACAGAAATATAATTACTAGAAACTTATTCAGAACTACATTAGTGTGGTAAAACATGAATATACATACTCACCCGACAGACGCACCCTGTCCCTGTCCTCTAAGAACGATTCTGCACACAATAATATATATCATAGAGATATAATTAACTATTAACAATGTGCACTTACTGTATGGCAGACAGTTGATTCCTACGTTTCCTAAATTCATTGCACTTTATTTCCATTTGAGAACTTAACCCCCTAAGGTCAATGTCGGCGTCAACGTCCCCACAGAAATCTAATCAGCATAATACAACAATCCCGTGCAAATCTGTTCGTTTAGACTAGAGATATTATAATTATAATATTATATTGTTGTTTTTTTGCATTTGATGCGTCTCAATCCACTGCCTCCGCCTATGTCGCATTTAAAGCTAGAGATATTATAAGATCTAGAAAACAGTGGTTAGAAAAGGGTGAAAAGAACAGCAGGTATTTTAATTTGGAAAAGAGAAGAGGTGAACTGAATATGGTTAGAAGACTCAACATTGATGGCATAGTCACTGAGGATATAAATCAATATCAGACTTCACTGCAAACTTTTAGAAGAATTTGAACTCATTTGAGTTGCAAAGAAAAAGTCCACTGTTCTTAATCTTTTCTTTTTATTGGCCAGTCTGAGATATGGCTTTTTCTTTGCAACTCTGCCTAGAAGGTCAGCATCCCGGAGTCGCCACTGTTGACGTTGAGACTGGTGTTTTGCGGGTACTATTTAATGAAGCTGCCAGTTGAGGACATGTGAGGCGTCTGTTTCTCAAACTAGACACTTTAATGTATTTGTCCTCTTGCTCAGTTGTGCACCGGGGCCTCCTACTCCTCTTTCTATTCTGGTTAGAGCCAGTTTGTGCTGTTGTGTGAAGGGAGCAATACACAGCGTTGTACGAGATCTTCAGTTTCTTGGCAATTTCTCGCATGGAATAGCCTTCATTTCTCAGAACAAGAATAGACTGATGAGTTTCAGAAAAAAGTTATTTGTTTCTGGCCATTTTGAGCCTGTAATCGAACCCACAATTGCTGATGCTCCAGATACTCAACTAGTCTCAAGAAGGCCAGTTTTATTGCCTCTTTAATCAGCACAACAGTTTTCAGCTGTGCTAACATAATTGCAAAAGGGTTTTCTAATGATCAATTAGCCTTTTAAAATGATAAACTTGGATTAGCAAACACAACGTGCCATTGGAACACAGGACTGATGGTTGCTGATAATGGGCCTCTGTACGAAATCAGCCGTTTCCAGCTACAATAGCCATTTACAACACTAACAATGTCTACACAGTATTTCTGATCAATTTGATGTTATTTTAATGGACAAAAAAAATTATTTTTCTTTCGTAAACAAGGACATTTCTAAGTGACCCCAAACTTTTGAACGGTAGTGTATATATGGAAACTGTTTAGTACAAAAAATAAAGGTGTTAAATACACTTCAGAACAAACTTCCTTTAGATTTTTTTGGGGGACTTTCTGTTGTTCCATGTAGTGAATCTGTTTTTCAATGCGTTTGTATGGGCTAATAATTATTTATATTTTTTGGGGATACTTCAAGGTGTTAAAATTCAAAATCAAATAGCTAAATCATCCTGGGTATGAAAACATTTCCATATATCTTAGTAGAATCCAGTAGCGGTGCGTGGGTAAAATCACTGGGGAAACCAGAAAAAAGCCATATTACAACCTGGGTTGTAATAATTGCGTTGTTTACTCTATAACCTGTTAGTTCATATGCCTTGCCACCGTGATATATAGGTTCTAAGGCCGAGACAATAAGAAGACACAGTGGCAGAATAAATTCAACCACACCTTTGTTTCATCCCAAAACCGGAGAGCAACCTCTGTCTGGTGAAGTCCACCAAGCATGTTTATATGTAACAGGCAGTTACATGACCTACAGCATGGTCAATCAAGTTAATGTTTCCGACATATTCTGACCACTAAACAGCTATTGATTTAGAACCATGGAGAGATACCGCAAGTCGCAAAGAAAACAGGAGCTGCCTCCCTCCACTATTCCAGCACCATTTCAACTTCAACATTTCAACATCATCAAATCACCTCACCTTAATCTAATACAGTGACAACTTCCCACTGCCAATCCCATCCTCCTCTCTTTCATGTAGCCAAAACGCTCTATCACTCTGTCATACGGTACACACTTTTAGTTTTTGTAGTCCTAGGCTACCTGGCTAAAATGTTTGCTCGCTAGCCTAACTTCCATTCATGGGCAACGTTAGCTAGTTAACATTAGCCTTCTACATCTAGCTGCATATTGAACTTCCATCCTCTCAGGCCAGGGGACAATGTATGAATTAATGGTTTGATCAGAATCGCCAGTACGGAGAATTAAGTAAAACAACAAGTCCAAATCCCTATCTCCATCCATGGCTAATTTAGGAAAGGGACAATTTTAGCTAGCTAGCTAGCCACCGGAGGACAACAACACAACGAGATGCAACAATTCAAGTTGTTTCTATAAATGACGTCTGCTCTCAATGCGATTTGATAGCAGTGACGCCAGAATCCAAGCTGGCTTGCCTTGACCCTTTTTTTTGGTGCGCCAGGATCATTCACAGTTCAGCTCACTCAGTTTAGCTCAACGCTGATTGGCTAATTTTTAATACTTTTTTTAATCAAGGGAGGCCAAATGCTCGCAGGCTTCCCTTGCATTCCATTCAATGCTACGGGCGGCAACAATGTCATACTCGTTTGGAACAGACAGCATCAGATAGATGGCCTACACATAGAGAGACAGAGGGGCGCTGTTTCACTCGCCTGGATGCTTTTTCCTGTGAGATACATTCAGCCTCTTGTGAATTGAAGGAAAATTATGAAACACAGAGAGACTAAATATACATTATTTTATGTTTATTTTTATTTTGTTCTTGTTAGCTCCCCTTGACATCCATGAATACGCGCCACTGGTAGAACTGTATTGAATAGTTCTACCCTCATTGTATTTTTTTTTAACAACAATCCACAATAGAATAGGAAACCATAACTGCCCTGCAGTATTACTTACTGTCCTGTAGATGGCAGTGATGCACAATAATAGAAGAGAAGAGAGGAGGAGGAAGGTGGTGGACAGAATAGGAGGAAGAGATGAGAGGAGGAGGGAGGTGGTGGACAGAATAGGAGGAAGAGAAGAGAGGAGGAGGGAGGTGGTGGACAGAATAGGAGGAAGATAAGAGAGGAGGAGGGAGGTGGTGGACAGAATAGGGGGTGCTGTTTTCTAAAAGGTCCACACTTCTAAGGGAGAATCTCAGTTACATTGCCTTGATTCCATGCGTCCTCCACAGAGAGAGTTTGATTAACCTGAACCGCGTTGCACCAGGCTATGGCCTGTGATGTGAACGGGCAAATGCAGCGAGGGAGGGGCGCCCTTCTAAAATAGAACAGTAATTGGCGTCGATCGGTCATGTTGTCAACAAGGCAGCATGGTGCATCGTTCAAAAACATACATCTCTTTTCCATAAAATATGTTAGAATTTTCTGACTAGTTTTCAATGAGAAGGCAGATAAAGCGTTTTTATCAAAAGCAATCACTTTTGCATGTGAAAACCCTGAATCCTTCTCATTACTATACGCGCTTAACCTACGTCACCTTTGTTGAAAGTGAGGCCAGGGAGGCACATGGTTTCAAACCGAATGCAATCACTTTTCACCCTGTGCAAACTCCTCCCACCGGGGTAATGCAGGCCAGATAAGCTACTCCTCCCACATGGGTAATGCAGGCCAGATAAGCTACCAGATAAGCTACTATTAAAATATTCTCCCTAAGGGCTATGAGTACAGTACTCCCTAAGGGCTATGAGTACAGCACTCCCTAAGGGCTATGAGTAAAGTAGTATCTAAGGGCTATGAGTACAGTACTCCTTAAGGGCTATGAGTACAGTACTCCCTAAGGGCTATGAGTACAGTACTCCGTAAGGGTTATGAGTACAGTACTCCCTAAGGGCTATGAGTACACTACTCCCTAAAGGCTATGAGTACAGTATTCCCTAAGGGCTATGAGTACAGTACTCCCTAACGGCTATGAGTACAGTACTCCCTAAGGGCTATGAGTACAGTACTCCCTATATGTTATAAGTAGAGTACTCCCTAAGGGCTATGAGTGGAGTACTCCCTAAGGGCTATGAGTACAGTACTCCCTATAGGTTAAAAGTACAGTACTCCCTAAGGGCTATGAGTACAGTACTCCCTATAGGTTAAAAGTACAGTACTCCCTAAGGGCTATGAGTACAGTACTCCCTATAGGTTATAAGTAGAGTACTCCCTAAGGGCTATGAGTACAGTACTCCCTAAGGGCTATGAGTACACTACTCCCTAAAGGCTATGAGTACAGTACTCCCTAAGGGCTATGGGTACAGTACTCCCTAAGGGCTATGAGTACAGTACTCCCTAAGGATTATGAGTACAGTACTCCCTAAGGGCTATGAGTACACTACTCCCAAAAGGCTATGAGTACAGTACTCCCTAAGGGCTATGAGTACAGTACTCCCTAAGGGCTATGAGTACAGAACTCCCTACGGGCTATGAGTGCAGTACTCCCTATAGGTTATGAGTACAGTACTCCCTAAGGGCTATGAGTAGAGTACTCCCTAAGGGTTATGAGTACAGTACTCCCTAAGGGCTATGAGTACAGTACTCCCTAAGGGCTATGAGTACATTACTCCCTATAGGTTATGAGTACAGTACTCACTAAGGGCTATGAGTACAGTACTCCCTATAGGTTATGAGTACAGTACTCCCTAAGGGCTATGAGTAGAGTACTCCCTAAGGACTATGAGTACAGTACTCCCTATAGGTTAAAAGTACAGTACTCCCTAAGGGCTATGAGTACAGTACTCCCTATAGGTTATGAGTACAGTACTCCATAGGGGCTATGAGTACAGTACTCCCTAAGGGCTATGAGTACAGTACTCCCTAAGGGCTATGAGTACAGTACTCCCTAAGGGTTATGAGTACAGTACTCCCTAAGGGCTATGAGTACACTACTCCCAAAAGGCTATGAGTACAGTACTCCCTAAGGGCTATGAGTACAGTACTCCCTATAGGTTATGAGTACAGTACTCCCTAAGGGCTATGAGTAGAGTACTCCCTAAGGGCTATGAGTACAGTACTCCCTAAGGGCTATGAGTACATTACTCCCTATAGGTTATGAGTACAGTACTCACTAAGGGCTATGAGTACAGTACTCCCTATAGGTTATGAGTACAGTACTCCCTACGGGCTATGAGTACAGTACTCCCTAAGGGCTATGAGTACAGTACTCCCTAAGGATTATGAGTACAGTACTCCCTATATGTTAAGAGTACAGTACTCCCTAAGGGCTATGAGTACAGTACTCCCTATAGGTTATAAGTAGAGTACTCCCTAAGGGCTATGAGTACAGTACTCCCTAAGGGCTATGAGTACACTACTCCCTAAAGGCTATGAGTACAGTACTCCCTAAGGGCTATGAGTACAGTACTCCCTAAGGGCTATGAGTACAGTACTCCCTAAGGGTTAAGAGTACAGTACTCCCTAAGGGCTATGATTACACTACTCCCAAAAGGCTATGAGTACAGTACTCCCTAAGGGCTATGAGTACAGTACTCCCTAAGGGCTATGAGTACAGTACTCCCTACGGGCTATGAGTACAGTACTCCCTATAGGTTATGAGTACAGTACTCCCTAAGGGCTATGAGTACACTACTCCCTAAGGGCTATGAGTACAGTACTCCCTAAGGGCTATGAGTACAGTACTCCCTAAGGGCTATGAGTACAGCACTCCCTATAGGTTATGAGTACAGTACTCCCTAAGGGCTATGAGTACAGTACTCCCTATAGGTTATGAGTACAGTACTCCCTAGGGGCTATGAGTACAGTACTCCCTAAGGGCTATGAGTACAGTACTCCCTAAGGGCTATGAGTACAGTACTCCCTAAGGGTTATGAGTACAGTACTCCCTAAGGGCTATGAGTACACTACTCCCAAAAGGCTATGAGTACAGTACTCCCTAAGGGATATGAGTACAGTACTCCCTACGGGCTATGAGTACAGTACTCCCTATAGGTTATGAGTACAGTACTCCCTAAGGGCTATGAGTAGAGTACTCCCTAAGGGCTATGAGTACAGTACTCCCTAAGGGCTATGAGTACATTACTCTCTATAGGTTATGAGTACAGTACTCACTAAGGGCTATGAGTACAGTACTCCCTATAGGTTATGAGTACAGTACTCCCTAAGGGCTATGAGTACAGTACTCCCTAAGGGCTATGAGTACAGTACTCCCTAAGGGCTATGAGTACAGTACTCCCTATATGTTAAGAGTACAGTACTCCCTAGGGGCTATGAGTACAGTACTCCCTAAAGGCTATGAGTACAGTACTCCTTAAAGGCTATGAGTAAAGTACTCCCTATAGGTTATGAGTACAGTACTCCATAAGGCCTATGAGTATAGTACTCCCTAAGGGCTATGAGTACAGTACTCCCTATAGACTATGAGTACAGTACTCCCTAAGGGCTATGAGTACAGTGCTCCCTAAGGGCTATGAGTACAGTACTCCCTAAGGGCTATGAGTACAGTACTCCCTATAGGTTAAGAGTACAGTACTCCCTAGGGGCTATGAGTACAGTACTCCCTAAAGGCTATGAGTACAGTACTCCTTAAAGGCTATGAGTAAAGTACTCCCAATAGGTTATGAGTACAGTACTCCATAAGGCCTATGAGTATAGTACTCCCTAAGGGCTATGAGTACAGTACTCCCTATAGACTATGAGTACAGTACTCCCTAAGGGCTATGAGTACAGTGCTCCCTAAGGGCTATGAGTACAGTACTCCCTAAGGGCCATGAGTACATGTGATTCTCCCTAAGGGCTATGAGTACATGTGATTCTACCTAAGGGCTATGAGTACATGTGATTCTCCCTAAGGGCTATGAGTACATGTGATTCTCCTTAAGGGCGATGAGTACATGTGTCTGGATACTTACTATCTATGAGGAGAGACCACTGTCTGTCTGGATACTACATTTTTTACATTTTTAGTCATTTAGCAGACGCTCTTTTCCAGAGCAATTTACAGGAGCAATTAGGATTAAGTGCCTTGCTCAAGGGCACATCGACAGATTTTTCACCTTGTCGGCTCGGGGATTAGAACCAGCGACCTTTCGATTACTGGCACAAGGCTCTTACCCACTAAGCTACCTGCCGCTCATACTAACTATGAGTAATGGGCGGCAGGTAGCTTAGTGGTTAAGAGTGTTGTGCCAGTAACCGAAAGGTCGCTAGTTCTAATCCCAGAGCCGACTAGGTGAGAAATCTGTCTATCCATCTATGAGGAGAGACCACTGTCTGTCTGCATACTAACTATCTATGAGGAGAGACCACTGTCTGGCCGGATACTAACTATCTATGAGGAGAGACTACTGTCTGTCCGGAGACTATCTATGAGGAGAGACCACTGTCTGGCCGGATACTAAATATCTATCTTAGCTTATTTTAGCTCATTGGTCACCATAGCAGCACCCACCCGTAGTCTGCGCTCCAGCAGGTATATCTCACTGGTCATTCCCAAAGCCAACACCTCCTTTGGCCGCCATTCCTTCCAGTTCTCTGCTGCCAATGACTGGAACGAATTGCAAAAATCTCTGAAGCTGGAGACTCTTATCTCCCTCAATAACTTTAAGCATCAGTTGTCAGAGCACCTTACCGATCACTGCACCTGTACACAGCCCATCTGAAATTACCTCATCCCTATATTGTTATTTATTTTGCTCTTTTGCACCCCAGTATCTCGATTTGCACATAATCTCTTGCACATCTAGCATTCCAGTGTTAATACTATTGTAATTATTCTGCACTATAGCCTATTTATTGCCTTACCTCCATAACTTGCTACATTTGCACACACTGTATATATATTTTCTGTTGTATTTCTGACTTTATGTTTTTTTTACCCCATATGTAACTCTGTGTTGTTTTTATTGCACTACTTTGCTTTATCTTGGCCAGGTCGCAGTTGTAAATGAGAACCTGTTCTCAACTGGCTTACCTGGTTAAATAAAGGTGAAATAAAATAAATAAATAAATCTATGAGGAGAGACCACTGTCTGTCTGCATATTAACTATCTATGAGGAGAGACCACTGTCTGTCCAGAGACTATCTATGAGGAGAGACCACTGCCTGTCCGGACACTAACTATCTATGAGGAGAGACCACTGCCTGTCCAGAGACTATCTATGAGGAGAGACCACTGCCTGTCCGGATACTAACTATCTATGAGGAGAGACTACTGTCTGTCTGGATACTAACTATCTATGAGGAGAGACCACTGTCTGTCTGGATGCTAACTATGAGGAGAGACCACTGTCTGTCTGGATACTAACTCTCTATGAGGAGAGACCACTGTCTGTCTGGATGCTAACTATGAGGAGAGACCACTGTCTTTCTGCATACTAATTATCTATGAGGAGAGACCACTGTCTGTCAAGATACTAACTATCTATAAGGAGAGACCACTATCTGTCTGGATACTAACTATCTATAAGGAGAGACCACTATCTGTCTGGATACTAACTATCTATAAGGAGAGACCACTGTCTGGATACTAACTATCTATAAGGAGAGACCACTATCTGTCTGGATACTAACTATCTATGAGGAGAGACCACTGTCTGTCTGGATACTATCTTTGAGGAGATGGAGAGGGAGGGTAGAGGGAGAATATAGACCAGGGAGGGAGGGTAGAGGGAGAACATAGACCAGGGAGGGAGGGTAGAGGGAGGGTAGATGGAGAATACATTCCAGGGAGGGAGGGTAGAGGGAGAACACAGACCAGGGAGGGAGGGTAGAGGGAGAACACAGACCAGGGAGGAAGGGTAGAGGGAGAGGATATTATAGGAATTCTGGTATTTATATAACATTTCCCATAGAATAATTTTATTTCGAAGAATACCCACCAATACCGCACTATGTGTACATTCAGAGGGTAGCTGGTCTCCATATTACAGTTCTACCAAGTATTCATACCACTGACAGACGAGCTGTTTTGACTGCAACTAAGCATTTATGTAAGGTATTTTTGATTGTATAGATGGTCATACCTAGTTATAACCACTTATAACCATAGGTGAGTACATGGGGAACTATATCTCTGCAGATGATCTGTCTATCTGGTCTAAATCCCTGATATAGGTCCCCTCCACCCTCTGAGGATATGTAGAAAGAAGAAAAACCTGGATTCACTAAATACTTTTACCGAACTTGTTTTTGCATGGTTCCGCGACGCGGTTAGCTTTTAACAGCTAGGACCGCTATTTCTTTTCCCGGAATCCCGCTTAACTGACAGGTTAAAGTCTGCTTGAAAGAGCCGCTAACCTAGCTAAGCTGCTAGCCATCAAGCTAACGAAGTCAGTACCAGATGGCTTTTCCAACGGAGCCCTCTTTGTCTGGAGAAGTAAATGAACGGTAGGAGTTGTATCTGCTACTCTTTGTTCTCGGGACAAACTGGATCACTCAGAGTTCCAATGAGGCAATTATTTGACTTGAGGTGGCTTCCTTGATCACGCAGGTCGCCAGCCTACATAAGAAACTGGGGAAAACGCAGAGTGGAATGTTTACCTTTTCCACGCCAGTGGCTGGACGGCGTTCGTGCTTGTTGGATGCATCTCCGCTTTGTCGTTTGTCGTTATCCGACTGGCCAGTGTTGCCCGGAGTTCGTTCGCAAGGGGAGCCATCTCCTGCCTCTCCTCCCCCATCTGAGAGCGGAGTCAAAGGATTACACAAGAGGAGCATGGCAGTCAACGATAGTCGCATGTCACGAGCTGTGGAAGCCGAAGACAGCGGCCTCCCACAAAACAGTCTACACTCCTAACAAGAGGCCCGGAGCGGATACAATCAATGAATAGTTTCGCAGCCCTGGAGCCTGCTCTTCCTGCACCTTCATCGCTGGGGGTACCTATGTCTGTGGCCGCTGTTTCTACTCATACTCCTTCCCCTACGATTAAAAAGTCGACGTCGGCAACCTTCCGTCCCTGCTCTGGATCGAGCGGGGCTTCTCCATCTGTCGGAGGCCTGCACCAGGCGCCGGGAGCTACGGGCTCAAGTTATCCTGCCTCTCGTCCGTCCTTAAAGGGTTCTCCGAATCCTGTGAAGCGTGGGAGTGGGCGGATTTCCTCTTCCGTCTCGCCAGCCGTGATTTTGGGCAGCTCCATGGTAAGAAAAACTGGTGCAAAAACATTGTCCTCAAGTAAATTACATTGCTAAGCTGCTCTCGAATATACTACGCCAGGAAATGGACATCGATTCTATCATAGTCCATGTGGGTTTTAATGACATTATGAAGGGCAGCTCTGAACAGTTGAAACTGGATTTCAAAGAGCTGATTGACTCTCTGCTAGACACTAATAAAATACCCATCATATCTGGCCCTGTGCCCTCGCTGAATCGTGGCATTGAATGCTTTAGCAGGATTATTTCTCTTCACAACTGGCTACGTGATTATTGCAGCTCAATGGGTGTAACTTTTGTTGACAATTTCTATACCTTTTGTAAACAGAACACGTTTTATAAGGAGGATGGAATCCGCCTGAATCATTTGGTTCCTGGATCCTTTAACAGCATTACATGTCTGCGTTGAGACAATAACTTATCAATAAACCAAGCCCAGCTCAGGTAATCCCTACCATTGTGTCGCTGAGTCATCATAATGCTTTAGCAAATGTACATTATACCAGGGGCATTGGAAGACACAATGTAAGTAACTAACCTGAATGCCTCTGCTGATCCTACAGCTATTGTATGCAGCAATCACGTGCCTATGAACTAGATTTATGCTGTTAGCACAGAGGCGGAGTGCCCTAGTAGGAAGTCCACTGTGTGCAGCTCACCCTGCATGAACATAAATAACATGAGAATATCAACTTCTGCTAAGCTTCCCAGTAAAAAAAATGAAAACAAGCAAGCATCCCAGAAAAGTGCTCAAAATAGCCCACATTACCATATGTAGCTTAAGAAACAAGGTTCATGAAATTAATAACTTGCTAGTAACAGATGACATTCATATTCTGACTATCTCTGAAACTCACTTAGACAATACATTTGATGATACAGTGGTAGCAATACAAGGTTATAACATTTAGAGAAAAGACAGAAATGCCAGTGGTGGAGGTGTTGCTGTTTAAAAAAAAAATATGCATGCATGACTGTAAGTCACTTTGGATAAAAGCGTCTGCTAAATGGCATATTATTATTATTATTATATTATATTCAGAGCCTCATTCCTGTACAGATTAGAGAGGCTCTCATGTTAAATGAAATCATCAACATGTATTGATCACATCTTTACTAATGCTGCAAAAATGTGCTTGAAAGCAGTATCCAGATCCATCGGATGTAGTGATCACAATATAGTAGCCATGTCTAGGAAAACCAAAGTTCCAAAGGCTGGGCCTAATATAGTGTGTAAGAGGTCATACAATAAGTTTTGTAGTGATTCCTATGTTGCTGATGTAAATCATATTTGTTGGTCTGTGGTGTGTAATGAGGAGCAAACAAACACTGCACTTGACACATGAAATTGCTTATTGCAGTTACTAATAAGCAGGCACCCATTAAGAAAATGACTGTGAAAATTGTTAAATCCCTGTGGATTGATGAGGAATTAAAAAATTGTATGGTTGAGAGGGATGAGGCAAACGGAATGGCAAATTAGTCTGGCTGCACAACCGATTGGCAACTGTTCTGCAAATTGAGAAATCATGTGACTAAACTGAATAAAAAGAAGAAGAAACTACACTATGAAACAAAGATAAATGATATAAAGAATGATAGTAAAAAGCTTTGGAGCACCTTAAATGACATTTTGGGGAAAAAGGCCAACTCAGCTCCATCATTCACTGAATCAGATGGCTCATTCATCACAAAACCAACTGATACTGCCAACTACTTTAATGATTTTTTCATTGGCAAGATTAGCAAACTTAGGAATGACATGCCAGCAACAAACGCTAACACTACACATCCAAGTATCTTTGACCAAATTATGAAAGACAAGAATTGTAATTTTGAATTCCATAAAGTGAGTGTGGAAGAGGTAAAAAAATAAAAGTGTTGTCTATCAACAATGACAAGCCACCGGGGTCTGACAACTTGGATGCAAAATTACTGAGGAGAATAGCGGACGATATTGCCACTCCTATTTGCCATATCTTCCATTTAAGCCTACTAAAAAGTGTGTGCCTTCAGGCCTGTAGGGAAGCAAAAGTCATTCCGCTACCTAAGAATAGTAAAGCCCCCTTTACTGGCTCAAATAGCTGACCAATCAGCCTCTTACCAACACTTAGTAAAGTTTTTTTTTAAATAGTGTTTGACCAGATACAATGCTATTTTAAAGTAAACAAATTGGCAACAGACTTTTAGCACGCTTATAGGGAAGGACATTCAACAAGCACAGCACTTACACAAATGACATCGCTCGTCCATATATGTACAGTGGGGAAAAAAAGTATTTAGTCAGCCACCAATTGTGCAAGTTCTCCCACTTAAAAATATGAGAGAGGCCTGTAATTTTCATCATAGGTACACGTCAACTATGACAGAGAAAATGAGGGAAAAAAATCCCGAAAATCACATTGTAGGATTTTTAATGAATTTATTTGCAAATTATGGTGGAAAATAAGTATTTGGTCAATAACAAAAGTTTCTCAATACTTTGTTATATACCCTTTGTTGGCAATGACACAGGTCAAATGTTTTCTGTAAGTCTTCACAAGGTTTTTACACACTGTTGCTGGTATTTTGGCCCATTCCTCCATGCAGATCTCCTCTAGAGCAGTGATGTTTTGGGGCTGTCGCTGGGCAATACGGACTTTCAACTCCCGCCAAAGATTTTCTATGGGGTTGAGATCTGGAGACTGGCTAGGCCACTCCAGGACCTTGAAATGCTTCTTACGAAGCCACTCCTTCGTTGCCCGGGCGGTGTGTTTGGGATCATTGTCATGCTGAAAGACCCAGCCACGTTTCATCTTCAATGCCCTTGCTGATGTAAGGAGGTTTTCACTCAAAATCTCATGATACATGGCCCCATTCATTCTTTCCTTTACACGGATCAGTCGTCCTGGTCCCTTTGCAGAAAAACAGCCCCAAAGCATGATGTTTCCACCCCCATGCTTCACAGTAGGTATGGTGTTCTTTGGATGCAACTCAGCATTCTTTGTCCTCCAAACACGACGAGTTGAGTTTTTACCAAAAAGTTCTATTTTGGTTTCATCTGACATTCTCCCAATCCTCTTCTGGATCATCCAAATGCACTCTAGCAAACTTCAGACGGGCCTGGACATGTACTGGCTTAAGCAGGGGGACACGTCTGGTACTGCAGGATTTGAGTCCCTGGCAGCGTAGTGTGTTACTGATGGTAGGCTTTGTTACTTTGGTCCCAGCTCTCTGCAGGTCATTCACTAGGTCCCCCCGTGTGGTTCTGGGATTTTTGCTCACCGTTCTTGTGATCATTTTGACCCCACAGGGTGATTATCAGTGGTCTTGTATGTCTTCCATTTCCTAATAATTGCTCCCACAGTTGATTTCTTCAAACCAAGCTGCTTACCTATTGCAGATTCAGTCTTCCCAGCCTGGTGCAGGTCTACAATTTTGTTTCTGGTGTCCTTTGACAGCTCTTTGGTCTTGGCCATAGTGGAGTTTGGAGTGTGACTGTTTGAGGTTGTGGACAGGTGTCTTTTATACTGATAACAAGTTCAAACAGGTGCCATTAATACAGGTAACGAGTGGAGGACAGAGGAGCCTCTTAAAGAAGAAGTTACAGGTCTGTGAGAGCCAGAAATCTTGCTTGTTTGTAGGTGACCAAATACTTATTTTCCACCATAATTTGCAAATAAATTAATTAAAAATCCTACAATGTGATTTTCTGGATTTTTTTTTCTCATTTTGTCTGTCATAGTTGACGTGTACCTATGATGAAAATTACAGGCCTCTCTCATCTTTTTAAGTGGGAGAACTTGCACAATTGGTGGCTGACTAAATACTTTTTTTCCCCACTGTATATATTCTTAGTTCATTCCTTACTTAGATTTGTGTGTATTGTTGTGAAATTGTTAGATATTACTTGTTAGATATTACTGCACTGTCGGAGCTAGAAGCACAAGCATTTCGCTACACCCACAATAACATCTGCTAAACACGTGTATGTGACGAATAGAATTTGATTTGATTTGAATGACTGATGATTGGCTAAGAGGAATTGATGATAAAAAGCTCATTCAGTGTCCTCGGTTCTTGAACTTGGACCTTCAGTAGTTTGTTCTGGTGTCAGTCACTATCAACAGATATGAGAACAAACCATAACATTCGGCATCAAGTCTAGTGACTATCAACCTGCACCTTGAGTGTCACAAATAGAACCCTGGAAATCATGTTTATTACAGAAACTCTAAATATGCTAAACATTGTGTTGATCACTCTATACTAAATATGAGCTTTAGTGAACTTACATTTCCCCGTTGGGTTTGTGTTGTGGGAGGTACATGTGTATTTCGTCCAAAATGGCACCCTGTTCACTTTATAGTGCACTAGGACCCTGGTGAAAAGTATTGCAATATAAAGGGAATATTTGTGCCATTTGTGCCGATGTGTTTCAGACAGTCCTTCCTGTTTAGATACCTAACCCTTACCACAGGTGTATGGAATGTTTGCTTTGTTTTGAAGTCATCAACATGATGCAATGACTTCCCTCACAGTCCTTCTCATCACGAGGTGTGTTTTGATGGAATGACGTCCTTCTCATCACGAGGTGTGTTTTGATGGAATGACGTCCTTCTCATCACGAGGTGTGTTTCTAATGTAATTTCCATCAAAAGGTGTGGCAACGTAGCCTGTGTACCCGGATTATATTTCTTTGTGTGTAACAGTCAGTTTAGCTTACGAAACATTTGCTTAGTGATTTGTTGAACAAAACGAGTTCCAATATTTGCATAACCCTTGTGATTTAAGGATATCTCTGAGGGTTTTTGAATCAGGATAAAACCCTCTTATCTTTTTGAGCTCATTAATGATAGAATGTTTATATGTGACCGTTTCAAGAAGCTAGGCACTACTTCACTACTTTTTGGGAAGAAATGCCTCCTGGAACATGTAAACTTTCATGTGCCTTAATAACAAACTTGTATGCCATCTGCAAATACGAATAAAATGGTTAAATTACGAACCTAGTGTCACACCCTGGCTATGGGACTCTAGTTGTTGAGCCAGGGTGTGTTTGTTCTATGTGGTGTGTTTCTATGTTGGGGGTTCTGGTTTGTTGTTTTCTATGTTTGCCTTAGTGACTCCCAATCAGAGGCAACGAGTGTCAGCTGTTCGTTGGTTGTCTCTGATTGGGAGCCATATTTAAACTGTCTGTTTTTCATTCGGGTTTGTGGGATTTTGTTCCGTTAAGGTTTGTGTTGTGTATAACTTCAGGACGTCACGCATCGTTGTTTATTGTTTTTGTGTCGTGTTCAGTACAAATAAAGTATGTACGCTTATCACGCTGCGCCTTGGTCCGCTTCATCATGTGTCAACGATCGTGACAGAAAATCCCACCAAGATGTGACCAAGCAGCGTGTCCAGGAGCCATCGCCAGGGAGATCCCTAACAGATCTCCTTCGCCTCCTCGACTGGGTCAAGCCGAGTGAGGAGGAGAAGGGCTTGACCTTGTGGCAGAAGGGCGAAAGGCTGGCGAGGGACATGGAGACCTGGTCCACGGGTAGGGGAGACGCCCAGAAAATGTTTAGGGGGGGGCTAACGCCGTGGACGACGGGCCAGCAGGAGACCGCGGCAGAGCGGCCCAGCGGATTGGCAGAGGAGGACGCCAGGTTACGGGAGTCACTGGTCACCAGGGGGAGGAGGTTGTAGAGGCACGGCGAGAGGTACTGGCGTGTGTTGCCAGTCCGGTCCGGCCTGTTCCTGATCCCCACGTAGGGCCAGTGGTGTGTGTTCCCAGTACGGTCCGGCCTGTTCCTGCCACTCGCACCAAGTCAGTGGTGCGCGTCGTCAGCCCGGTCCGGCCCATTCCTGCTCCCCGCACCAAGTCAGTAGTGCGCGTCGTTAGCCCGGTCCGGCCCATTCCTGCTCCCCGCACCAAGTCAGTGGTGCGCGTCGTCAGCCCGGTCCGGCCCATTCCTGCTCCCCGCACCAAGTCAGTGGTGCATTTCGTCAGCCCGGCTCGGCCAGTTCCTGCTCCCCGCACCAAGTCAGGGGTGCGCTTCGACAGCCCGGCTCGGCCCGCTCCTGCTCCCCACACCAAGCCAGTGGTGTGCGTCGTCAGTCCGGCACGGCCCGTGCCTGTTCCACCGGTGGCTGGTCCGGCACCGGTCAGAGGCTTCACGTCGGAGCTAGAGCAATCCGCTCCACCAGTGTTCAGTCCAGCTCCGGCCAGCAGGGCCAGACCGGACCAGGGGTACTTTGGGGGGTTAGAGAAGGAGTGGGGGTCAAGCCCGGAGCCAGAACCGCCGCCGAGGAGGTATGCCCACCCAGCCCTCCCCTGTTTTGCTCTTTTTGAGGCGCGGTCGCAGTCCGCGCCTTTAGGGGTGGGTACTGTCACACCCTGGCTATGGGACTCTAGTTGTTGAGCCAGGGTGTGTTTGTTCTATGTGGTGTGTTTCTATGTTGGGGGTTCTGGTTTGTTGTTTTCTATGTTTGCCTTAGTGACTCCCAATCAGAGGCAACGAGTGTCAGCTGTTCGTTGGTTGTCTCTGATTGGGAGCCATATTTAAACTGTCTGTTTTTCATTCGGGTTTGTGGGATTTTGTTCCGTTAAGGTTTGTGTTGTGTATAACTTCAGGACGTCACGCATCGTTGTTTATTGTTTTTGTGTCATGTTCAGTACAAATAAAGTATGTACGCTTATCACGCTGCGCCTTGGTCCGCTTCATCATGTGTCAACGATCGTGACACCTAGTCGGTTTAGCCATGGAAAAAGACAGGAACCTTCCCGCTTTTCATGATTGGCTGAGATAATGGATTGGCTGGACATGCCGAGAGATCAGTTCGGAATGGTCTGCCATGTACCACGCTTCTGTCTATAACGTGAGCTGCTCAGTATTTTAAGATAATCCTTTCTACCGTTGCTTTTTTGAAAGATATAACGTTAGCAATGGATTGCTCTCAAAAACAATGTTGCTTTGAATTTAGCAGGCACTATAGACAAAGATCAGTGTGAAAAAGTTGTGATGGACTACTACTACGGTCAGTGTGAACTGGAGTGACTTGACACAACGCGGGTCAAACAAGCTGTAACTACAAAAAAAACAGAGTTAAAGGGGTAGCAGTCTGCTGTGAAGTGTTCATCCATGTATACGGGTAAGAGTCAAGCTACATTTTCAAATATTATAAGTTTCTAATTTTGTAATAAAGTAATTTTCTATGCAAGTTCAAGCGTACTGTTAGTTAGCTAGCAAACGTTAGCTTGCTGGCTCGCTAGCTAACGTTACTTGTATGATCTGTGTAGTAATATTATTTGTATCTCAGAAATCCATTTGGATTGCTAGCTATAGCCTAATGTTAGATAGCTAGCTAACATTGAACCTAGTTGGTTAGCTTGAGCTACCTGCAGACTCCACTTCGCCAGAGGATTACCATCAAGTTAGCCAGGTGTGTCTGGGGCTGATTACGGCCATCCATTGTATTTCATGAACATGTGTACATCTCTAGACATTAGTGACCCATCCACTTAGCTAGATATGGCTGAGGGGTGGTTATAGCATTTCTTTCACATGACCCATCAATTTAGACAAGTGAGAATCATCTAATAATTATAAAATATTTATAAAATATTTTTATCTGGACACTTTCTATTTTTTATATTGCTACTATGCAAATATGCAAGTAACCATTTCACTGTACCATTTCCACCTTCTGTATCCTGTGCATGTGACAAATACAAATGATATAGTGTGTGTTTACCAGAGACGGTAATGTAAAGGAAAACATGATCTGCACCAAAGTCAGATTAGGATAATGTTGTTAACCATTTAATAGAAAAATATGCACATCCAACGTATCATGTGCAGGACAGAAGAACGTATCAAATAAAAAATAAAAAATAAAAAAAATTTAAATGACCAGACCAAGATCCAACTCTGATCGAAACTTTGTATTTTTTGTGTCTGATGAAATCACCATGGGAGAATAAATTAGAGTTGAATAAAAGAGTTGAATAAATTCATTTTTGAATGCTAGGACAGCAGAGTCCCTGTCCATCTTCCATGAAGGCCTGATTCACGCAGTCTCCTCTGAACAGTTGATGTTGAGATGTGTCTGTTACTTGAACTCTTTGAAGCATTTATTTGGGCTGCAATCTGAGGTGCAGTTAACTCTAATGAACTTATCCTCTGGGCAGAGGTAACTCTGGGTCTTCCTTTCCTGTTGTGGTCCTCATGAGAGCCAGTTTAATCATAGCGCTTGATGGTTTTAGTGACTGCACTTGAAGAAATGTTCAAAGTTCTTGAAATTTTGCGGATTGACTGACCTTCATGTCTTAAAGTAATGATGGACTGTTGTTTCTCTTTGCTTATTTGAGCTGTTCTTGCCATATTAGGGACTTGGTATTTTACCAAATAAGGCTATCTTCTGTATACCACCCCTACCTTGTCACAACACAACTGATTGGCTCAAACACATTAAGAAGGAAAGAAATTCCACAAATTAACTTTTAACAAGGCACACCTGTTAATTGAAATGCATTCCAGGTGACAACCTCATGAAGCTAGTTGAGAAAATGCCAAGAGTGTGCAAAGCTGTCATCAAGGCAAAGGGTGGCTACTTTGAAGAATCTCAAATATAAAATATATGTTGATTTGTTTAACACTTTTTTGGTTACTACATGATTGCATATGTGTTATTTCATAGTTTTGATGTCTTCACTATTATTCTACAATGTAGAAAATAGTAAAAATAAAGAACAACCCTGGAATGAGTAGGTGTGTCCAAACTTTCGACTGGTGCTGTATATTGTTTGTATGTATGTGTTGGGCTTTAGCTGAGATTATTCTTTACAGAGTCAAGTACACTGAGTGTACAAAACATTACATAGACTGACCAGGTGAATCCAGCTGAACACTATGATCCCTTATTGATGTCATCTTTTAAATCCACTTCAATCCGTGTAGATGAAGTGGAGGAGACAGGTAAAGAAGGATTTTTAAGCCTTGAGACAATTGAGACATGAATTGTGTATGTGTGCCATTCAGAGGGTGAATGGGCAAGACAAAATATTTCAGTGCCTTTGAACGGGGTATGGTAGTAGGTGCCAGGCGCACCGGTTTGAGTGCGTTAAGAACTGCAATGCTGCTGGGTTTTTCACGCTCAACAGTTTCCCGTGTGTATCAAGAATGGTCCACCACCCAAAGGACTTCCAGCCAAATTGACACGACTGTGGGAAGCATTGGAGTCAACATGGGCCAGCATCCCTGTGGAATGCTTTCGACACCTTGTAGACCATGCCCCAACGAATAGAGGTTGTTCTGAGGGCTAAAGGGGGACTGACTCAATATTAGTAAGGTGTTCCTAATGTTTGGTACACTCAGTGTATATTTGTCCAGGGCTCAATTGTTCCTTGACTAGCACAACTGTCGATAATTCTAATGTTATAACTTCTAATAGTTACTGTATCCACTGGTGAATTAGGAGAAAGTGAGGTGAACAAAACTTAAAGGTTGATGGTTCGGATCACAGGATGCCATATTTTTCCATATTCTGTTCCAGTTAAAGGGTTGTTCAGATTCAATTAGATCTGAGACCATATTTTTGTAATGGCTAGCTCTGAATATGAGCTTTCCAATAGTTGTTTATATTTTATTTATTTATTAACTTTTATTTATTCAGGGTAGCCCAAATGAGACCAGGGTCTCATTCCTGATGATGCCTTAAATACAAAATGATCTCCCAAACAGGAAGAAAAACTAATATTACAAGAAGAATAAAAACAACCTCAACAACTTCAACAAATAAAACTACATCAATCAAAACAACTGCAATCCGCCTCCCGAGTGGCGCAGCGGTCTAAGGCATTTTATCGCAGTGCTAGAGGCGTCACTACAGACCCGGCCGTGATCGGGAGTCCCATAGAGCGGCGCACAATTGGCCCAGCGTTATCTGGGTTAGGGGAGGGTTTAGCCGGGTGGGGGGGCTTTACTTGGCTCATCGCGCTCTATCGACTCCTTGTGGCGGGCCGGGCGCCTGCAGGCTGACCTTTGTCATCAGTTGAACGGTGTTTCCTCCGACATGTTCGTGCGGCTGGCTTCCGGGTTATGCGGCGGTTGTTAAGAAGCGTGGTTTGGCAGGTCATGTTTTGGAGGAAGCATGACTCGACCTTCGCCTCCCGAGCCCGTTGGGGAGTTGCAGCGATAAGACAAGATTGAAATTGGGGAGAAAAAGGGAGTAAAAAAACTACAAACTAAAAAAACTACTGCAATCCTCAATGAATTCATTCAACACCAGAGTCCTAATTTGTCGGTTATTCCAACAATGGGGGGCACTAACACTAAAGGAGGATTTACCTAAATTGGTCGAGACCAGAGGAACCTCAGGAGCTAACTAATCTTACGAGCGGCTTTGATAGCTCATTCTTTCATATGTTAGCAACGAAGTTAGGTAAGTTGGAAGCTTGTGTAGTAGAGCTTTGTAAACAAAAAGGGAGTAATGAAGTGATCTATGGGACTTTAATGTGGACCAGCCAACCTTTTAATACAGGATGCAGTGGTGAGTATTAAAACTGTCACCTGTGATAAAGCGAAGGGCGCTATGGTAGACAGCATATCCAAAGGTCAACAGTTGGAGCAATGGCATACATAACAGTGATGTCTGCATACAGATGACTAATACAAGTTTTAACAGATAGACCAATATTATTTATATTAATAGTAAAGAGAACAGGTCCCAGTACCAAGAAACTAGACTTGACACCATCAGAAATAACACATTGAGTCCTGTCTGACAGATAATTCTCAAACCACTTTCAAGAAGCCTGATTCAGGCCTATTTCAGTCAACCTTTGAATGAGTGTGATGGTCAATAGTGTCCAAGGCCTTGGAAAGGCAGCACAATAATTATTCTGATCTAAGCAATTGAACACATGTAAAACAAGCGTAGCAGCTGAAACTGTGTTATGTCCAGGTCTAAAACCGGATTGGTGCACATTAAGAATAGAGTGAGAAGTTAAAAAAGTTATTAGCTGACAGTTGGCCAGGGATTCTAAACTTTGGAAAGGCAAGATCATTTGCAAATTGGACGGTAGTTATCTAAGTCAGAAGGATCTCCTCCTTTATGTGTCGCTTTCCAGACCTTAGGGATAAACAATTGTAAAGTTAAAATATATCAATGGTTCTGTGATAAGTGGTGCAGAAAGTAAGAAGGGATTATGTGAATCAGCCTCTATGGATTTGTTTTACTTTTTTACAATCTTTAGCAAAGTACTTAGTACATCATAGACATCAAATGGTTGGAATGAAAATAAAGTATGTGAGTCTGTTAGTGGATCATTATTTACAAGGTGAGGTGACTAGAGGACTCTCTCCAGTAGAATGATATGCATTTTCAGAGATTATCCTTTCAAATATTTGGCCAGCTGAAGCAAAATGGTTTTTCAAAGTACCACAAATTAAATGGTTCTCTAGTATGGGACCAGAGGCTGTCAACCTGCTGGGACAACAAGGGGGTGGAGTTGTTTAAAATGTTTTACCACTTTCCAGAAGTTAGCATGTATAGCATGTATATTATAGAGATCAGTCCTTTCGGGAGCCCAGATAATTTATTTATAAATCCCATCATTGGATAGTTTGGTAGTTGGGTTTCCCAAGGGACTTCATAGGCCAACATAGCTAACCTAAATTGTAAATATAAAAAAAAGGGTTGCCTGGTAATGTGTATGTATCTTTAAAATATCTGAATGTCCTCAAACCATTACTGACCACATCGGCAAGGGTACGGCTTCCACATTTGGACCATTGGGGGGATGCAAATGGCCGCCCTCCACATAGCAAGGCATAATACCCAACATCTGATCTGAGGCTTTTGACCATTCTTTTTTCTTAATCATTGTTGGGAAAAAATGTGATCCAGATCAGATGTTGGGTACTATATTTATTGAATAGTATATGAATCCTATCAATTAAAAGGGACAATTTGGGCGCAATAAATTAGCAAAATATCTCAGAGATCAAATTATATTTATATTACATCACAAAATAATTCATCTTAATTTCTAAACAATCTGAGATGGTGGATGTGGAAATCTTACTCCTTCTTCTCTTTTGAGGTGGAACCTGATTCGAAATAGGTTCCCATGCATCCATAACCTTTCCAAGCGGCTACTGCAGCCCCTGCTACTAACGACACCGGAGAGCCGTACAAGGCTCCCAACCCCAATGCAGCCGTACTGGCAAGCGCTGACCAGCTGCATTCAGTCAATTTCCCTTCTCTTTTTCTGCTTTCTTCCTCCTCCTGTCTCCTCTCTCTCTCTCTGTTCTCCTTTTCCTGTCTCTTCCTCTCATTTTCCGCGTTGATCTTCCTCTGGGCCTCCTGGTACATCTCGTTGGTGTAGTGTTGTCCTCCATTCCTCTTCACCATCTCCTCTATCTTCTTCAGCAGCTCTGGGACCTGAGTGTTATCTCTTCTCTTGTCATTATTTAGGGAGTGATATCTGCCCCCACAGATATTGATGAGTTTCCGTAGCTCTTTGCTCTTAGCCAGAAACTCCTCCACTGATTTACCCTTCAGTTGATCTCCATGTGTGAACAGCAAGATGGTGTACATTGAGGCTTCTTCTCCAAAGTTCTCCTGGATCCACTTCACAGTGTTCTGCTCCTCCTCTGTGAACCTCCCCAGTCTGATCACCAGCAGGAACACATGAGGTCCTGGGACTGACATTTCTATACACGTGACTATTTCACTTCTCATCTCTTCTGGAGACATGGAAGTGTCATAGAGCCCCGGGGTGTCAATGACATCAATCTTCCTCCCAGCCACCACTCCACTCTGTTTCTCACTCTGTGCAGTCACAGACACTGGAGAAGCCTCCACGTTAAACACTACACTCCCCAGGATGGTGTTTCCTGTTGCACTCTTCCCTGCTCCAGTCTTTCCCAGCAGAACTATCCTCAGGTCAGAGGGCTGGCCTGAAACTGTGGAAACAGACAACAAATGCTTGATTTGATAGTGGGTGTCTTGATAAAAGGCTACTGAAAACACTTTGTATTTCCATGCATATATATGTGTGTGTGTGTGTGTGTGTCTGTATGTGTGTCTGTGTCTTTCCTGGTCGAGGGTTGACGAGACATTAACTGCTTCTCTTCTAGTCAAATAATCAAATAACATTCAGCTCATACACCCATATATATATAAACTCAGCAAAAAAAGAAACGTCCCATTTTCAGGACCCTGTCTTTCAAAGATAATTCGTAAAAATCAAAATAACTTCACAGATCTTCATTGTAAAGGGTTTAAACACTGTTTCCCATGCTTGTTCAATGAACCATAAACAATTAATGAACATGCACCTGTGGAACGGTCGTTAAGACACTAACAGCTTACAGACGGTAGGCAATTAAGGTCACAGTTATGAAAACTTAGGACACTAAAGAGGCCTTTCTAATGACTCTGAAAAACACCAAAAGAAAGATGCCCAGGGTCCCTGCTCATCTGCATGTACGTGCATTAGGCATGCTGCAAGGAGGCATGAGGACTGCAGATGTGGCCAGGGCAAAAAACTGCAATGTCCATACGCCTAAGACAGCGCTACAGGGAGACAGGACGGGCTGATCGTCCTCACAGTGGCAGACCACTTGTAACAACACCTGCACAGGATCGGTACATCCGAACATCACACCTATGGGACAGGTACAGGAAAGCAACAACAACTGCCCAAGTTACACCAGGAATGCACAATCCCTCCATCAGTGCTCAGACTGTCCACAATAGGCTGAGAGAGGCTGGACTGAGGGCTTGTAGGCCTGTTGTAAGGCAGGTTCTCACCAGACATTACTGGCAACAATGTTGCCTATGGGCATAAACCCACCGTCGCTGGACCAGACAGGACTGGCAAAACGTGCTCTTTACTGACGAGTCGCGGTTTTGTCTCACCAGGGGTGATGGTCGGATTCGCGTTTATCGTCGAAGGAATGAGCGTTACACCGAGGCCTGTACTCTGGAGCGGGATCGATTTGGAAGTGGAGGGTCCGTCATGGTCTGGGGCAGTGTGTCACAGCATCATCAGACTGAGCTTGTTGTCATTGCAGGCAATCTCAACGCTGTGCATTACAGGGAAGACATCCTCCTCCCTCATGTTGTACCCTTCCTGCAGGCTCATCCTGATATGACCCTCCAGCATGACAATGCCACCAGCCATACTGCTCGTTCTGTGCGTGATTTCCTGCAAGACAGGAATGTCAGTGTTCTGCCATGGCCAGCGAAGAGCCCGGATCTCAATCCCATTGAGCACATCTGGGACCTGTTGGATCGGAGGGTGAGGGCTAGGGCCATTCCCAACAGAAATGTCTGGGAACTTGCAGGTGCCTTGGTGGAAGAGTGGGGTAACATCTCACAGCAAGAACTGGCAAATCTGGTGCAGTCTATGAGGAGGAGATGCACTGCAGTACTTAATGCAGCTGGTGGTCACACCAGATACTGACTGTTACTTTTGATTTTGACCCCCCCTTTGTTCAGGGACACGTTATTCCATTTCTGTTAGTCACATGTCTGTGGAACTTGTTCAGTTTATGTCTCAGTTGTTGAATCTTGTTATGTTCATACAAATATTTACACATGTTAAGTTTGCTGAAAATAAACGCAGTTGACAGTGAGAGGACGTTTCTTTTTTTGCTGAGTTTATATACCCCACATGCCACCAGGGATCTCTTCACAGTCCCAAAGTCCAAAATGGAAAAATAAAATAAAAAAGATTAAACAACTTCTCATGGAATGGCGGGAAATGTGAAGGGACACAAACACAAACACACTCATTTATTTGTTTTATTGCATTATTGTTATTATTATTAATGTATTTATTTGTGTGACTGTCCTTGTCTATCAGTGGAGTGTTATTTGTCATGTTTTGTGTTTTTTGTTGACCCCAGGAAGAATATCTGCTGCCTCTGCAAAAGCTAATGGGATACAAACAAACAAACAAACAAGTGTGTAGTGTGTGTGTGTGTGTGTGTGTGTGTGTGTGTGTGTGTGTGTGTGTGTGTGTGTGTGTGTGTGTGTGTGTGTGTGTGTGTGTGTGTGTGTGTGTGTGTGTGTGTGTGTGTGTGAGAGAGTGTGTGTGTGTGTGTCTACCTTGGCATTGACCAGTGAAGTCTTGCAGACAGAGTATCAACAGGAACAGAATCTTCAGAATCCTTCCTCTTCCTTGAGCCATTACTTCTACTGCAGCCAATCAAAAGCATGGAAACAGATGATGACCTCGTTACAAAATTCAAAGTCAACATTTCTTCGGTGACTCATCCCAGAATGTTTGGCAAAGTTCCAACGTTTACAGATGAGGATAAACTAAATTATATATTTTTCTCAGCTATTTGACTTTCAACCAATAAAAACTATAAACTATAAAAAGAGTAATGATATATGGTATAACTGTCGATAAACACAGTACATTCCCTAACAACGTAGCCTATATCAGGTGGACATAATGTACTCATATGCATATCAAATGATGATCTAAACATGGTTATTATTCTACCGTTGCCTGGCTGCTACGTGTCAAGACCAGATAGACCAGTTAGACGTCGTGTACCCATTAACATCACAGCTACTGTGTAAACAGACAGGAAAAGTTCAAACTATAATTAAGTGGAATCAGTATAACTGAAACCAGCGCTTAATGTGTCGGAACACAAAGGGTGCGTTACTCTGCTCAGACGTTGCTGACGCCAGATCTTACAACGCCTGGATAGGTATTTTACATATCAGCTAACCACATCATGTGTTTTAGCAATCTGTCAGTCAACCATTGGTTGATGCATGCAACGTCTAAGCGGTGGAGCGCGACCTTAGTCAGCACTGACAATAACCTGCAGGTGTGTCCCTCACAGCAACAACCTGCTATAAGATGGTTGTTGACCCAAGATCGGCCCCCTTGAACAAGATATAGTATACTACACTAAACAAGGTAAATGTTTCAGGTAAAAGTCAAACCATGTTTCTCCTTTCACTGTTCTACAATATTAAAACGTGTATAAATACAAAACATACTGTACAGCATAATGTGATTGTTAACAGCTATATGATTTTATTGTTTTGACATTTTAATGATAAGTGATGTAAACATATGATTATTTATGCGTAAATGTTAACAGACCTGGTATTAATAAAATGTCTACTTAATATTGTGCTACATTTATTCAAATATTGTAGAATAGATTGTTGTGCAACATTTTATTAGTAAGGAAGTTAAGTTGTATACTCACTTTTAGTGTGGTTGCACAGATCTGTTAATTGTTGTTCCCTGTTGTCACTGAGAGAGCTGAAGCAGTGGGCCTGCTGGTTTTGCACAGCCAGGTGCCCCAGGTGGGTGGAGATGTACCTTAAGGACCAATGGAATGGTCTAAAACTCATGCAATACTAAAGCGCCCAATGTGCTGCACCTTACATTCTGTTAAGTTTCATTTTCCCAGCAACTAGTCATTTCAAGCCAATGAGTGTTGCTAGGCAAACATTATTCTACTCAGGACAGGCAGAGTCTGAATTCTGATTGGGTGTCGCTGTTTAATCTTGGCTGCTTGCCAGAATCAGAAGCTAGGCCACAGAAAATGAAATATGTCTGACACATTTTACCTTTGGAAAAAAAGTATAAAAATTACAATTAAAAACAGCATGTATTTGCCTAGCCTGGTCCCAGATCTGTCTGTGCTCTTTCCAACTCCATTGATCACTATCAAGCCATGACAATAAGTGACAATGAGTTGGAATGATAGCACAAACAGACTGGAACTCAGGTTAATAGCTGCCTAGGTCTTCTAATGTAATTGTTTTATTCATAATTGTACCACGAGCCAAAGAACAATAAGTAGTTCAGTTGTTATAAGACATGTATTACAAACACCTCACAATGGCTTGCAAATGACTTGGATTTTCTTGAAAAAATTATTTTGTACAAAGCAAAGACGTGGGTATGCACTATTAATCTACTCTACTGCTACAGTTAAACCACTGAGTGAATGTCCCATTCCAACAAGGCATTGAAGCATGAAAATGCCCCTGTTAAAACAGCTGCAACAGGAACTACTACTGGTGTTGCTACAACCGTCAGAACAACTGCTGTTGCTGTCAACACGCCATCTTAAATCTCCTTCTTCTTGACTTTATATTTCCACTCATTCTGTCTCCTGTTATTTCCTACACTTCTCAGAACAAACAGACTTTAACAAGACACAAAGAGTATATACATGAAGTGTCGAACAAGATCAATTCATTTTATTGTACTCCTGAGTGGCGCAGTGGTCTAAGGCACTGCATTGCTAACTGTGCCACTAGAGATCCTGGTTCGAATCCAGGCTCTGTCGCAGCCGGCCGCGACCGGGAGACTCATGGGCGGCGCACAATTGGCCCAGCGTCATCCAGGGTAGGGGAGGGAATGGCCGGCAGGGATGTAGCTCAGTTGATAGAGCATGGCGTTTGCAACGCCAGGGTTGTGGGTTTGATTCCCACGCGGGGCCAGTATAAAAAATAATAATGTATGCACTCACTAACTGTAAGTCGCTCTGGATAAGAGCGTCTGCTAAATGACTAAAATGTAAATGTAATGTTATTATAGTCTTGTTGACAATATGGAAACATATAACACTGGATACACACACTGATTAACCTCAAATCATAAAAGATAGGAAAGTCGAATGAAGACTACTTTATGAATTGTCAACAATAAAATACAGATTACTTACTGGTTAACTGATGATAATGATTTCTTTCATATTTTTTTTATTATTTTTTTTTGGGGGGGGGGGGGTGTATGAACAGAAATAATAAAGAAATGCATACTGGAAAATGTATTATTATGATTGTGATTATGATTATTATTATAGAATTATCTCCCCACTGCTGTTTGCATTGGCAATTGAACCGTTTGCAGAAATAATTAGACAGGACCCTTAACTTAACAGGTATCAGTATTAATATAAACTAAACTTATTTGCAGATGATCTCCTGATATACCTGACCAGTATTGAAAACTCAATGCCCCCTTTGCTACAAATATTTGCATATTTATTCTAAAATCTCAGAATATAAAATGTATGTGGAAAACAACGAAATAATGGCAATTGGAAAAATCTAAAAAAGAACTCAGGATCTACAGCAATCCTTTAAGTGGACCACAAAAATATGAAATACTTCGGATGCTTAATAAGTGACAGCAAACAACACATGCGTATATACTGATCAAAAATACACTGCTCAAAAAAATAAAGGGAACACTTAAACAACACAATGTAACTCCAAGTCAATCACACTTCTGTGAAATCAAACTGTCCACTTAGGAAGCAACACTAATTGACAATAAATGTCACATGCTGTTGTGCAAATGGAATAGACAACAGGTGGAATTTATAGGCAATTAGCAAGACACCCCCAATAAAGGACTGGTTTTGCAGGTGGTGACCACAGACCACTTCTCAGTTCCTATGCTTCCTGGCTGATGTTTTGGTCACTTTTGAATGCTGGCGGTGCTTTCACTCTAGTGGTAGCATGAGACGGAGTCTACAACCCACACAATTGGCTCAGGTAGTGCAGCTCATCCAGGATGGCACATCAATGCGAGCTGTGGCAAGAAGGTTTGTTGTGTCTGTCAGCGTAGTGTCCAGAGCATGGAGGCGCTACCAGGAGACAGGCCAGTACCTCAGGAGACATGGAGGAGGCCGTAGGAGGGCAACAACCCAGCAGCAGGACCGCTACCTCCACCTTTGTGCAAGGAGGAGCAGGAGGAGCACTGCCAGAGCCCTGCAAAATGACCTCCAGCAGGCCACAAATGTGCATGTGTCTGCTCAAACGGTCAGAAACAGACTCCATGAGGGTGGTATGAGGGCCCGACGTCCACAGGTGGGGGTTGTGCTTACAGCCCAACACCGTGCAGGACGTTTGGCATTTGCCAGAGAACACCAAGATTGGCAAATTCGCCACTGGCGCCCTGTGCTCTTCACAGATGAAAGCAGGTTCACACTGAGCACGTGACAGACGTGACAGAGTCTGGAGACGCCGTGGAGAACGTTCTGCTGCCTGCAACATCCTCCAGCATGACCAGTTTGGCGGTGGGTCAGTAATGGTGTGGGGTGGCATTTCTTTGGGGGGCCGCACAGCCCTCCATGTGCTCGCCAGTGGTAGCCTGACTGCCATTAGGTACCGAGATGAGATCCTCAGACCCCTTGTGAGACCATATGCTGGTGCGGTTGGCCCTGGGTTCCTCCTAATGCAAGACAATGCTAGACCTCATGTGGCTGGAGTGTGTCAGCAGTTCCTGCAAGAGGAAGGCATTGATGCTATGGACTGGCCCGCCCGTTCCCCAGTCCTGAATCCAATTGAGCACATCTGGGACATCATGTCTCGCTCCATCCACCAACGCCACGTTGCACCACAGACTGTCCAGGAGTTGGCGGATGCTTTAGTCCAGGTCTGGGAGGAGATCCCTCAGGAGACCATCCGCCACCTCATCAGGAGCATGCCCAGGCGCTGTAGGGAGTTCATACAGGCACGTGGAGGCCACACACACTACTGAGCCTCATTTTGACTTGTTTTAAGGACATTACATCAAAGTTGGATCAGCCTGTAGTGTGGTTTTCCACTTTAATTTTGAGGGTGACTCCAAATCCAGACCTCCATGGGTTAATAAATAATTTGATTTCCATTGATAATTTTTGTGTGATTTTGTTGTCAGCACATTCAACTATGTAAAGAAAAAAGTATTTAATAAGATTGTTTCATTCATTCCGATCTAGGATGTGTTATTGTAGTGTTCCCTTTATTTACACTTCATATAAGGAAATCAATTGAAATAAAATCATTAGGCCCTAATCTATGGATTTCACATGTGACTGGGCAGGGGCACAGCCATGGGTGGGCCTTGGAGGGCATAGGCCCACCCACATGGCAGCCAGGCCCACCCACTGGGGAGCCATGCCCAGCCAAACATAAATATTTTTTCTGCACAAAAGCGCTTTATTACAGACAGACATACTCCTCAGCAACTTTGGGAGCCATGCCGTTCTAGAGAGGTTTATTCTACCTGTAAGATTTATGGGAAGATTATTCCATTTAATTAGATCTGCTTTCATATTGTTGAGTAATGGGATAAAGTCATCTTTGTATACACTGTTGGTCCAATGTTAATAAAAGATCCCAGAAATGTTCCATACGCACCTAAAGCGTATTTCTCTCAAATGTTGTGCACACATTTGTTTACATCCCTGTTAGTGAGCATGTCTCCTTTCCCAAGATAATCCATCCACCTGACAGGTGTTGCATATCAAGAAGCTGATTAAACAGAATTATCATTACACAGGTGCACCTTGTGCTGCAGACAATAAAAGGCCACTCTAAAATGTGCAGTTTTGTCACACAACACAATGCAACAGATGTCTCAAGTTTTGAGGGAGTGTGCAATTGCCATGCTGACTGCAGGAATGTCCACCAGAGCTGTTGCCAGAGAATTTAATGTTAATTTCTCTACCATGTCATTTTAGAAAATTTGGCAGTACGTCCAACCGTCCTCACAACCACAGACCACGTGTATGGCGTTGTGTGGAACACCGGTTTGCTAATGTCAACGTTGTGAACAGAGTACCTCATGGTGCCAGTAGGGTTATGGTATGGGCAGGCATAAGCTACGAACAACGAACACAATTACATTTTATCGATGGCAATTTGAATGTACAGAGATACCGTGACGAGATCCTGAGGCCCATTGTCATGCCATTCATCCGTCTGCCATCATCTTAAGTTTCAGCATGATAATGCACGGCCCTGTGTCGCAAGGATATGTACACAATTCCTGGAAGCTGAAAATGTCCCCGTTTTTCCATGGCCTGTATACTCACCAGACATGTCACCCATTGAGCATGTTTGGGATGCTCTGTATCAACGTGTTCCAGTTCTTGCCAATATCCAGGAATTTCGCACAGCCATTGAAGCGGAGTGTGACAACATTCCACAGGTCACAATCAACAGCCTGATCAACTCAATGCGAAGGAGATGTGTCGCACTGCATGAGGCAAATGGTCACACCAGATACTGACTGGTTTTCTGATCCACGCCCCTACTTTATGTTTAAGGTATCTGTGACCAACAGATGCATATCTTTATTCCCAGTCATGTGAAATCCATAGATTAGGGCCTAATGAATGTATTAATTGACTGATTTCCTTGTATGAAATGTAACTCAGTAAAATCTTTGAAATTGTTGCATGCTACTTTTATGTTTTTGTTCAGTATATTAATAACAAATGTAATATTTAAAAAATATTGAATACATCATAAAAGTAGACATGTGAATTAAAGTGGAACTGATTGATGAAAAAGTAAACCCATTGGAATGTACAGTGCCTTGAAAATGCATTCATCCCCCTTGGCATTTTCCCTATTTTGTTGTATTACAATCTGTAATTTAAATGGATTTATATTTGGATTTCATGTAATGGACATACACAAAATAGTCCAAATTGGTGAAGTGAAATGAAAAAAATAACTTGTTTCAAAAAATTCTAAAAAATAAATAACAGAAAAGAGGTGCTCGCATATGTATTCACCCCCTTTGCTTTGAAGCCCCTGAATAAGATCTGGTGCAACCAATTACCTTCAGAAGTCACATAATTAGTTAAATAAAGTCCACTTGTGTGCAATCTAAGTGTCACATGATCTCAGTATATATACACCTGTTCTGAAAGGCCCCAGAGTCTGCAACACCACTAAGCAAGGTGCACCACCAAGCAAGCGACACCATGAAGACCAAGGAGCTCTCCAAACAGGTCAGGGACAAAGTTATGGAGAAGTACAGATCAGGGTTGGGTTATAAAAAAATATCAGAAACTTTGAACATCCCACGGAGCACCATTAAATCCATTATTAAAAATTGAAAGAATATGGCACCACAACAAACCTGCCAAGAGAGGACCTTCCACCAAAACTCACGGACCAGGCAAGGAGGGCATTAATCAGAGAGGCAACAAAGAGACCAAAGATAACCCTGAAGGAGCTGCAAAGCTCCACAGCGAAGATTGGAGTATCTGTCCATAGGACCACTTTAAGCCGTACACTCCACAGAGCAGGGCTTTACGGAAGAGTGGGCAGAAAAAAGCCATTGCTTAAAGAAGAAAATAAGCAAAGACGTTTGGTGTTTGCCAAAAGCCATGTGGGAGACACCCCAAACATATGGAAGAAGGTACTTTGATCAGATTAGACTAAAATTGAGCTTTTTGGCAATCAAGGAAAACACTATGTCTGATGCACACCCAACACCTCTCATCACCCGAAGAACACCATCCCCACAGTGAAGCACGGTGGTGGCAGCATCATGCTGTGGTGATGGTTTTCATATGCAGGGCCTGGGAAACTGGTCTGAATTGAAGGAATGATGGATGGCGCTAAATACAGGGAAATTCTTGAGGGAAACCTGTTTCAGTCTTCCAGAGATTTAAGATTGACACTAAGCATACTGCTAAAGCAACACTCAAGTGGTTTAAGGGGAAACATTTAAATGTCTTGGAATGGCCTAGTCAAAGCCCTTAATCCAATTTAGAATCTGTGGTATGACTTAAAGATTGCTGTACACCAGCGGAACCCATCCAACTTGAAGGAGCTGGAGCAGTTTTGCCTTGAAGAATGGGCAAAAATCCCAGTGGCTAGATGTGCCAAGCTTATAGAGACATTCCCCAACAGACTTGCAGCTGTAATTGCTGCAAAAGTTGGCTCTACAAATTACTGACTTTGTGAATAGTTATGTACGCTCAGGTTTTCTGTTTTTTGGTCTTATTTCTTGTTTGTTTCAAAATAAAAAAATATTTTGCATCTTCAAAGGGTGGCCATTTGATTAATTGTTCAGCAGTCTTATCGCTTGGGGGTAGAAGCTGTTAAGGAGCCTTTTGGACCTAGACTTGGCGCTCTGGTACCGGTTGCTGTGCGGTAGCAGAGAGAACAGTGTATGACTTGGGTGACTGGAGTCTTTGATAATCTTTTGGGCCTTCCTCTGACACCGCCTAATATACAAGTCCTGGATGGCAGGAAGCTTGGCCCCAGTGATGTACTGGGCCGTACGCACTACCCTCTGTAGTTCCTTACAGTCGGATGCCGATTAGTTGCCATACCAGGCGGTGATGCAACCGGTCAGGATGCTCTCGATGGTGCAGCTGTAGAACTTTTGAGGATCTGGGGACCAATGCCAAAACTTTTCAGTCTCCTGAGGGGGAAAAGGCGTTGTCATGCCCTCTTCACGACTTTCTTGGTGTGTTTGGTCTATGATAGTTTGTTTAGTTTGTTCTAAAGGGGGCATATAAGCTGACAATGAAAGCTCTTACAATATTCGACCTCAGACTGGGACGAAAGTTCACCTTCCAAAAGGGCAACGACCCTATGCACACAGCCAAGACAACGCAGGAGTGGGTTCGGTACAAGTCTCTGTATGCCCAGCCAGAGACCGGACTTGAACCCGATCTAATATCTCTGGAGAGACCTGAAAATAGCTGTGCAGCGACAATCCCCATCCAACCTAACAGAGCTCGAGAGGATCTTCAGAGAAGAATGGGAAATTCCCCAAATACAGGTGTGCCAAGCTTGTAGCGTCATACCCAAGAAGACTCGAGGCTGTAATCGCTGCCAAAGGTGCTTCAACAAAGTACTGAGTAAAGGGTCTGAAAACTTATGCACCTGTACCGTCCTGTTTTTGCTTTGTCTTTATGAGGCATTGTGTGTAGATTGAGGAGGGAAAACAACTATTTAACTACTTAGCTGCTTTAATTTGTCCATGTGTATCTTGCATATCCCAATGCCCGTAGAGCCAGGTTCAAAGCCAGGGTCAGCCATTATTAACATCATCCCTGGAGCAATTGAGGTTAAGTGCCTTGCTAAAGGGCACAATGAGAAATGTTTCACCTTGTCTGCTCCTGGAGTTGAACCAGCGACCTTTCGGTTACTGGCCCAATGGTCTGACCTTAGGTAGCAGTACAGAACAACACTATGGCCTGGATTAAATCCAATGTGTGTTATAGAGCAATGCACTAGACAGCTGACAATGCCCCCAAGGCAATTTCCCCATTCACAGAGATCAAAGTTATGGTAAATGCATACGAATGTCTGCTGAAGTTGCATTGTCAGCTGTCTAGTGCTCTATAACACGCCTTGTATTGAATCCCAGCCTATGTGTGTCTATACAGTATTGAATTGAATCCCAGCCTGTGTGTCTATATAGTATTGGTTTGAATCCCAGCCTATGTGTGCCTATACAGTTTACCATCATTTCTTATTTTGATAGTGGAGTCTCTTCTGGATCTAAAGTACAGTTGCAATCAAATATATTGTCACCCTTGCACTTTACAATGGTGAGCAATGGAGCAGAATGTTTTCTTTTCTCTTTACAAAACTGGTTGAATGGCTATCTTTACCCTGTAGGAACCTTTAACTTACCACAGGTGAGATAAATTGCACATTAAACGAGAATCACTTGCCTCCAAACTAATTAATTTGAATTCTGAATAATTCAGTCCAGGTAATTTATTGACTTTTAAGTGAAAAATCTCCATTTGAGTTTAGATAATCTTTTTGGGGTCCTGTGCAGTTGTTAATCAAACAAATACATGTGTGGACACCAAAATACTTTTTCAATTTCAACTTATTTAGAAAAATATTGAATTGTGCAAGGGTGCCAATATTAATGACTGCAACAGCAATTGCACTGTTATTATGATTTTGTTACAGAAGTAGCAAGAACTCCAATCATTCCAATCAGTCACCATGATCGTCTGTCACGACTTCGGCCGAGGCTGCCCCCCCTCCTTGTTCGGGCAGGCTTCGACGTTCATCGTCACCGGCTTACCGGCACTGCCGCCCAAATGATCATCACAATTGTCTCGTCTTGTCAATCACACACACCTGGTTCCTATCCCCTAATTAGTCTGTGTATAAGTGTTCCCTCTGCCCCCTTGTCCTAGTGGGTGATTGTTAATTGTGAGAGTATGTAGCTCGGTAGAGGCGCATACTTTGCGCATTTGTGTGTCAACGAAGGAATAAACTCTGTATTCGGTTCTTCAGGCCGTCCAACGCCTGGAGAGGAGATTACCCGATCTGTCGAGACCAGCTGGCCAAACGGATCCAGCCATCTACACCCCAGCACCCAGAGGGATCCAGATATCCCGACCACAGGTGTTTGATGGGACGGCAGCGCTGTGCCATGGATTCCTCCTCCAATTGGAGCTTTACTTCACCAGCATCAGACCGGCGCCATCGGAGCGGGAGAAGATGTCCGTCCTCGTTTCCTGCCTCTGTGGGAAAGCCCTGGAATGGGCCAACGTGGTGTGGAACGAGGGCGGAGCCGCGTTGGAGGATTACAGGGTGTTCGCTCACCTCTTTCGGGCGGTCTTTGATCACCCGCCCAAGGGTCGAGAGGCACCTGACGCAGGGAACGAGGACCGCGCAGGACTTCGCGTTGGAGTTTCGGACGCTGGCAGCGGGGTCCGGGTGGAACGAGCGGGCCCTGATCGACCATTTCCGGTGCCATCTGCTGGAGGATGTCCGACGGTGGTGTCCTTCGATAAACTGGTGGACATGGCCATTCGTAAGGACAACCTGCTGGCAGCCAGAGGACGTCCGTGGTAGGGGTCTGCCCGTTTCCACCCCGGACGACTCGGATCCCGAGCCGATGGAGCTGGGTGGAGCCGCCGGCCGAGAGAGCGGAGGAGGACAGCGACAGTGCCACTCTGGTGGCATGAAGGGACAGTACACCACACGTCGTAGTCAACGTTCTTTTGGGCCGGAAGGTCAGGCAGGGCACTCACGCATCACCCGAGGTATCGAACACCCACACTTGTTCAGAGCCCTCTGTTGCGCACTGTATCCTACCTATCCACTTTCCCGATATCATGGTAGTTCCCCAGTGTAAGGCGCTAGTCGATTCAGGCGCAGCTGGGAACTTTACGGACAGGTCATTCGCACGCCATCAAGGCATTTCATTGGTTCCACTCCCCATCAGAGCGCTCGATAGTCGACCATTAGGGTCCGGGTTTGTTACGGAAGTCACTATACCGGTCACCATGATCACCCAGGAGACTCATTGTGAGCAGGTAATTTTTTCGATTATTGAATCTCCTGCTTTCCCTGTGGTATTAGGTATCCCTTGGCTAGCACTCCATAACCCCACCTTCTCATGGCCGCAGATGGCTCTCACGGGGTGGTCACGTGAATGTCAGGGTAGGTGTCTAGATGTTTCCGTTGGTGCAACCACGGTGGAAAGTCCAGACGGTACCTCCACCGTGCGCATTCCCACCGAATACCTTGATTTGGCGCACACGTTTTCCAAGACGCGTGCTACTAAATTATCACCTCATCGGGCGGGGGATTGCGCGATAGACCTTTGGGTAGACGCTGTACCTCCCAGGAGTCATGTGTACCCCCTGTCGCAGGCTGAAACGGAGGCTATGGAAATATATGTCTCAGAGTCCCTGGGCCAGGGGTAGATATGTCCCTCCACTTCACCCGCCTCCTCGAGTTTCTTCTTTGTGAAGAAGAAAGACGGCGGTCTGCGCCCGTGCACTGATTATCTATCACTGAACAAGGAGACGATTAGATTTACAGTGGGGAAAAAAGTATTTAGTCAGCCACCAATTGTGCAAGTTCTCCCACTTAAAAAGATGAGAGAGGCCTGTAATTTTCATCATAGGTACACATCAACTATGACAGACAAAATGAGAAGAAAAAAATCCAGAAAATCACATTGTAGGATTTTTTATGAATTTATTTGCAAATTATGGTGGAAAATAAGTATTTGGTCAATAACAAAAGTTTCTCAATACTTTGTTATATACCCTTTGTTGGCAATGACACAGGTCAAACATTTTCTGTAAGTCTTCACAAGGTTTTCACACACTGTTGCTGGTATTTTGGCCCATTCCTCCATGCAGATCTCCTCTAGAGCAGTGATGTTTTGGGGCTGTCGCTGGGCAACACAGACTTTCAACTCCCTCCAAAGATTTTCTATGGGGTTGAGATCTGGAGACAGGCTAGGCCACTCCAGGACCTTGAAATGCTTCTTACGAAGCCACTCCTTCATTGCCCGGGCGGTGTGTTTGGGATCATTGTCATGCTGAAAGACCCAGCCACGTTTCATCTTCAATGCCCTTGCTGATGGAAGGAGGTTTTCACTCAAAATCTCACGATACATGGCCCCATTCATTCTTTCCTTTACACGGATCAGTCGTCCTGGTCCCTTTGCAGAAAAACAGCCCCAAAGCATGATGTTTCCACCCCCATGCTTCACAGTAGGTATGGTGTTCTTTGGATGCAACTCAGCATTCTTTGTCCTCCAAACACGACGAGTTGAGTTGTTACCAAAAAATTATATTTTGGTTTCATCTGACCATATGACATTCTCCCAATCCTCTTCTGGATCATCCAAATGCACTCTAGCAAACTTCAGACGGGCCTGGACATGTACTGGCTTAAGCAGGGGGACACGTCTGGCACTGCAGGATTTTAGTCCCTGGCGGCGTAGTGTGTTACTGATGGTAGGCTTTGTTACTTTGGTCCCAGCTCTCTGCAGGTCATTCACTAGGTCCCCCCGTGTGGTTCTGGGATTTTTTTCACCGTTCTTGTGATCATTTTGACCCCACGGGGTGAGATCTTGCGTGGAGCCCCAGATCGAGGGAGATTATCAGTGGTCTTGTATGTCTTCCATTTCCTAATAATTGCTCCCACAGTTGATTTCTTCAAACCAAGCTGCTTACCTATTGCAGATTCAGTCTTCCCAGCCTGGTGCAGGTCTACAATTTTGTTTCTGTTGTCCTTTGACAGCTCTTTGGTCTTGGCCATAGTGGAGTTTGGAGTGTGACTGTTTGAGGTTGTGGACAGGTGTCTTTTATACTGATAACAAGTTCAAACAGGTGCCATTAATACAGGTAACGAGTGGAGGACAGAGGAGCCTCTTAAAGAAGAAGTTACAGGTCTGTGAGAGCCAGAAATCTTGCTTGTTTGTAGGTGACCAAATACTTATTTCCCACCATAATTTGCAAATAAATTCATTACAATGTGATTTTCTGGAATTTTTTTTCTCAATTTGTCTGTCATAGTTGACGTGTACCTATGATGAAAATTACAGGCCTCTCTCATCTTTTTAAGTGGGAGAACTTGCACAATTGGTGGCTGACTAAATACTTTTTTCCCCCACTGTAGTTATCCTCTCCCCCTCATTCCTTCAGTGATCGAGTCAATGCATGGGGTGCGCTTCTTCACAAGGCTAGATCTCAGGAGTGCGTACAACCTGGTGCGTGTTCGGGATGGGGACGAGTGGAAGACGGCATTCAGCACAACCACGGGGCATTATGAATACCTGGTGATGCCGTACGGTTTGATGAATGCTCCATCCGTCTTCCAGTCCTTTGTGAACGAGATGTTTCGGGACATGCTTGGTCGCGGTGTAGTGGTCTACATCAATGACATCCTGGTGTATTCCGCTACTCGCGCCGAGCATGTGTCCCTGGTTCGCAAAGTGCTGGCCAGTCTGTTGGAAAATGACCTTTATGCCAAGGCAGAGAAGTGTATGTTTTTCCAGCAGTCCGTCTCCTTCCTTTGATACCGCATTACCACCTCAGGTGTGGAGAGGGAGATCGCATTTCAGCCTTGCGTAATTGGCCGACTCCAACCACGGTTAAGGAGGTGCAGCGATTCCTTGGCTTTGCCAACTACTACCGAAGGTTTATCAGGGGCTTTGGCAAGGTCGCAGCTCCCATCACATCCCTGTTGAAGGGTGGGCCGTCCCGGCGCCGCTGGTCTGCTGAGGCGGATCTGGCCTTCAGGAGACTGCGGGGTCTGTTCACCTCAGCTCCGGTACTGGCCCACCCCGATCCATCACTACCGTTCGTAGTGGAGGTGGATGCATCCGAGGTAGGGATAGGCGCTGTCCTGTCCCAACGCTCGGGCACACCCCCCAAGCTCTGCCCCTGTGCCTTCTTCTCGAAGAAACTCAGCCCGGCGGAGCAGAACTACGACGTTGGTGATCGGGAACTGTTAGCTGTTGTCTGAGCTTTGACCGTGTGGAGGCACTGGCTCGAAGGGGCGACACACCCTTTCCTCGTCTGGACGGAACACCGTAACTTGGAGTACATCCGGGCAGCGAGGAGGCTGAATCCTCGCAAGGCCAGGTGGGCCCTATTCTTCACCCAGTTTGATTTTACACTATCATACATTCCGGGTACGAAGAACGTGAAGGCAGACACACTGTCCCGGCTGTATGACACAGAGGAGAGGTGCAGAGACAACACCCCCATACTCCCAGCCTCCTGCATTGTGGCACCGGTAGTATGGGCGATGGACGCGGATATAGAGCGGGCATTACGCACAGATCCATCTCCACCGCAGTGTCCAGCTGGGCTGCGGTACGTGAGATAGAGGAGATGGTGAAGCAGAATGGAGGACTGTATTACACCAATGAGATGGACCAGGAGGCTTAGATGAAGGTCCAAGAGAGGAGAGGAGGAGGAGGAGAAGGAGAGAGGAGAGAGGAGGAGGAAGCGAGATAACAGGAAGAGGAGAAGAAGTTAAGAGAAGACCAAAATAAAATGGTAGAAAGAGATTTTAGAAGCTTTTTTAAAAACTCAAATACACTACAAGTTTGCATTTCCTGCTTAGCAGGAACATTCTCAGCAACAAAATCGTGATCAAATTAAGATCCTATATCTGTACATAGTTAAAATCTCAAAGTAAACCATGTTTCAAATAGTAGACTGGTTTAATTAAAAACCACTGTCCTCTCTATTAGAATATGTTAATGTTTCTGGGAAATCAGAGATCAGAAAAGAATAGGAGGAACTATTACATTTACATTTACGTCATTTAGCAGACGCTCTTATCCAGAGCGACTTACAAATAGGTGCATTCACCTTATAGCCAGTGGGATAACCACTTTACAATGTTTATTTATTTATTTATTTATTTATTTATTTTTTTGGGGGGGGGTTGGGGTAAGGGGGGGGGGGGGGGTAGAATGATTACTTTATCCTATCCCAGGTATTCCTTAAAGAGGTGGGGTTTCAAATGTCTCCGGAAGGTGTTGAATGACTCCGCTGTCCTGGCGCCGTGAGGGAGCTTGTTCCACCATTGGGGTGCCAGAGCAGCGAACAGTTTTGACTGGGCTGAGCGGGAACTATGCTTCCGCAGAGGTAGTGGAGCCAGCAGGCCAGAGGTGGATGAACACAGTGCCCTCGTTTGGGTGTAGGGACTGATCAGAGCCTGAAGGTACGGAGGTGCCGTTCCCCTCACAGCTCCGTAGGCAAGCACCATGGTCTTGTAGCAGATGCGAGCTTCAACTGGAAGCCAGTGGAGTGTGCGGAGGAGCGGGGTGACGTGAGAGAACTTGGGAAGGTTGAACACCAGACGGGCTGCGGCATTCTGGATGAGTTGTAGGGGTTTAACGGCACAGGCAGGGAGCCCAGCCAACAGCGAGTTGCAGTAATCCAGACGGGAGATGACAAGTGCCTGGATTAGGACCTGTGCCGCTTCCTGTGTAAGGCAGGGTCGTACTCTTCGAATGTTGTAGAGCATGAACCTACAGGATCGGGTCACCGCCTTGATGTTAGCGGAGAACGACAGGGTGTTGTCCAGGGTCACGCCAAGGCTCTTCGCACTCTGGGAGGAGGACACAATGGAGTTGTCAACCGTGATGGCGAGATCATGGAACAGGCAGTCCTGCCCCGGGAAGAAGAGCAGCTCCGTCTTGCCAAGGTTCAGCTTGAAGTGGTGATCCGTCATCCACACTGATATGTTTGCCAGACATGCAGAGATGCGATTCGCCACCTGGTTATCAGAAGGGGGAAAGGAGAAGATTAGTTGTGTGTCGTCAGCGTAGCAATGATAGGAGAGGCCATGTGAGGATATGACAGAGCCAAGTGACTTGGTGTATAGCGAGAATAGGAGAGGGCCTAGAACTGAGCCCTGCGGGACACCAGTGGTGAGAGCACGTGGTGCGGAGACAGCTTCTCGCCACGCCACTTGGTAGGAGCGACCGGTCAGGTAGGACGCAATCCAAGAGTGAGCCGCGCCGTTGATGCCCAGCTCGGAGAGGGTGGAGAGGAGGATCTGATGGTTCACAGTATCAAAGGCAGCAGACAGGTCTAGAAGGACAAGAGCAGAGGAGAGAGAGTTAGCTTTAGCAGTGCGGAGAGCCTCTGTGACACAGAGAAGAGCAGTCTCAGTTGAATGACCAGTCTTGAAACCTGACTGGTTCGGATCAAGAAGGTCATTCTGAGAGAGATAGCAAGAGAGTTGGCTAAAGACGGCACGCTCAATAGTTTTGGAGAGAAAAGAAAGAAGGGATACTGGTCTTTAGTTGTTGACATCAGTGGGATCGAGTGTTGTTTTTTTGAGAAGGGGTGCAACTCTCGCTCTCTTGAAGACAGAAGGGACATAGCCAGCGGTCAAGGATGAGTTGATCAGCAAGGTGAGGTAAGGGAGAAGGTCGCCGGAGATGGTCTGGAGAAGAGAGGAGGGGATAGGGTCAAGCGGGCAGGTTGTTGGGCGGCCTGCCGTCACAAGTCGCAAGATTTTATCTGGAGAGAGAGGGGAGAAAGAAGTCAAAGCATAGGGTAGGGCAGTGTGATCAGGACCAGCAGTGTCATTCGACTTAATAAACGAGGATCGGATGTCGTCAACCTTCTTTTCAAAATGGTTGACGAAGTCATCCACAGAGAGGGAGGAGGGGGGGGGGAAAGGATTCAGCAGGGAGGAGAATGTGGCAAAGAGCTTCCTAGGGTTAGAGGCAGATGCTTCGAATTTAGAGTGGTAGAAAGTGGCCTTAGCAGCAGAAACAGATGAAGAAAATGTAGAGAGGAGGGAGTGAAAAGATGCCAGGTCCGCAGGGAGTCTAGTTTTCTTCCATTTCCGCTCAGCTGCCCGGAGCTCTGTTCTGTGAGCTCGCAATGAGTCATCAAGCCACGGAGCTAGAGGGGAGGACCGAGCCGGCCGGGAGGATAGGGGACATAGAGTGTCAAAGAATGCAGAAAGGGAGGAGAGGAGGGTTGAGGAGGCAGAATCAGGAGATTGGAGGGAGAATGATTGAGCAGAGGGAAGAGATGATAGGATGGAAGAGGAGAGAGTAGCGGGAGAGAGAGAGCGAAGGTTGCGACGGCGCATTACCATCTGTGTAGGGGCAGAGTGAGTCGTGTTGGAGGAGAGGGAGAGAGAAAAGGATACAGAGTAGTGGTCGGAGACTTGGAGGGGAGTTGCAGTGAGATTAGTAGAACAACAGCATCTAGTAAAGATGAGGTCAAGCGTATTGCCTGCCTTGTGAGTAGGGGGGGACGGTGAGAGGGTGAGGTCAAAAGAGGAGAGGAGTGGAAAGAAGGAGGCAGAGAGAAATTAGTCAAATGTAGACGTAGGGAGGTTGAAATCCCCCAGAACTGTGAGGGGTGAGCCATCCTCAGGAAAGGAACTTATCAAGGTGTCAAGCTCATTGATGAACTCTCCAACGGAACCTGGATGGCGATAGATGACAAGGATATTAAGCTTAAATGGGCTAGTGACTGTGACAGCATGGAATTCAGATGAGATAGACAGATGGGTCAGGGGAAATATTGAGAATGTCCACTTGGGAGAGATGAGGATTCCTGTGCCACCACCCCGCTGACCAGATGCTCTCGGGGTATGCGAGAACACATGGTCAGACGAGGAGAGAGCAGCAGGAGTAGCAGTGTTTTCTGTGGTAATCCATGTTTCCGTCAGCGCCAAGAAGTCGAGGGACTGGAGGGTAGCATAGGCTGAGATGAACTCTGCCTTGTTGGCAGCAGAACGGCAGTTCCAGAGGCTGCCTGAGACCTGGAACTCCACGTGGGTCATGCGTGCAGGGACCACCAGGTTAGAGAGGCAGCAGCCACGCGGTGTGAGGCGTTTGTGTAGCCTGTGCGGAGAGTAGAGAACAGGGATAGGCAGAGTCATAGTTGACAGGCTGCAGCAGAAGGCTACAATAATGCAGAGGAGATCGGAATGAAATGAACTAAACATCTGGGAAAGGAGAGAGCGGGGCCTCCCTCACCACAACTCCCAAATATAACTCTCCCAACTTCCACCTCAGAAACTATAATTGTTGTAAACTACAGCGGTTCAATGTTTTCTAGGAATAGACTAACTTAGTTTATTCAGCTAGCTAACTGGGTGCAGTATTATTCCGTGAAAATCGTCCGGGCACCTCGTCATAAGACGCCACAGCCAGCTAGCATGCCGGTCTCCAACAACACGGTTTAGCGCCAATACTCGGCCACAACAAACCACCAGTGTATCAACACCCAAGCAGATCGTTCGTGTCCGTGTCTAACGTTGTGGGTTAGTCCCGACAGCTTGAGCGAGTCCGTCGTCAACTTATTCAGCTATTCAACTATAGAGGTGTGGTTTGCATGTTGCTGGAGGAACTGGTTTTATGGAATGATGACATAGCAGAGGTGGCCAGCAACCCTCCAATTGTTGGAGCTGCCGGTTTGACACACATGCACTCACGCACGAACACACACACAGTTTTGGAAAACCCCTAGCTCTGCCTTATTAATAACCTTGTGGTAGCTACCTGTAGAGTAATTGTTAGTTGTGACAGCAGCATTCCAGGAGAAACAAACGAATGCATTTGTCACTTAGTCATTTGTTTGTATTTGGTCGTGTTCGTAAATTCCCCCTGGAGGGCCAGAGTGCGCTCTGGGCTTTCGTAAATTCTGAGCGTTGTCAGATTGTCTGTTCATAGACTCAGAGCGTTTCGCTCTCAGAGAATTCAGAGCGCACACTGGTCACTCTGGCCGAGGAGTAGGGTTGATCCGAGCGTTCTGACCTCACAACGGCAGTCAAGTACCCAAGCTAACTGGTAAATGTGAAACAAACTAATATGTCACGTACTCATTTGTTTGTCTTTAAGTTTGCAACCAACATGTCAGATGTTTCTGGGCTGATTTTATTACAATTATAAAACAAATATGCCTATTCTGTTTTTCTTTTACATGATATCCAATATCAATGACCCAGGGACTAAGGAGATGCAGTACTACATTATTTTTATTGAAGAAATACATTTTGTGTCATGTGTCACACACAGAGGAGATTCCAGTTCAACCAAGATTAACAAAAGTTTTGGTAGAACATGAAATCATTAATCTGACATAAATTCATATCATATAACAATTCAGTCATTTAGCAGATGCTCTTTTCCAGAGCAACTAGGGTTAAGTACCTTGATCAAAGGCACATCGACAGATTTTTCGTCTAGTCGGCTCGGGGATTCCAACCAGATACCTTATGGTTAGTGGCCCAACGCTCTTAACCGCTAGGCTAAACATCACCCTCATATCACAATACCTTAAATACCCATACCTTTACATATCAAACATATTTATATCTAAATCTGAATATATTGCTATATACAGAACATATTGATGGGAAGAAACAATTCATTAGTAGGTGTAACTTCTGTGGTCAGGTGATGAAACATTATATCAGCATTCAATCAAACACCTTATTCAATCTTCTATTGTTTGGCCCTAAAACATGCTGCAGCTAGTAATGCCAACCCACTTGTAACAGTTGCTAATAACAAGAGTTCCTTCTCCTCCTGTCTCTCATCTCTCTCTCTATGACAGCACAACAGTGATTCTGGGAAATCACAGACTATGAAACAAGAGGAGGAGCAATGCAGATGAGGTGTTTTTCCTGCAGCTATAGCAACCTGTACCTGAAGGAGGGCAGAGTAAAGGGTTATATACATCCCTGCCATGCCAGTGTGTAATTGGGTGAAGTCGGCACACAGCAGTGATGAATCATCTGTGCTTTGTGGTAACCTTAATGTTAATCTGGGGTTAAATGGGCAATCTGGGATTGGTACATCTATTTTTTCTTATTAGTGATACAGCCATTAATTCTTGAAGAGTCAAACTCATAAATGAGTCATGAGGCCGATTCAGACTTAGGAAATGTATCCCTTTTTATGCGTTTTGGTTCAAGCACTTCTCAGTATTTGGTATTCAGACTTACCTAATGCAGGTGCGTAACAAGGTTTGCAGGTGTGGCTCCCTTGCGTGTACTGAATAAGTTTCATTAAAACCCAGAAAGCACACCCACTGGGTGGCCTACCAACTTGATGAGGGAGTTTTTCTTGAATTTGTTTTTCTGTTTATTTATCTAAAGCAATCCCTTTAGACACTGTGTACATTTAATTTGAATTAGAATGGCACAATATTTGAACGTAGCCAATGTTAATGACTGCAACAGCAATTGCACTGTTATTATGATTTTGTTACAGAAGTAGCAAGAACTCCAATCATTCCAATCATTCACCATGATCGTCCTACTAAAGGATCCACTAGTACATCTCTTACTGCAGATTGTGCTATGTAGCTAACTTTAACAAGAGGAAATTAATAGGTAAACGGTTTTTCTTGCATCATGTTATGGGTATGCTTGTCATTGGTAAGGACTAGGAAGTTTTTTTTTTGGATAAAAATAAACAAAATGGAGCTAAGCACAGGCAAAATCCTAGAGGAAAACCTGGTTCAGTCTGCTTTCCAACAGACACTAGGAGACAAATTCACCTTTCAGCAGGACAATAACATAAAGATACAAGGCCAAATATACACTGGAGTTGCTTATCAAGACGACATTGAATGTTCCTGAGTGGCCTAATTACAGTTTTGACTTATATAGGCTTGACAATCTATGGCAAGACTTGAAAATTGCTGTCTACAACAACCAACTTGACAGAGCTTGAAGAATAAAAAAAAATGAATATTGTGCAAATATTGTACAATCCAGGTGTGTAAAGCTCTTAGAGACTACAGCTGTAATCGCTGCCAAAGATGATTCTAAAATATATTAACTCTGGGAGATGAATACTTATCTAAATGTAATATTTCTATATTTCATTTTTAATAAATGTGCAAAGATTTCTAAAAACATGTTTTCACTTTGTCATTTTGTGGTATTGTGTGTAGATGGGTGAGCAAGTATTATTTTTTCATCCATTTTGAATTCAGTTTTTAACACAACAAAATGTGGAGTAAGTCAAGGGGTATGAATACTCTCTGAAAGCACTGTATTTCCCATTTGCAAAATGCTACTATGCTACATTTGCCTTCTTGCAATGAAATACTTCAACCACTAGAAACTGTGCATATGAATGGTTTAAAGTTTGCGGGGAGGAAAGCACATTTTCACGTCAAGTTAAGATTTTATAAATTATAAATTTTGCGTGAAAACTGGCGCATGCACATTTCGGGGTCTATTTTGTTCGTGTGCACGGTTTATAGATGAGGCCCCAGCTGAGGAAGATAGAGGAGATGGTGAAGCAGAATGGAGGACTGTATTACACCATTGAGATGGACCAGGAGGCTTAGATGAAGGTCCAAGAGAGCAGAGGAGGAGGAGGAGGAGGAGGAGAGAGGAGAGGAGGAGTAAGCGAGATAACAGGAATAGGAGAAGAAGTTAAGAGAAGACCAAAATAAAATGGTAGAAAGAGATAGTCTGATATTTCTATGTGGAAATTACAAACTTTAGAAGCTTTTTTAAAAACTCAAATACACTACAAGTTTGCATTTCCTGCCTAGCAGGAAAATTCTCAGCAACAAAATAGTGATCAAATTAAGATCCTATATCTGTACATAGTTAAAATCTCAAAGTAAACCATGTTTCAAAATGTAGACTGGTTTAATTAAAAACCACTGTCCTCTCTATTAGAATATGTTAATGATTCTGGGAAATCAGAGATCAGAAAAGAATAGGAGGAACTATAGAGGTGTGGTTTGCATGTTGCTGGAGGAACTGGTTTTATGGAATGATGACATAGCAGAGGTGGCCAGCAACCCTCCAATTGTTGGAGCTGCCGGTTTGACACACATGCACTCACGCACGAACACACACACAGTTTTGGAAAACTCCTAGCTCTGCCTTATTAATAACCTTGTGGTAGCTACCTGTAGAGTCATTGTTAGGTGTGACAGCAGCATTCCAGGAGAAACAAACGAATGCATTTGTCACATAGTCATTTGTTTGTATTTGGTTGTGTTCGTAAATTCACCCTGGAGTGTCAGAGTGCGCTCTGGGCTTTCGTAAATTCAGAGTGTTGTCAGATTGTCTGTTCATAGACTCAGAGCGTTTCACTCTCAGAGCGTTCAGAGGGTCACTGGTCACTCTGGCCGAGGAGTAGGGTTGATCCGAGCGTTCTGACCTCACAACGGCAGTCAAATATCCAAGCTAACTGCTTAACATGAAACAAACTAATATGTCACATACTCATTTGTTTGTCTTTAAGTTTGCAACCAACATGTCAGATGTTTCTGAGCTGATTTTGTTAAAATTATAAAACAAATATGCCTATTCTGTTTTTCTTTTACATGATATCCAATATCAATGACCCAGGGACTAAGGAGATGCAGTACTACATTATTTTTATTGAAGAAATACATTTTGTGTCATGTGTCACACACAGAGGAGATTCCAGTTCAACCAAGATTAACAAAAGTTTTGGTAGAACATGAAATCATTAATCTGACATAAATTCATATCATATTACAGTTATGTAATTTAGCAGATGCTCTTTTCCAGAGCAACTAGGGTTAAGTACCTTGATCAAAGGCACAGACAGATTTTTCACCTAGTCGGCACCTGGTCGGGATTCCAACCAGCGACCTTTTGGTTACTGGCCCAACGCTCTTAAATGCAAGGCTAAACATCACCCTCATATCACAATACCTTAAATACCCATTCCTTTACATATCAAACATATTTATATCTAAATCTGAAAATATTGCTATATACAGAACATATTGATGGGAAGAAACATTTCATTAGTAGGTGTAACTTCTGTGGTCAGGTGATGAAACATTATATCAGCATTCAATCAAACACCTTATTCAATCTTCTATTGTTTGGCCCTAAAACATGCTGCATATGTTGCTAATAACAAGAGTTCCTTCTCCTCCTGTCTCTCATCTCTCTTTCTATGACAGCACAACAGTGATTCTGGGAAATCACAGACTATGAAACAAGAGGAGGAGCAATGCAGATGAGGTGTTTTTCCTGCAGCTATAGCAACCTGTACCTGAAGGAGGGCAGAGTACAGGGTTACATACATTCCTGCCATGCCAGTGTGTAATTGGGTGAAGTCGGCACACAGCAGTGATGAATCATCTGTGCTTTGTGGTAACCTTAATGTTAATCTGGGGTTAAATGGGCAATCTGGGATTGGTACATCTGTTTTATCTTATTAGTGATACAGCCATTCATTCTTGAAGACTCAAACTCATAAATGCGTCATGAGGCCGATTCAGACTTAGGAAATGTATCCCTTTTTATGCGTTTTGGTTCAAGCCCTTCTCAGTATTTGGTATTCAGACTTACCTAATGCAGGAGCGTATAAAGGTTTGCAGGTGTGGCTCCCTTGCCTGTACTGAATACGTTTCATTAAATCCCAGAAAACACACCCACTGGGTGGCCTACCAACTTGATGAGGGAGTTTTTCTTCAAAAAAAATTTGGTTTATTTATTTAAAGCTATCCCTTTAGATACTGTGTACATTTAATTTGAATTTGATTGGCACAATATTAGAACGTAGCCTATGGAGAATGCGTTCAGAGTGGAGACCAATGAAAGATAGCCATCAATACAATTTACACATTCAGTTCTTCAACCCATGGTAATGTTGGAAGATAAGTGTCACACCCTGATCTGTTTCACCTCTTTTGCTTGTCTCCACCCCCCACCAGGTGTCTCCACCCCCCACCAGGTGTCTCCACCCCCCACCAGGTGTCTCCACCCCCCACCAGGTGTCTTCCATCTTCCCCATTATCCCATGTGTATTTACCTTCGTTTTCTTTTTGTCTGTTGCCAGTTCGTCTTGTCAAGTCTTACCAGCATGTTTTCCTGGTTTCCAGTCCCTCTAGTTTCTGTTTTCTAGTCTTTCTGGTTTTGACCATTCTGCCTGCCCTGACCCTGAGCCTGCATGCCGTCCTGTACCTGTCAGACTCTGATCTGGTTACGAACCTTTGCCTGTCCTTGACCTACCCTTTGCCTGCTCCCCGTGTTATAATAAATTATCTAAGAACTGAACCATCCGCCTCCTGTGTCTGCATCTGGGTCATATCCTGAATCGTGATAATAAGTGTATTTAAGATGATGGAAATAGTAGGAAACAGAGAAAGTTACATAATTAAAACCTTTTGTGAGTGCCCAAAGGTTACATTTGGTACAGCTATCATTGTGCAATGCTATGCATCACCATCACCCACTGGGCACACATGTACGTCAGTTCAACGTCTAGTTTTGATTTACATTTGGTTGAGTTGTCAACTAACCGTGAATTCGACGTGAAATTAACAACAAATGCCACCATGTCATTGGATTTAAGTTAAAAGTTGGGTGAAAAAACTACGAAATTCCCTTACGTTGATGACTTTTTTCAAATCCAATCGGTTTTTGCTTGAAATGACCTGGCTGCAGTAGCCTATCTATTTGGCTTGCATCTCCAAGTTTCATCATTGCAAGTTAAAAGGCCATACAATTAAAATGATGCATAAGGTCCCAGCATTCCTTACTTCACTGTGGGAAAGGGGCCCTTGTTGATAGCCTAGAATGTTCAGTTTGATTCACATTTGTCTCCATCAAGCAGAAGGAAAATTCATCTAAAACAATTGCTGTTTGTATTTACAATCCCCTTCTCCAAACAGATGAAGCCCTATTCATTTACCTAGCTTATATTTAAAAAATAAATTGTTTACAATATTTGTCATTTAGCAGACGCTCTTATCCAGAGTAACTTAGAGTAGTGACTGTATACATTTACTTCTTACTTCTCACTAGCTCTTATCAATAGTTCTTATCAATGTATACATTACAGTGCATAGATAATATAGATAATACAGATAATATCTCCATGCACTAGAGTTATTTATATCGGGAAAAAAGCAAGTAGATGTTTTTCTGATTGGAACCGACAGGGTTGCTCAACCTTATTCATGGTTTCCTCTCGCCTAAAACTGATGGAATTATTAGGAGATGAAGTCAAAGTCGGAATACAGCATATCTGTAGACACACCTCCATTCCTGTGATCTCCAACCTAAACCAATAACAGGGGCAAACTGAACGAAACGGGGAGGGACCTACTTGAAATTGTCCAATAGAAACTCTTGATTTACTTGCAAAATGGCTGGCACATGCGTTAACCCATGCTTAAATGTAAAGTCAGAATGCGCGTAAAGTCAGAATGCGCGTAGAGAGAAATGTGCATTACAAGGGAATGAAGTTCCATTTACGCACGCATAACTCTGGTCTGAATTTCCCCCCATGAGTTAGTTAAAATAGTAATTGGAAAAAAACACTATAGCTTGTTTGTTTAAAATTAGCAAAATATTTTTGTGTCATAGTCAGTCATTGCACCCATAGCTCTGTTTATGAATTTGTGACGGTTAGATTTCTCCAGGCCCATTCCTCAGCTGTTTACCAAAAACGTGGCAGAGTAAATACTTTTTTAAAATCATTTGAATCTAAAATTTCACCTTGCAAATGCCTACAATATAATGAGTAAATATCTCAAAATAATGGTTTCCATCAACGTTTTGTTTGTCTTAAACATCATGCATATAGTAAATGAGATTTCATAAACAGTAAAAACAAATAAAGTAGGACTGATGCCAAGAACTACATGATAAGGGTAAAACACATTTGGCCCTGAATATGATTATAGTCTTCATTGTGTGTTCAAATAAATCAACAATATGTTTGAAAAGTTTGAAAGCAAAATAGTTGAATAGAAGGAAGGTTTGGGACTGGTTGAAAGATCATGTAATCCCATCAACATACAGCAGGAGGCACCATTCAACTCTTAGAACTGAACAAGCTTCATCACTACTGATAACAGGCTATTGGAAATCCAAGGGAAAGTAATACATCATTTACTTTCAACATCATCTGTCATTACTGTAAAATGCAATTACATTTTATACAGTCAGTTTTAATACTTTACTGGAGGCCTCTTTCCAGGCAGGTAGACTAGCGGTTAGAAGTGTTGGGCCAATAAACGAGAGGTCGCTGGCAGGGCCAGACGGATTACCAGGACGTGTACTCTGAGCATGTGCTGACCAACTGGCATGTGTCTTCACTGACATTTTCAACATGTCCCTGACTGAGTCTGTAATACCAACATGTTTCAAGCAGACCACCATAGTCCCCGTGCCCAAGGACTCTAATATAACCTGCCTAAATGACTACCGACCCGTAGCACTGACGTCTGTAGCCATGAAGTGCTTTGAAAGGCTGGTCATGGCTCACATCAACAGCATTATCCCAGAAACCCTAGACCCACTCCAATTTGCATACCGCCCCAACAGATCCACAGATGATGCAATCTCTATTGCACTCCACACTGCCCTTTCCCACCTGGACAAGAGGAACACCTACGTGAGAATGCTATTCATTGACTACAGCTCAGCATTCAACACCATAGTGCCCTCTAAGCTCATCACTAAGCTAAGGATCCTGGGACTAAACACCTCCCTCTGCAACTGGATCCTGGACTTCCTGACGGGCCGCCCCCAGGTGGTAAGGGTAGGTAACAACACATCTGCCACACTGATCCTCAACACGGGGGCCACTCAGGGATGCGTGCTCAGTCCCCTCCTGTACTCTCTGTTCACCCATGACTGCATGGCCAGGCACGACTCCAACACCATCATTAAGTTTGCCAACGACACAACAGTGGTAGGCCTGATCACCGACAACGATGAGACAGCCTATAGGGAGGAGGTCAGAGATCTGGCCGTTAGGTGCCAGGACAACAACCTCTCCCTCAACGTGACCAAGACAAAGGAGATGATTGTGGACTACAGGAAAAAAAAGAGGACCGAGCACGCCCCCATTCTCATCGACGGGGCTGTAGTGGAACAGGTTGAGAGCTTCAAGTTCCTTGGTGTCCACATCACCAACGAACTATCATGGTCCAAACACACCAAGACAGTCATGAAGAGAGCACGACAAAGCCTATTCCCCCTCAGGAGACTAAAAAGATTTGGCATGGGTCCTCAGATCCTCAAAAAATTCTACAGCTGCACCATCGAGAGCATCCTGACTGGTTGCATCACCGCCTGGTATGGCAACTGCTTGGCCTCCGACTGCAAGGCACTACAGAGGGTAGTGCGTACGGCCCAGTACATCACTGGGGCAAAGCTTCCTGCCATCCAGGACCTCTATACCAGGTGGTGTCAGAGGAAGGCCCTCAAAATTGTCAAAGACTCCAGCCACCCTAGTCATAGACTGTTCTCTCTGCTACCGCACGGCAAGCAGTACCGGAGTGCCAAGTCTAGGTCCAAAAGACTTCTCAACAGCTTCTACCCCCAAGCCATAAGACTCCTGAACAGCTAATCATGGCTACCCGGACTATTTGCACTGCCCCCCCACCCCATCCTTTTAAACCTGCTGCTACTCTGTTAAGTATTTATGCATAGTCACTTTAACTCTACCCACATGTACATATTACCTCAACTACCTCAACTAGCCGGTGCCCCCGCACATTGACTCTGCAACGGTACCCCCCTGTATATATAGCCTCCCTACTGTCACTTTATTTTACTTCTGCTCTTTTTTTCTCAACATTTTTTTTTTGTTGTTGTTTTATTTGTACTTGTTTTGTTTAAAATAAATGCACTGTTGGTTAAGGGCTGTAAGTAAGCATTTCACTGTAATGTCTGCACCTGTTGTATTCGGTGCATTTGACCAATACAATTTGATTTGATTTGATTTTTGATTTGATTTGAATCCCCGAGCCGACTAGCTGAAACATCTGTCGACATGCCCTTGAGCAAGGCACTTAACCCTAATTGTTCATGTGGTTCACTCTGGATGAGAGCGTCTGCTAAATGACTTAAATGTAAGAACAGCAGAAGAGCAATCATGAATTAAAGGACCAAATCTAGTTACATATTTGTGTTAATATGAGAGCAGGGTTTACTGATTCCATGACAGATATGTGAGCTGGGTTTACTGATTCCATGACAGATATGAGTGCAGGGTTTACTGATTCCATGACAGATATGAGTGCAGGGTTTACTGATTCCATGACAGATTGAGCCGACAACAATAACAACATTGTTGAGATTAGTAGTGACCAGGGCCCGTAGGAGTGCTGACCTAATATCCGTTTTGACTTTTAGATCATAATGAATAAGATTATATGGACAGATCCTAGATCAGTAATCCTACTCTAAGATGCTTTATGGATATGTGGTGTGATCTTAGCCAAAATGTGTTGGGTTGACAGTCGCTGGACCTGGGTTCTAGTGGGCTCACTGTGTTTGTTTACATAAATGATTATCTGATCATGTGTATCTGGTGATCTAGTCATTAGTTCTTGTTGCTTTTATTTTTAAGGATTTTACAGGGTAGGATTAAGGCCTTTCATTGGCCTGGCTTGTAACTCTCGTCACAAAATATCTGAATACTTGGTCAGATGAAATCAGGGAAAGATATTGCTGGATGAATCTCTCTTTTAATCCCTTGATGACTAACAGGTTCAGACCCATATCAGGACTGACTTAACAGAAGTAGGCTAGCACTGCTGATGAATATTAGGGCTTCATCTATCTTTTAAAATAATCTATATATTGTCTCTCTTTATTGGGCATTTATTAATTTCCAAATATTTAAGAACCAAAGTTTGATAATTGCATCAAGAAACATGTTCCATCACCAAAGCCCTTCCATCTATATACATTAGAATCTTTTTTAAAAGTAGGTTCCCGCTTTATTTGAAGTGCATCTTATAAAGGCTTCATAAAGGCTTCATAAGCACTACATAGATGCTTCACAAATAATCTATAACCGTACATCATGCTCTATAAAGATTCATAATGTGGCATAGCTGTGTGACAAAACCATCAATGTATTTGTTCACATTTATTTATCTTTTATAGAGCATGAAACATTATTATACTGTAGATGATGTATGACCCATTTATGTAGGGCTTATTGTACAGTATTAATCTACTCTACTGCTACTACTTGACATTAAGTAAAGATGGAAGAGTCACACTGCCTCCTCCCCTCTTCCTCATCTTCAGTCATGGTCATTTAAAAGTTGATGTGCTGCAAAAGCTGCAATTGGAAGTCATGGTCCTCCTGCCAAAATTACTGCCGATCCGTATTAAAGGTTCATCCTCTTTCTGGAAACTGTAACTGTGTTTGTACACTACAGTGAACTCTTCTGGATATATATATATTTCAGTACACACTTTTAGATAATTTTTTAATTTACAGACCCGCACACAGATTGTCAAACAATACATTGTAAATGTGCATATTTGGAAAAATGTGCACCTCAAAATGAAATTCATAACCAGATTATCTCTCCAAACAGCACTAAATTGAAGATGGTATGTTCCCCCGTGAGCTCTGATAAAAAGGCAAAAATAGAATCAGATAAAACATTTTTTGGGTGCTTTACTTGTTTCAGAAACATGCCAGCCAAAGGTCTTCTGCAAACTGTCCAGGTTTTCAGACGCAAAAAAGAGCCTCCGCTGTCGCTCACTGCAAGAGGGGGATTGGCTCATCAAGGTGAACAGCAGACCCCTTGAGATGATTGAGCCAGCCGATCTCCAGAACAAGCTGCTGGAGCCAGTGCTGCTGCTGGGCATTTAGCGTTTTGCTTGAGTTAACATCAGAGTCAGAGTGAAGGGTGGTGGACACGTGGCACAGATCTACGCTATCCTTCAGACCATCTCCAAAGCCCTGATCACATACTACCAGGAATATGTGGATGAGGCCTCCATGAAGGAGATCAAGAATATGCTGATCCAGTGCGATAGGACCCTGCTGGTGTCCAAGAAGTTTGGTGGACCTGGAGCCCGTGCCCACTACCAGAAATCTGCACATTACAGACCCATAAATGTAATACATTACGACAGTAAAGTAATAACAAAACCAGACATTTTAATCAAAAAGGGTTTATTAAATATTAGCCACTGTCAGTATCGACCGTCAGTAGGCCTAATAACAACACATATTCAACTGCCAATTTATTGTTAGTTCCCTTCAGTTGGTATAAATTGAACGACAATGTACATTACCGTTTGATTTAGTTTCATTGTTTCGTTTCCCTTCATTTCCTTCCTCTGTAAACGTCGTCATGGCAGTAACAGTTGTTAATATAAGAAGTAGCAGGTTTATGGTTCGGCCCACGGTTCACGGCGACTGGACCGTTGTCATACAGTTCCATGATTAGGGGGGATTCATTGGACCATTGTTCAACCCCTATTTTACACTTCTTTCGACCTTCCAATATTTCATGGATTGAACTTGAATATGACAACTTTCAGGACTGCTGTATTTTTGATTAATCAATATATTTTGTGCTTAAAGGCTCTCCAAACCTGTTTTTTTTTAATCATACATACTTTCCTAACCCTAAAATGTGCCTAAATAATCTCCAAGATAAGAGTATTTTTTTCTACCAGTTGGTGCTGAAACAGAAACAAATATGCATATATTTAGATGGATTTCTTTCATTGATCCCTAATATTCTGAACCCATTCTCTTGGTGTCTTCTATTGAGTCTGTCTACAAAATTCTAATTAAAGCAGTGCCGATTTTAGCATGTAAATCTTGGTGGGGCAAACTCAAAAAGTATTTGGGGGATGCATGCCAGCAAAGCCACTACACTACATAGCACAACACTAAACAATACATTAATTGCACTATAACGGTGTCAAACGGTGTCCATAAACTGTTAGGGCCTACATAAAGCTGTCCCAACAGCAGAGCTGTCTTTTCAGCACCATGTAGTGAATCCTTACCACTGCTACACCTGGCTATCAGCGGAGCCTTGTCTGGCAGCGAAACAGTTAATTCACTGCCTTTTTAAAATACATAGCTGATTTGGTTGACTTGCTGAAACAAATGTGGTTTCTAGTGACAGTTGAGATGTACACACTATGGCACAAGGGAACGATGAGCGGATATGAGGCAATCCGTAATTTCGTTACATTAACGACATTAATGAGCGAGCTAACACGGACGTAGTCACCATAATGATTTGTTCAGCACTTTTGAAATGTACAGAGACAGAATTCCGAACATGGACCGTTCTTACAGTATTCTCCCTGTACACAAAGTCAGAACCATGGGATAAATAAAGGGGGCATATAAACAGACAATGAAAGCTCTTAAAATATTTGATGATGACATTTCTCTAAAACAGGCTATAGGCTACATCTGCACCACCAAGTCAGAACAGTAAGCTAAGTTATGAGGGGTAAATAGACCAAATTATTAGGGTGAGGCACATGGGCTACTAACAGCTTACTACACAACATACACTTAGTATTACTTTCTTAGCTACAGTATACATATCTCGCTGGCATATTACATTTATGCAGCAACATACAATACATTTTTGGACTCACCTTGTTGTGCTGTGCTCACTTGAACAGGAAGGTGGCGCGGCGGTCCTTCTTGTGTGAAATTTTGTCGTCAAACTTTGTCATCAAAGTCTGACATTCTCTGGATTTATGGTGCTTTCAAGACAACTGAGAACTCGGAAAAAAACCCCAGGTTGAATCATGACGTCAGTGATCTTCAGGTCGGAGCTCTAGAGCCTCGAGTTCGCATCTTGGAATTCCAAGTTGGATGACCGTATTGGAGCTAGTTTTTTTCAGTGTTGAACTCTCTGAAGTCTGAGATTTCCCAGTTCCGAGTTTCCAGTTGTTTTGAACGTGGCAGAAGTCATGCTGGATTGACAGCATGGCCAATGTATTCAACCTTTTCTGAATGTTTATCCTTTTAAGCTTGGAAAAGAGACCCTTAAACCCAGACTTGGACCAGACATCCTCTCCACCGAACATCAGGCTAGTGATTGCTTTGCAACGCTTGTTGTTAGCCACTGATTGCTTCCAAACCACTCATTGTTGAATTTGCGATTTCCAACTTGAGTGTAATGTTTATGTCCAATGGCCGATGAGCACCGATGTTTTATCTATAATTTCTCTTCATATGAAAAGGATTGAAAAGGATTTGCCAGTAGATTGTTGACTTGATTCATGATGACGACTGCTTGTCTAGCTTGCTAGCTAAGATTTCGAAAGTATGATGTTGACATGATCATTCCAATCAAAGCTATGGTAGATATAACGTGATTTGACTTCATTTTATCTGTGGCCAATGACCTTGAGCCATCTTGGATGGGCACTTCTAATGTAAATCTATGGCAGCACCCAAGGGGGTTGAACTTTTTAGCTCTCCCCGTAGAGTTTGCGGTGAAGTAGTATCCCCATGAGTGACAGAACACTGAGCCAATCACGGCGCAACTAGAGAACATTACCAACCCCTACGCTCCGTATTTTCCACTGGCTGCCCCACCACCACAGATAGCACTGAGCTAGACTGAAACACCTGCATTTAGGAGCTGCCTTACTCAAGAAAGCAAAAAAGAGACCATGTTTTTATGTGTCTTTATTAACTAATTATTTATTTTTTTTACATTGTTTGCACACGTATAAAAATAACATGCTAAACAGGTGGGGCTCTGTGTCACGATCGTCTGAAGAAGCGGACCAATACGCAGCGCGTGGAGTGAACATAATGACTTTATTAAATAAAGCAACCACGAAAAAACAACAAATGACGATAGTGAAGTCCTCTGTAACACTAACAGAAACATGGAACAAAAACCCACAAACCAAGGAGAAACCACACCGTTTAAATATGGCTCCCAATCAGAGATAACGAGCCGACAGCTGACACTCGTTACCTCCGATTGGGAGTCATATGACTAATCAAGAACAAACACCCAACATAGAAATGAACAACTAGAATCCCCAACATAGAAATACACCCAAACAATGAAAATGAACAACCCTGGCTCAATAATCAAAGTCCATGGAGCCAGAGTGTCACAGTACCCCCCCCCTAAAAGTGCGCACTCCGGGCGCACCAGCATACAGTCTAGGGGAGGGTCTGGGTGGGCGTCTGTCCATGGTGGCGGCTCTGGCCCAGGTCGTGGTCCCCACCCCACCTTAGTCACTATCCGCTTCCGTAGGCCCCTCCACCTGACCACCCCCCAATTAAACCCCACTGGATTAAGGGGCGGCACCGGACTAAGGGGCAGCACCGGACTAAGGGGCAGCACCGGACTAAGGGACAGTACCTGATTAAGGGGCAGCACCGGACTGAATGGCGGATCCTGGCTGGCTGGCTCTGGCGGATCCTGGCTCGACGGCTCTGGCGGATCCTGGCTGGACGGCTCTGGCGGATCCTGGCTGGACGGCTCATGGCTGGCTGACGGATCTGGCTGCTCATGGCTGGCTGACGGATCTGGCTGCTCATGGCAGGCGGAAGGCTCTGGCTGATCCCGTCTGGCGGAAGGCTCTGGCTGATCCCGTCTGGCGGAAGGCTCTGGCTGATCCGGTCTGACGGAAGGCTCTGGCTGCTCCTGTCTGGCGGAAGGCTCTGGCTGATCCTGTCTGGCGGACGGCTCTGGCTGATCCTGTCTGGCGGACGGCTCTGGCTGATCCTGTCTGGCGGAAGGCTCTGGCTGATCCTGTCTGGCGGAGAGCTCTAGCGGCTCCGGTCTGGCGGACGGCTCTGAAGGCTCATGGCAGACGGGCGGCTTTGCAGGCTCAGTACAGACGGGCAGTTCAGACGGCGTTGGGCAGACGGACAGTTCAGACGGCGTTGGGCAGACGGGCAGTTCAGGCGCCGTTGGGCAGACGGGCAGTTCAGGCCCCGTTGGGCAGGCGGCAGACTCTGGCCGTCTGAGGCGCACCGTAGGCCTGGTGCGTGGTGCCGGAACTGGAGGTACCGGGCTGAGGACACGCATCTCAGGGCTAGTGCGGGGAGAAGCAACAGGGCATGCTTGGCCCTGGGGACGCACCGTAGGCCTGATGCGTGGTGCCGGAACTGGAGGTACCGGGCTGAGGACACGCATCTCAGGGCTAGTGTGGGGAGAAGCAACAGGGCATGCTTGGCCCTGGGGACGCACCGTAGGCCTAGTGCGGAGAGCAGGAACAGGCCGGGCTGGGCTGGCGACGCGCACCGTATCTCTGGTGCGAGAGGCCGGAACAGGCCGGGCCGGGCTGGCGAAGCGCACCGTATCCCTGGTGCGTGGAGTAGGAACAGGCCGGGCTGGGCTGGCGACGCGCACCGTATCCCTGGTGCGAGTGGCCGGAACAGGCCGGGCCGGGCTGGCGAAGCGCACCGTATCCCTGGTGCGTGGAGTAGGAACAGGCCGGGCTGAGCTGGCGACGCGCACCGTATCCCTGGTGCGAGTGGCCGGAACAGGCCGGGCCGGGCTGGCGAAGCGCACCGTATCCCTGGTGCGAGTGGCCGGAACAGGCCGGGCCGGGCTGGCGACGCGCACCGTAGGCTTCGTATGAGGCTCAGGAACAGGCCGGGCTGGGCTGGCGACGCGCACCGTACACTTAGTGCGAGGGGCCGGAACAGGCCGTACCGTACTGGGGACACACACTACTGGCTGTACCTCGGGATTAGGAACGGGCCGGACCGGACTGGATACACACCTCAGTCTCTCACGCCGTGCCTCTACATCTCCTTTCCCTACTTTGGCCAGTGACCCCCTTAACCTGGTAGCCTCCTGAATCCGTCCCTTCTCTGCCTCCGTCAGCCCCCTTAACCTGGTAGCCTTCTGAATCTGCCTTGTGGCAGCCTCCTGCTGCTCAGTCGCCCAAGCCATGTGCCCCCCCCAAAAAACTTTTTGGGGTTGCCTCTCGTCCTTCCGACGATGGCCCTGCCGATGCCGTTGCTCCTCTCGCCGTCGCCTCTCCACCGTCTCGTTCCATGGTCGGCGATCCATACCATCCAGGATCTCCTCCCAAGTCCAGGACCCTTTACCGTCCAACAGTTCCATCCATGTCCAGACCCTTTGCTCCTGGACGCGCTGCTTGGTCCTTTTATGGTGGGTTTTTCTGTCACGATCGTCTGAAGAAGCGGACCAATACGCAGCGCGTGGAGTGAACATAATGACTTTATTAAATAAAGCAACCACGAAAAAACAACAAATGACGATAGTGAAGTCCTCTGTAACACTAACAGAAACATGGAACAAAAACCCACCAACCAAGGAGAAACCACACAGTTTAAATATGGCTCCCAATCAGAGATAACGAGCCGACAGCTGACACTCGTTACCTCCGATTGGGAGTCATATGACTAATCCTAGAAATAAACGTGACAGAAATGCAACCATAGAAAATCACCCAAAACCCAACATAGAAATACACCCAAACAATGAAAATGAACAACCCTGGCTCAAATAATCAAAGTCCATGGAGCCAGAGTATCACACTCTGTCCCACCTAACCTGAATGACGGGTCGCCACTGAATTAAAGGTACAATGTATTTAACCCATAAGAGTAAATTCGGAGGTTGGGTAATGTGCCATGTCGATACTTTTTTTGGCAGGAGAGGTATATTTAATGAAACTCTGGCTGTAAATGTAGGTAGTACATCGTAAAGCAGGGCATCCCCGATTCCCCACTGATCTAAACTTTTTGGAAAATGGCAAGTTTACTTTCTCATAATGCGGTGCGTTGTTGATCGGGGGCATTTTCATTAGGAGGAATACTGTGGATGGCTAAAATAAAGATGGTGATCATAATTCCTCAATTTAAATATTATGGGGAAACCTACACATTTGTCAGCCGAGCACAAGTTATCTTATTATTGTCTAGACCTAGAATAAAAACCTCCAGGTTTCCGTCACTAAAGTCAATTGAACGAAAGAAGTGATTACAGGGGGCAGTTTGGAAAAACTATTCTTGTGCGGATCGTTTCCTGGAAAACGCACATGCTGGGGTAATAATTACATATCCAACATTCCACAGTAACACTAGTCCAGTCCGAATAGGGCTAAAGACTAGTATTACAATGGAATGGGTCGTGGAAATTCTACCCAATAAGGGGAGACTTTGTTATTTCTACAAACAATTATACTTTATTTATAAATTAATTATTGCAATAATGGAGCTGGTCGGACATGCAGTTCTTAGGTGTACGCCAGAGAGCTCGAATGACACAAGGAGTACATAACCCTTATATAGGCAACCCCCTGTAATTCTTTATTTTCCTCATTAAAAATGTACCGTTATGACGGAAGCCTGGAGGATCTTCTAGGCGTGAAGATATTTCAAATGTCTAGGGATAGCATAATATTGGCTTAATGGCCTTCAGTTCAGAGAAAGTCCAAATAATCATGCATATCAATAAGAACCATGAAGTGTAACCTATGCAGACATTTAATTAACTGACACATTTGGCAATTTATCAATTCATTGGTACAATATTGTCCACTTCATCTTTTAAAAGAGAAGTATTGCACTAGAAAGGTTGATATGTGACAAAACAGAACATTCATCTGTATGCTACCTGCATAGCACTTTGTTTTAAGCATAAATCTGTTCCCATGTTCCCATGTTCTTACCTAAACTGGTAGCAGCACCTGTAATATCTCTGTTATATCCCTCAAAACACAGGGATGACGATTCACACGGGATAAGTATTATCAGAGGACCTGGGAGTTTGCAGAAAAATAGTAGGTTTTTAGGGCTGGGATAATAACCTTCCTTCCAAGTAATAAGTATTGACATGGCAGATTCGTACGAGAATAAAATTAGGATGTGGTGATTTCTGCTTGTGCTCATAATTACATTACCTGAGCTCCCCCAGAAAAACTGATCCTGTCCGAATAGGACTTAAGCCCGGGTGGGGGGGCATACATTTAGCTATTTGATTTTAAGACCCCTTGAAGTATAAAAAAAATATATAAAAACATTATTTGATACAGTTATTTTGGGCCCGTACAAACACATTGACCAACAGATTCACTACATGGAACAACAGATAGTCCCCAAAATAAATCAAAAGGAAGTTTGTTCTGAAGTGTCGGTCCTATATCTGAGAGATATAAGAAAGATCAGGATCTTTGTTCTTTTCTTTACATTTATTTAACCCCTTATTTTTTACACAAAGTCTCCATATATACATTACTTCCATTCATTTTTTCCAACTGGTACTGGGGGACGTTCAGACGAGTCTTGTGAGGCCTGTGGGTGTCCTAGAGCAAACTGACATGTACTTGTTCGTGAGAGTCTCACCTTTTCACAGAGGGGTCATATTAGTGTGTAGCCCAAACTGTTTGGACGCTATAGACAGAAGTTGGCAGATCGGCTGTACCGACTTCAGATGAGTCCCAAGACGCTTATGGGGGTCGTAGAGCAAAACGGAGAACACCATCATGTTTGTGAGAGTCTCATCTTTTCATAGAAGCCAAACCGTTCGGACGCTACGGACAATGTTGTGAGAAGACCGATTTTTGGGATGTCTCATGGTCTGTCAAACACCGCTCTAGCTCTGTAACCTTTAACAACAGATGCGGAAGTGTGACATAAACGGATGCAGTGGATTGAGACACATCTAATGCAGAAAAAAAAGATACACTACATGACCAAAAGTATGTGGACACCTGCTCGTCGATCAACTCATTCCAAAATGATGGGCATTAATATGGAGTTGGTCCACCTTTGCTGCTATAACAGCCTCCACTCTTCTGGGAAGAATTTCACATAGATGTTGGAACATTGCTGCAGGGACTTGCTTCCATTCAGCCACAAGAGCATTAGTGTGGTCGGGCACTGATTAGGCCTGGCTCGCAGTCGGCGCTCCAATTAATCCCAAAGGTGTTAGATGGGGTTGAGGTCAGGGCTCTGTGCAGGCCAGTCAAGTTCTTCCACACCGATCTCGACAAACCATTTCTGTATGGACCTCACTTTGTGCACAGGGGCATTGTCATGCTGAAACAGGAGAGGGCCTTCCCCAAACTGTTGCCACAAAGTTGGAAGCACAGAATCGTCTAGAATGTCATTGTATGCTGTAGTGTTAAGATTTCCCTTCACTGGAACTAAGGGGCCTAGCCCGAACCATGAAAAACAGTCCCAGACCAAGATTCCTCCTACACCTAACTTTACAGTTGGCACAATGCATTGGGGCAGGTAGCGTTGTCCTGGCATCCGACAAACCCAGTTTTGTCCGTCGGACGGCCAGATGGAGAAGTGTGATTCATCAATCCAGAGAACGCGTTTCCTTTGCTCTGGAGTCCAATGGTGGCAAGCTTTCCAGCCGACGCTTGGCATTGCGTATGGTGATCTTAGGCTTGTGTGCGGCTGCTCTGCCATGGAAACCCATTTCATGAAGCTCCCGACAAACAATTATTCTGCTGACGTTTCTTCCAGAGGCAGTATGGAACTTGGTAGTAATTGTTGCAACTGAGGACAGACAATTTTTTCGTGTTACACGCTTCAGCACTTGGCAGTCCTGTTCTGTGAGCTTGTGTGGCCTACCAATTTGCTGCTGAGCTGTTGTTGCTCCTAAACGTTTCCACTTCAAAATAACATAACTTACAGTTGACTGTGGCAGCTCTAGCAGGGCAGAAATTTGACGAAAATGACTTGTTGGAAAGGTGGCATTCTATGACGGTGCCACGTTGAAAGTCACTGAGCTCTTCAGTAAGGCCATTCAACAGTCAATGTTTGTCTATGGAGATTGCATGGCTGTGTGCTCAATTTTATATACCTGTCATTAACGGGTGTGGCTGAAATAGCCGAATCCACTAAGTTTAAGGGGTGTCCACATAATTTTGTATATATAGTGTATCTTTAGCTTAAACTGACAGATTTTGATGCTAATTAGATTTCCGTGGGTGCGCAGACATCGACATTAGGGGGTAAAGGGATGGCTTCAGATAAATGTACTTTAAACCCAATTTAATTTAATTTTTTACATTTCACTTTATTAGATATTGTTGAAATCTGAGTAATTTATACACCAACATTGACTTAGCAAATCATGAAACATCATATGCAGCACAAGTATGAAACCAAAAAAAGTTTAATTATCGATGTAGCTTAAAGCGGCAATCAGCAATTGAAACAATAAAGTGTGTTTCGGTAAAAACCTGAGGGATGGGGCTGGAGAAATGTAACCACTTTCAAATACATAGACAGAGCTATGGATACAAGGACTGACCATCCATGATATCAAAATTATACTTTTGATGTTTTAAGGGCTATATAATGTTTGTTTACATTTAATTTGTTTACAAACATTGGACTAAAACAAGCTTATAATTTGGGTTCTTTGATGGGGTATGACAGTTGAACTAAGCTCATGAGACATTTGTAAGTTATATTCTTCAAGAATCAATTGGTACATATAATTAAAGTCTTAAAATGGATGTAACAACTGCAGATTTCCCATTTAACATGGGAATGTTTTATCATCAAATACAGGTCAACATCAAGGACAGTTTCAATGAATCAATATCTCTATTTTGTAAATAATCTAAAAGTATTACAAAGTAAAAATAAATGAATTATTATGTATTGAAAGACAGTAATGGTGGGCACCAATATCTATAATTTATTATATTATTATTATAATTCAATATGATATCAATATGAGCAAGGCCTTATCCTTGCTGTTAACCTTACTGTATGTAAAAGACCATACATCACTGTTCCTACAGGAACAATACCTTCTCATACTTAACTGCCTGCTGATGGCTTCAACGGGCTTCACATTGTAATAAAACTGCTTGGGTAGGTTAGAGAATATTAAACTGATATCGATATAGATGTTCCATATCAGTGCCCATCGCTACTTAACAGCATGTTAAAAGTACATAACAAAAGACAGTAAATAAATGGGATTAGCGAGCAGCACGTTAAACTACTTTACATTATAACCATGATCAGGTATGAAAGCCATGCTGTACAGATGTACTGTCTCACCCTTCCTTTATGTGAAGTAAAACTCTTACAATAATTAACTTAATAACTTTAATGAATGATTTAGTCATTTGGTGGTTAAATGCAGTATGCAGTGACATAACCAAATGAGGGTAAAGGTCAAACCATATCAGATAAAGAATAAATCAAACGTAAATCGATAATCATTTTGGTCCTTCAGGGCTTATTTACAGACACTAACCCTGTAGTTAATTGTTGTTTTCCCTCTTGGTTACAAGCTGTGTTATCCCTCCTCCTATAGCTGCTCCTGCTACTGCTACTATCACTTTCCCCACTTGTGTTGGGGCTTTAATAAGACCTACTCCTACTGCTGCAATGGATCCAACTGCTATAGCTCCTTGTTTACCCAACTCTATCAACTGACTGTTCCTGATCTCTGTCTGAGCCTTCTCATACATCTGATTGGTGTAGTGTTTTCCTCCATTGAACTTCACCATCTCCTCTATCTTCCTCATCAGCTCTCTGACCTGAGTACGGTCTCCAAGCTCTTTGTTGTTAAAGGCATGATATCTGCCTCCACAGACTCTGACCAGTGTCTGAAGCGTCGGACTGTCGTTCAGAAACTCCTCTACTGGTCCCTCCAGCTGATCTACACCAGTGAATAATACTATAGTGTAGTTTGAGGCCTTTTTTCCAAAGTTGTCCTGGATGTACTTCACTACTTTCCTTTCCTCCTCTGTGTATTTATCCAGGTTGATCACCAGCAGGAACACATGGGGTCCTGGGACTGACATCTTGATGCATCTCTCTATTTCTACTTTATCTGTTCCCAAAAACTGTTTCCATATTTTCTCAATCAAAACTGTTTCTGTCAATAATATGTCATAGACCCCAGGAGTGTCGATGACGTCAATCTTCTTCCCATATGCCACTACACTTTGTTTCTCACACAGTTCAGTCACTGGCTTTGGACTTGACTTAGAATGGAACCCCTTTTTCCCCAGGATGGTGTTTCCTGTTGAACTCTTCCCTGCTCCAGTCTTCCCCACCATAACTATCCTCAGATCAGCTGGATGCACTAAACCTGTGAAAAAACAAAATGTTTCAGTTACTAAATTCATTAAATTAGATTCAAAGTCACATCATTATCAGTTGCTAATAATGTCAAATCAAATAAAATATTATTGGTCACATTTAGCAGATGTTATTGCTGGTGCAGTGAAATGCTTGTGTTCCTAGCTCCAACAGTGCAGTAGTATCTAACAATTCACAACCATACACACAAATCTAAAAGTAAAATAATGGAATTAAGAAATATATAAAATATGACGTATACGCAGTGAGTCAGGAAGCAGGTGCAGAAAGAGAGTTTAATAATCATCAAGGCAGTTGAACAAAACAGAAGTAGTGTACTGAACATGAAAATAAACTAATAATGCTTGATGACTGAGGCTACTTGGTGATTGAGTTGAAGGCATGCATGGCCACGCAGTCATGGGTGAACAGGGAGTACAGGAGGGGGCTGAGCACACACCCTTGTGGGGCCCCAGTGTTGAGGATCAGCGTAGTGGAGATGTTGTTTCCTACCTTCACCCCCTGGGGGCGGTACGTCAGGAAGTCAAGGATCTAGTTGCACAGGGCGGGGTTCAGACCCAGGGCCCCGAGCTTAATGATGTTGAATGCTGAGCTATAGTAAATTAACAGCATTCTTACAAAGGTATTCCTCTTGTCCAGATGGGATAGGGCAGTGTGCAGTGTGATGGCGATTGCATCGTCTGTGGATCTATTGGAGCGGTATGCAAATTGAAGTGGGTCTAGGGTGTCAGGTAAGCTGGAGGTGATATGATCCTTAACTAGCCTCTCAAAGCACTTCATGAAGCCAGAAGCGAGTGCTGCGGGGCGATGTCACTTACTAAATTCATTAAATTAGATTCAGAGTGACATAAGCAAATTACAGTTGGCCCAGAAGAAAGAAACAGGTATGGTCCTTAAATGTACACAGAGAGCTAACATCGATGACATGCATGTCAATCTCTCTTGGCTCAAAGTAGAGGAGAGATTGATTGAATCACAACTGGTCTTTGTATTGACATGTTAAAGGTACTGAGCTGTCTGTTCAAACGACTAGCGCACAGCTCAGACACCCATACATACCACACAAGACATGCAACCAGAGGTCTCTTCACAGTCCCCAAGTCCAGGACAGTCTCCGTGAAACTCACAGTACAACACAGAACCATGACTACATGGAACTCTATTCCACATCAAGTAACTCAGTCAAGCAGTAAAATCAGATTTAAAAAACAGATAAAACCACACCTTACGGAACAACGCGGACACACGCATACTCAGACACATGCTAGCACACACGCTCTACACACATGTACATTTTAATATTGCTGTATGGTGGCATAGTCTTAGGGTGTTTACACACTTAGTGCCTTTCAGCCAATGTTTGTGAACTCATTGCAGTTCGATACATTTTTTGTACATTTTATACACTTCAAAGGAACTCAGACCCTCAATAGAGTGAACCGTGTGAACCCAAAGCTCCCCAGGTTCGCTTGTCATTATTCCCGCACCACACACTAGACTACTGCAACAATGTTTACCCTGCGGTAACCCCTCACACTAGACTACTGCAACACTGTTTCCCCTGCGGTAACCCCTCACACTAGACTACTGCAACACTGTTTCCCCTGCGGTAACCCCTCACACTAGACTACTGCAACACTGTTTCCCCTGCGGTAACCCCTCACACTAGACTACTGCAACACTGTTTCCCCTGCGGTAACCCCTCACACTAGACTACTGCAACACTGTTTCCCCTGCGGTAACCCCTCACACTAGACTACTGCAACACTGTTTCCCCTGCGGTAACCCCTCACACTAGACTACTGCAACACTGTTTCCCCTGCGGTAACCCCTCACACTAGACTACTGCAACACTGTTTCCCCTGCGGTAACCCCTCACATTGGTGCCACAAAAGAGAGAAGATGATGATGTGCAGGTTCGCAGACAGAAATGTGTGCTGTTTTTGGATATTGATTAGCGATTGTCAAGGACGCAAAAAAATTCCAAAATGTCTTGAGTTTTAAATTCAGATTATTTGTTTGCGATATGTGATCTATAGGCTGAGAGGGCTTCATAAACTGTTTATTGATTGTGGGGTTTGACTAGTGTGAGAAGACAATATATTTGGTGAGAATCACAATATAGGGTACAAAACCTATTTTAGCTCTTAAAGGGGCAGCATAGTTTATTCTGCAGTTATTCTATTGATATAATATAATAATAAGCCATTTAGCAGACGCTTTTATCCAAAGCGACTTACAGTCATGTGGGCATACATATTTTTTTTCTCTGGGATCGAACCAACTACCTTGGCGTTACAAGTGCCGTGCTCTACCAGCTGAGCTACAGAGGACCACATTTATTCTGTTACCGATCAAATGTACATGTTAATAATATCTTCTGACTACAATTATTATTTATCATATTTTAACTAAATTCAATCTATTAGCTTCCAAAATGTAAGTAGGTATATCTAGCTGTCCGATAACACATTCTGATTGAATGGCTTGTCCTGCACTTTTGTAAAAACCCAGAGTGCATGTTGGAAAAATATATTGGTACCTTACTAAACATAGCAATGTGAATGCAAAGAGGTTCACAAAATAGAGTCAGAATGGTTTGAATTACAAACTATTAAAAGCTATCTATGAAAAGCTCACACTCTAACGAACATGCACGTGCAACATGTTTTGACATCAGCAAACAACTTGCCCACATAACTCCATTCATGTGGTCTGTGGTTCAGAGGCCAGTAGGACATACTGCCAAATTCTCTAGAACTACGGAGGCGGCTTATTGTTGAGAAATTAACATTAAATTATCTGGCAACAGCTCTGGTGGACATTCCTGCAGTCAGCATGCCAATTGCACACTCCCTCAACTTAAGACATCTGTGGCATTGTATTGTGTGACAAAACTGCACATTTTAGAGTGGCCTTTTATGGCCCCCAGCACAAGGTGTACCTGTGTAATAATCACGCTGTTTAATCAGCTTCTTGATATGCTACACCTGTCAGGTAGGAGGATTGTCTTGGCAAAGGTGAAAAACTCACTAACAAGGATGTTAACAAAATTGTCCGACAATAATCTGTTTGTTACATAGTATACTCCGACATGTTTATTAATTATGACAGAATAATGAAATATGATCTGTAGAAGACATAAAAAAGGCTCAGATTGACATCCTGTATAGTTTTACTTATTTAATGGACATTTTCCAAATGTTTTTTTGTGAATCACATTACATAATATCTATTGTTCACCCCTTACACTCATTTCAGCCTCCTGGCAGAGGCAACCAGGTTTTTGGCTAACATGACCTGGTACTTGGTAGAGTTCATGATGCCGTTGACCTTAACACTTTACACTTGTGAGAATTGGATACTCTATTGTATTTTTTCCATATACAGACAAAACCTATGTGTTTTAATCAAATCAACTATATGCACTGAGCTTGTCTGATGTTTTAAGCACACTGTTTTATGACATTATTAAGGCACACAAATGACTCGAGGGAGTCCGACTGCAATTGATTTGATTGGCTGGGCTCAGACTTGCTGCACTGTGTTAAAGAAATGACAGCTAGCATCTCTGTCTTTCTCTTGTCCAAAAGTGTTTGTCATCCTGTCCGTGTTGCTGAAGCATTTCTGACTGAAAAGTTCTGTTCCCAAAATCAGTCATTTGTTTAGGAAAAACATTCCCTATTCCCTCTTTACGTGACACATGTATGCATCATATAATCAATGGGGCCTGAAAATAGCCTATCATAATCGCATCAATAAATTGGTTATAACAAACTCGGAACACCGCAACACATGTGACAGCAAAATGAATGCGGAGTACGAGAAAATAAATGGTGTGTGACAAAACATGAGACTGACCGAAAATCGGTCTTCTCACAATATTGTCCGTAGCGTCCGAACGGTTTGGCCTCTATGGAAAGATGAGACTCTCACAAACATGATGGTGTTCTCTGTTTTGCTCTACGACCCACATAAGCGTCTTGGGACTCATCTAATGTCGGTACAGCCGATCTGCCAACTTCTGTCTATAGCGTCCAAACAGTTTGGGCTACACACTAATATGACCCCTCTGTGAAAAGGTGAGACTCTCACGAACAAGTACATGTCAGTTTGCTCTAGAACACCCACAGGCCTCACAAGACTCATCTGAACGTCCCCCAGTACCAGTTGGAAAAATGAATGGAAGTAACGTATATATGGAGACTTAGTGTAAAAAATAAGGGGTTAAATACATGTATAGAAAATAACAAAGATCCTGATCTTTCTGATATCTCTCAGATATAGGACCGACACTTCAGAACAAACTTCCTTTTGATTTATTTTGGGGACTATCTGTTGTTCCACGTAGTGAATCTCTTGTTCAATGTGTTTGTACGGGCCCAAAATAATTGTTATGTCAATACTTATTACTTGGCAGGAAGGTTATTATCCCAGCCCTAAAAACCTACTGTTTCCCAGGTCCTCTGATAATACTTATCCCGTGTGAATTGTCATCCCTGTGTTTTGAGGGATATTACAGAGATATTACAGGTGCTGCTACCAGTTTAGGTAAGAACATGGGAACATGGGAACAGATTTATGCTTAAAACAAAGTGCTATGCAGGCAGCATACAGATGAATTATCTGTTTTGTCACATATGAACTTTTCTAGTGCCATACTTCTCTTTTAAAAGATGAAGTGGACAATATTGTGCCAATTAATTGATAAATTGCCAAATGTGTCAGTTAATTAAATGTCTGCATAGGTTACACTTCATGGTTCTTATTGATATGCATGATTATTTGGACTTTCTCCGAACTGAAGGCCATTAGGCCAATATTATGCTATCCCTAGACATTTGAAATATTTTCACGCCTAGAAGATCCTCCAGGCTTCCGTCATAACGGTCAATTTTGAATGAGGAAAAAAAAAAAATTACAGGGGCAGTTTGGTAAAACTAATCCCGTCTGAAATATCCACTGGAAAAACGAACATGCTGGGGTAATAACTACATAACTTACATTTGTGAAGGAAATTTCTGTTAAACCTTTATCATGCTTGTCACGCCCTGGCTTTGGGGACTCTTTAATGTTGAGCCACGGTGTGTAGGTTCTATATCTCTGTCTTTCTCTTGTCCAACAGTGTTTGTCATCCTGTCCGTGTTGCTGAAGCATTTCTGACTTAAAAGTTCTGTTACCAATATCAATACACACAAATCTAAAAGTAAAATAATGAAATTAAGAAATATATAAATATATGACGTATACGCAGTGAGCCAGGAAGCAGGTGCAGAAGGAGAGCTTAATAATCAAGGCAGATGAACAAAACAGAAGTAGCGTACTGAACGTGAAAACAAACCAATACTGCCTGATGACTGAGGCTACTGAGGGCTAAATAAAGTGAAGGTAATCAAGGTGGTGATGAAGTCCAGGTGTGTAATGATGGTTGTCAGGCTCAGTGGTTAGTAGACCGGTGACGTCGAGCACTGGAGAGGGGGAGCGGGAGTAGACGTGACAAGGACGAGCATGTCGGAGTCAGCCCGACAGGATGCTCTCATTTGTCCATCTGTAAAAGTTTGTAAGGGTCTTAAGAGCCAAATTTATTCAGCCTCCTGTTGTGCCTTCTTCAACACACTGTGTTCTGTGTGGATGGACCATTTCAGATTGTCAGTGGTGTGTACGCCGAGGACCTTGAAGCTTTTTACCTTCTCCACTGCGGTCCCGTCGATAGGGGACATGGTCCCTCTGCTGTCTCCTGAAGTCCACGATCAGCTCCTTCGTTTTGTTGATGTTGAGGTAGAGGTTATTTTTCTGGCACCACTCCGCCAGGGTCCTCACCTCCTCCCTGTAGGCTGTCTCGTCATTGTTGGTAATCAGGCCTACTACTGTTGTGTCATCTGCAAACTTGATGATTGAGTTGAAGGCGTGCTTGGCCACGTAGTCATGGGTGAACAGGGAGTACAGGAGGAGGCTGAGCATACACCCTTGTGGGGCCCCTGTGTTTAAGATCAGCGTAGTGGAAGTGTTGTTTCCTACCTTCACCACCTGAGGGCTGCCGATCAGGAAGTCCATGACCCAGTTGCACAGGGCGGGGTTCAGACCCAGGGCCCCGAGTTTAATAATGAGCTTGGAGGGTACTATGGTGTTGAATGCTGAGCTATAGTCAATGAACAGCATTCTTACATAGGTATTCCTCTTGTCCAGAAGGGTTACGGCAGTGTGCAGTGTGATGGCGATTGCATCGTCTGTGGATCTTTTGGGGCGGTATGCAAATTGAAGTGGGTCTAGGGTGTCAGGTAAGCTGGAGGTGATATGAACCTTAACTAGCCTCTCAAAGCACTTCATGATGCCAGAAGTGAGTGCCACAGGGTTATGACACTTACTAAATTCATTAAATTAGATTCATAGTGACATAAGCTAATTACAGTTGGCCCAGAAGAAAGAAACAGGTATGGTCCTTAAATGTACACAGAGAGCTAACATCAATGACATGCATGTCAATCTCTACTGGCCCATACATACATACCACACAAGACATGCAACCAGAGGTCTCTTCACAGTCCCCAAGTCCAGGACAGTCTCCGTGAAACTCACAGTACAACACAGAACCATGACTACATGGAACTCTATTCCACATCACGTAAGGCATCAAGTAAGGCAGCAGCTACTCTTCCTGGGGTCCAGCAAAATTAAGGCAGTTATACATTTCAAATAACATTACAATACATTCACAACAGATTTCACAGCACACTAAGTGTGTGCCCTCAGGCCCCTACTCCACTACCACATATCTACAACACAAAATCCATGTGTACGTGTGTGTATAGTGTGTATGTTATCATGTGTGTGTATGCATGTGTCTGTGCCTATGTTTGTGTTGCTTCACAGTCCCCGCTGTTCCATAAGGTGTATTTTTATCTGTTTTTTAAAATCTGATTCTACTGCTTGTTACCTGATGTGGAATAGAGATCCATGTAGTCATGGCTCTATGTAGTACTGTGCGCCTCCCATAGTCTGTTCTGGATTTGTGGATTGTGACGAGACCTCTGGTGGCATGTCTTGTGGCGTATGCATGGGTGTCTGAGCTGTGTGCTAGTCGTTTAAACAGACAGCTCGGTGCTTTCAACATGTCAATACCTCTCACAAATACAAGTAGTGATGAAGTCAATCTCTCCTCCAATTTGAGCCAGGAGAGATTGACATGCATATTATTAATGTTTGCTCTCTGTGTACATCCAAGGGCCAGCCGTGCTGCCCTGTTTTGAGCCAATTGCAATTTTCCTAAGTCCCTCTTTGTGGCACCTGACCACACGACTGAACAGTAGTCCAGGTGCGATAAAACTAGAGCCTGTAGGACTGGCCTTGTTGATAGTGCTTTATTATGGACAGACTTCTCCCCATCTTAGCTACTGTTGTATCAATATATTTTGACCATGACAGTTTGCAATCCAGGGTTACTCCAAGCAGTTTAGTCACCTCAACTTGCTCAATCTCCACATGATTTATTTCAAGATTTAGTTGAGGTTTACGGTTTAGTGAATGATTTGTCCCAAATACAATGCTTTTAGTTGTAGAAATATTTAGGACTAACCACTCTGAAACTAACTGCTACTCTTTGTTAAGTGTTGCAGTCATTTCAGTCGCTGTAGTAGCTGACATGTATAGTGTTGAGTCATCCGCATACATAGACACTTTGGCTTTACTCAAAGCCAGTGGCATGTCATTAGTAAAGATTGAAAAAAGTAATGAGCCTAGACAGCTGCCCTGGGGAATTCCTGATTCTACCTGGATTATGTCGGAGAGGCTTCCATTAAAGAACACCCTCTGTGTTCTGTTAGACAGGTAACTCTGTATCCACAATATAGCAGGTGGAGTAAAGCCATAACACATACGTTTTTCCAGCAGCAGACTATGATCGATAATGTCAAAAGCCGAACTGAAGTCTATCAAAACAGCTCCCACAATCTTTTCATCATCAATTTCTCTCTGCCAATCATCAGTCATTTGTGTAAGTGCCGTGCTTGTTGAATGTCCTTCTCTATAAGCATGCTGAAAGATTGTTGTCAATTTGTTTACTGTAAAATAGCATTGTATCTGGTCGAACACCATTTTTTACCAATAGTTTACTAAGGGTTGGTAACAGGCTAATTGGTCGGCTATTTGAGCCAGTAAAGAAGGCTTTACTATTCTTAGGTAGCGGAATGACTTTTACTTCCCTCCAAGCCTGGGGGTATACACCTACTAGTAGGCTTAAATGTGACTGGACCCCGGGAACAGGGTAGATATTCCATTTTACTCATAGCCTTTTTGACTATTTGTTGTGTGCCATTCTGTGTTGAATGTGATAGGTGATCCATTATGTTTGTCTTCCCGTTTGCAGGTTAACAAGGTGACTGAGCACACCTCTGCCCCTCCCTTTAAAAGAATATGGTGTGCTCTGGTGGCAAGACAGATCAGAGAGAGGTAGCTGCTGGACTCCAAGCTGCCACGGCGGTCACCTTAAAGGTTGAGTTTTATTGAATTATTGGATGATCATTTAGAAAAGTAAGATGAAAGACATTTGCTGTTTCTTTGGTGTGGCAGCTTGGAGGCCAACAAGGTAACACGTGACCTGTTTTTGAATATATGTATTTTAATTCATATTCTTAAAGGGGAAGGCTGACATATGTTTCCAAGAACTGTAGCCATTTTGGTGGTCTAAGGTTATTGCAATGAACAAGCTGAACTTCACACGTACTGCTGAGTTAATGCTGGTTTCCTTAAAATGATACTTCTGGGAGATTACACTAAAATAATAGGGGTTGCAATTAAAAGAACACTGGAATAAATTAGCAGACCAGCTGATCTGACATTGTTATGGTGTAAGGCTGGATTGATACCAGTAGCGGTGCGTGAGTAAAATCACTGGGAAAGCCAAACCAGGAAAAAATCGATCTTACAACCTGTGTTGTGATAATTGCATTGTTTTCTCTATAACCTGTAAGTACAGTATAGACTGAGAGGGCTTCATAAACTGTTTGATGATTGTGGGGTTTGACTAGTGTGAGAAGGCATATTTGGTGAGAATCACAATATAGGGTACAAAACCTATTTTAGCTCTTAAAGGGGCAGCATAATTTATTCTGCAGTTATTCTATTGATATTTATTCTGTTACCGATCAAATGTAATTCTTGCAAAAATAATTCAAAGGCAAGGGCAGAGTGAATACAAATCGGATCTTTTAAAGAGGACTATATGAGAAAACACCCTTACTCGAACAGAACAGAAATTATATTTTTCCTTTCAGCTCTGCCTATTCAGCCTGACATCACTAGGACCAATCCCCGCCCCCCTGTCATAGTCAGCTGGACAACAGTAGATCCCTTGGGGACCCCAAGGGGTGCACATTTTATACAGAACAAAAATATAAACACAACATGCAATTTCAAAGATTTTACTGAGTTACAGTTCATATAATGAAATCCAGTCAATTGGAATAAATTCATTAGGCCCTAATCTATGGATTTCACATGAATGGGAATACAGATATGCATCTGTTGGTCTCAGATACCTTTAAAAAAGTAGGGGTGTGGATCAGAACCAGTCAGTATCTGGTGTGACCACTATTTGCCTCATGCAGCGCCACACATCTCCTTCGCATGGAGTTGATCAGGCTGTTGATTTTGGCCTGTGGAATGTTGTCCAACTCCTCTTCAATGGTTGTGCGAAGTTGATGGATATTGGCGGGAACTGGAACACGCTGTCGTACACATCGATCCAGAGCATCCCAAACATGCTCAATGGGTGACAGGTCTGGTGAGTATGCAGGCCATGGACGAACTGGGACATTTTCAGCTTCCAGGAATTGTGTACAGATCATGGGGCTTTGCATTATCATGCTGAAACATGAGATGAGCTGATGGCGGCGGATGAATGGCACAGGGATAGGCCTCAGGATCTTGTCAAGGTATCTCTGCATTCAAATTGCCATCAATAAAATGCAATTGTGTTCGGTGTCCATAGCTTGTGCCTGCCCATACCATAATCCCATGGGGCACTCTGTTTACAACGTTGACCTCAGCAAACCACTTTCCCACACAACTCCAGTCTGTGGTTCAGAGGCAGGTTGGACATACTGCCAAATTCTCTAGAACAACGGAGGTGGCTTATTGTAGAGAAATTAACATTAAATTATCTGGCAACAGCTCTGGTGGACATTCCTGCAGTCAGCATGCAAATTGCACACTCCCTCAACGTAAGACATCTGTGGCGTTGTATTGTGTGACAAAACTGCACATTTTAGAGTGGCCTTTTATGTTCCCCAGCACAAGGTGCACCTGTGTAATGATCATGCTGTTTAATCAGCTTCTTGATATGCCACACCTGGCAGGTGGATGGATTGTCTTGGCAAAGGTGAAATGCTCACTAACAAGGATGTTAACAAATTTGTGCACATAATTTGAGAGAAATACATTTTTTATGCGTCTGGAAAATGTATGGGATCTTATATTTCAGGTCATGAAACATGGGACCAACACTTTTATATTTTGGTTCAGTATACATCTTTTTCTAATTCCCGTTGACCATGTATCAAGTTGAGGTCTGCTTTGACTACCTTATCCGACAATAATCTGTTTGTTACATAGTACACTCCGACATATTTATTAATTATGACAGAATAATGAAATATGATCTGGATTTCTGTGCATTTGTTGGCTTTCCCTTTGAATTCTCAGAAAATCTTTCTCACTATAACGGAATCGAGACATACTCACCAACGCCTGATGCCTCATCGACCTCTGAAAGTAAATGAGCTGTAGAAGACATAAAAAAGGCTCAGATTGACATCCTGTATAGTTTTACTTATTTAATGGACATTTTCAAAATGTTTTTTTGTGAATCACATTACATAATATCTATTGTTCACCCCTTACACTCATTTCAGCCTCCTGGCAGAGGCAACCAGGTTTTTGGCTAACATGACCTGGTACTTGGTAGAGTTCATGATGCCGTTGACCTTAACACTTTACACTTGTGAGAATTGGATACTCTATTGTATTGTTTCCATATACAGACACAACCTATGTGTTTTAATCAAATCAACTATATGCACTGAGCTTGTCTGATGTTTTAAGCACACTGTTTTATGACATTATTAAGGCACACAAATGACTCGAGGGAGTCCGACTGCAATTGATTTGATTGGCTGGGCTCAGACTTGCTGCACTGTGTTAAATAAATGACAGCTAGCATCTCTGTCTTTCTCTCGTCCAACAGTGTTTGTCATCCTGTCCGTGTTGCTGAAGCATTTCTGACTGAAAAGTTCTGTTACCAAAATCAGTCATTTGTTTAGGAAAAACATTCCCTATTCCGTCTTTACAGTTGAAGTCAGAAGTTTACATTCACTTAGGTTGAAGTCATTAAAACTCGTTTTTCAACCACTCGTTTTTCAACCACAATTTTTCCAACAATTGTTTACAGACAGATTATTTCACTTAGAATTCACTGTATCACAATTCCAGTGGGTCAGAAGTTTACATACACTAAGTTGACTGTGCCTTTAAACAGCTTGGGAAATTCCAGAACAGGACAGGAAAAGGCGTAACGCTCACTCACCATTTAAAAATGTGTAGTTTTATTAGACAAGTTTAATAGACTGATGTTTTGGCCTAAAATGGCCTACTTCAGAATAATCACAAAGGGAATGGACAAGTTCATATAGGGCATGAGGAAGACAATTAGGGAGAAAATTCTCTTCAGCTGGTTGTGCTAATGAGAGACAGTGTGGTAGAGACCGTACAGGATGTAACGTTTAGCTGACCTGGGTAATATTGACATAAGCTCAGAACCAGTTGTGTTTCAAACATGGTCCTGTTTTTTCAATTGCTGTACTGATCAATGGACAGTTCACTACCTCTGTCAAAATAATATGTATCTTAAAGCTATGTTTGTACTTGTATTTATTTTTGCAATAAAGATGGTGACGCAACATTAATACACATTTAGAATATATCTGTTCATCTAAATACCTACATCACTATACTGAGAGCGTGTCCGTTTCTAAAAGGACTTATTAGGGTGTTTTTCAAGTTTTTGTTCATGTCTTTTGTGTGCCCTGATACTGCACAATGAGCAATGCGGAAGTGAATCTCAGCTGGGATAAGTTCCTCAAAGACAAGCCAAATCACAAAAGAAGTGTCTGGACCATTCTATAACATGCCATTTACCAAAAAAAATAGAATAGCTAATTGCAGTGTTTGTCCTGTCTGAAATCTGGCTACCTCGTCTTAACGTTACCGTAGTTACCCATTTATTTTTATTTGTATTTATTTAACCTTTATTTAACCAGGTAAACCAGTTGAGAACAAGATCTCATTTACAACTGCGACCTGGCCAAGATAAAGCAAAGCAGTGAGATAAAAACAACAACAACACAGAGTTACATATGGGGTAAAACAAAACAAAGTCAAAAATACTACAGAAATACATATAATATACAGTGTGTGCAAATTTAGCAAGTTATGGAGGTAAGGCAATAAAATAGGCTATAGTGCAAAATAATTACAATTAGTATTAACACTGGACTGATAGATGTGCAAGAGATGATGTGCAAATAGAGATACTGGGGTACAAATGAGCAAAATAAATAACAATATAGGAATGAGGTAGTTGGGCGGGCTAATTTCAGATGGGCTGTGTACAGGTGCAATGATCGGTAAGGTGCTCTGACAACTGATGCTTAAAGTTAGTGAGGGAGATAAGAGTCTCCAGCTTCAGAGATTTTTGCAATTTGTTCCAGTCATTTGCAGCAGAGAACTGGAAGGAATTGCGGCCAAAGGAGGTGTTGGCTTTGGGGATGACCAGTGAGATATACCCGCTGGAGCGCAGACTACGGGTGGGTGTTGCTATGGTGACCAATGAGCTAAGATAAGGCGGGGATTTGCCTAGCAGTGATTTATAGATGGCCTGGAGCCAGTGGGTTTGGCGACGAATATGTAGTGAGGACCAGCCAACAAGAGCGTACAGGTCACAGTGGTGGGTAGTATATGGGGCTTTGGAGACAAAACGGATGGCACTGTGATAGACTACATCCAATTTGCTGAGTAGAGTGTTGGAGGCTATTTTGTAAATGACATCGCCGAAGTCAAGGATCGGTAGGATAGTCAGTTTTACGAGGGCATGTTTGGCAGCATGAGTGAAGGAGGCTTTGTTGCGAAATAGGAAACCAATTCTAGATTTAACTTTGGATTGGAGATTCTTAATGTGAGTCTGGAAGGAGAGTTTACAGTCTAACCAGACACCTAGATATTTGTAGTTGTCCACATACTCTAGGTCAGACCCGTCGAGAGTAGTGATTCTAGTCGGGTGGGCGGGTGCAAGCAGCCCATCATGAGGTTGCTACAACCTAGCCTATGAATGAAAGTTTACAACGTAGGTGCACAAGTGGAGAAACATTTTTGAGTTATCAAGATCACAGACAGTGACACATTCAATACTTCCTTGCACACTCATGCCTGCATCACGTTCTTTTATATATAAGGCCATACAGTGCATTCGGAAATTATTCAGACCCCTTGACTTTTTCCACATTTTGTTACGTTACAGCCTTATTCTAAAATAGGTTTTCCCCTCATCAATCTACACACAATACCCCATAATGACAAAGCAAAAACAGGTTTTTAGAAATGTTTACAAATGTGTTAAAAAACAACAACTGAAAAATTACATTTACATAGTATTCAGACCCTTGAAATAGTACTTTGTTGAAGCACCTTTGGCAGCGATTACAGCTTTCTATAGGCTAGGCCTACTACAGTGCATTAGGAAAGTATTCAGACCCCTTGACTTTTTCAAAATCCTGGACTTGAACCCGATCGAACATCTCTGGAGAGACCTGCCAATAGCTGTGCAGCGATGCTCCCCATCCAACCTGACAGAGCTTTAGAGGATATGCAGAGAGGAATGGAAGAAACTCCCCAAATACCGGTGTGCCAAGCTTCTAGCGTCATATCCAAGAAGACTCAAGGCTGTAATCGCTGCCAAAGCTTCAACAAAGTACTGAGTAAAGGGTCTGAATACTGATGTAAATGTAATCTTTCAGTTTTATATTTGTATTGAATTTGCAAACAATTTTAAAAACCTGTTTTTGCTTTGTCATGATGGGGTTTTGCGTGTAGATTGATGCAGGAAAAAATGATTTAAACCATTTTAGAATAAGGCTGTAACATAACAAAACATGGAAAAAGTTAAGGGGTCTGAATACTTTCCTAATGCACTGCATTACTTTTCCATATGGGATTGTAGTGGTGGCAGCCTAACAGAAGAAGCGGTGTGGGTTATTTGTGGTGTGGCTTTAAATGTGTTATTTTAACCACCTGTCTGACTAAAAGTCATTCAAGTTAATCTGGTATGTTGTATTTACCATACAGCATTTCAATTGTACACTGTCCACACGGAATCTGTAATGATACTAGCATAAGTTCATGTGATACTTAGAAGCCTTAAGGCGTCCATTGTTAACAAAGTCACCATTTGGCTACAATATTTTGGCCAATAAATTTGAAAGTTCAAAAAAGTTTGGAGTCATTATTACATGTCATGGACACATGGAATTGATGTAATTGCTCATAACCCAGTTGAAGTAATTTGGATAGTTAGTTCCCAAGTGAAAAATATACTTGCCACAAGATAAAAACAAAAGGTTTGTATTTACAGGAAATGTTTGTTTGTATTTGTTATTCTTTAGGTTTAACCAATGGAAGAAATTAAGTTGAATGTTGACAGAAATAGGCTGCACCAACTTGAAATATAGGTTTGGAAATAATCAAATAAAACACTTGTTATTGAATCCTATGTTCGTTTTCAACAGATCTAGTATATTCCCTTGAGAACCTAAGTCATTTACGTGTAACCAGTTAAACTCGTTGCAGGTTTTGAAAATCAATGTGTTTTTGTTTCCTTGTAAAGCAATGTGATGACGTCATCACACTGCACTTTTTAAGGACGTTTCTTCTTATCTTTTTAACTGCAGAACGTAGACATGCACACTTTTCTCACATGTAGAGAGAGATAATGAATATGAGGTTGGAAATGGGTGGAATGCCCCTTTCAAAACAGGCTGTCAATCTTCTACTGATAAGTGCACTTGTTTTATTCTATTGTCCAGCTTTTATCTAACCTGCTGGCATTCTCGGATGGAATGTGACTGGGTGAAGCAGGACCAATGGGTGAGGATATTTCACCAAGGTATAATTCACAATTAGAACCTGTAGTGGAAATTGATAAAATATTATGGTACCAATTTATTTGAAGCCCGTGTCCATTATGCACGTGTCAAACACAAGGACAGCAGGCCAAATCCGGCCCATGACACAATTTTATCCAGACCGCTCAATGATTTGGGTTGCCAATTCATTTTTGGACCGCTACAATACTATGCGCGATGCAATGCACTACAAGTCACAGCAAAAACTGCCATTGTGCTGCACGTCAAACGCCAGTGCATTGCCACACACAAACCACTCCCCCCAGACACACCCACACATGAGCCAGTCAATGTGCTGTATCATATCATCACTAATGGCACTGACTGAATCTTCTACCGGACCGTCCATGCCAAGGTTCGGTTTTTAAAGCTTGACAATGAATAGCCAAACAACAAAAGCTGCAACAAAACACCACACAAAGGAGAAACATGTAGGCATATTACAGCAACATTTGAGCAGTAGCCTAGGCTGGCTACCCAACTACAAGACTTGTTGAATGCGCCATACAGCAATGCTGCATTCAACCGCACTTGTGATCCATGCCGTCTAAAGCTTAAATGTTACAACAACCCATAGCTAGCTAAAAAAATTTCATTTGGAATTATTACATACTTTTTCATTTGGGCTGTAGCACATATGCAAGCATAATAGCAAAGACTGGATTTGATATTATTAATCTTGTATTTTGTTTAAATATGTTAAAATATTATAAACAGCATTCTATGTACATAAGTAGACATTATAAAGGACCATATTTTTTATAATAAAACATCTCAATTGTAAAAAACATTTTTGCTATGTCTGGCCCACGGATTTGTTGTGTTTTTTCAATATGGCCCATGGGCTGATTGAGTTTGACACACCTGCTATAATGTATGATAGAAATAAAACTATTATTATTTGAAAACATGAATTATTCAAAAAAAAAATCTAAACATAAAGTAATCAACCCATACTCACCTATAGCTAGCTAAAAAAAAATATTTTGGAAATGTGAAACTCTCGTCTGAGTGAATAACTGATGCATTTACAAACGTGCAACACCCGTTGAATATGCAAAAAAATGTAATTGTTGCCAGCAGCACAGTTACCATCACCAATGATCTAGATAACATGAAAACAGCCTAACCAGCTCTGCTAGGGTGAGTAAAATGGTCAGAGTGAGGTGTTCTCTCATTTGTGTCTGGAAGTAGCTAGCAAGTTAGCTTGGGCGCTTGACTGCTGTTTTGAGGTCAGAACGTTTGGATCAACCCTACTCCTCTGCCAGAGTCTCCAGTGTGCGCTCTCAACGCTCCGAGAGCGAAATGCTCTGAATTTAGCCAAGGACAATCTGACAACGCTCTGAATTTACGAACGCCCAGGATGCACTCCGAGTTCACTCTGGCACTCCAGAATGATTTTACAAACATACCCTTATTAAAACTTTTCAAAAAAAATTTGCAAATCACATTATACAATAAATACAAAACAATATGTACTCACTATACTCATAATCATCTGCCATACTTGTTTTTTGTGTACCGAACGTTTGTGTACTGAAGTTTATCCTAGGAAAGGTATTTCTGTTCTCTTGTCTGCCTCACAGATGTCCAGGTGAAGTTGATTCAGGCTAAATCCTTCACTCTCTAGTCTTTAAAAAGTGGGTTTCTGCAAACATGGATAACACAGCTTTGTCTCTTCCTGGATTAGCCTAAAGGTGTAGCCTGAAGTACACTCTACATTGTAGCTGGTGTTTATATAATGACTTCCCTTAGACTCACAGCCCTTCTCATCAGGAGGTGCATTTCCAGTAAAAGGTGTGGCAATGTAGCCTGTGTAACCTGATTCTATTTCTATGTGTGTACCAGTCTGTTTAGCTAACAAAACGGTTGATAGTGTGACAGGTTGAAGGAAATACTCATAGCCTGTTATACACTAAAAAGTAGTAGTAAGTTCATGGTATGTGAGGATCTTAAAATATATAAGGTTAAAAATATCATGCATTCAGTACTAGTTCATAGAGATTGATAAAATTCATATAATTGTGTTAAAAAGTTAAAATCCGTCAAGCGTACAAAGGGTAAAAATTGTAAGAGGAATGTGTAAACGTTATATTGACTACTTTATTTTGTGGTGCCTAATTTAAGGGTACTCAGTGAGGAAACATAACTGCATCACTCTCGTGATTATTTCTCCCCTTTTTCAGGTACGTTATTGATATAAAACAGAGTTAATTTAAATGTAATAACTTGCTAACATGTCAAGAGTGTTAAGGTGTGTTTTAGTAACATCTTGAGTAAGTTAGAGTTAAGTTTGCAGAGTGTAATATGTGCGTGTGTGAGTGGAGCCCCGCTCGGTTGCAGCGAAGAATAGCTTCGTACTGAGAGTAGCTGCCATTTTATGGTACATGTGGGTTTCGTCCCTAATGACACCCTATTCACTTTAGAGTGAACAAAGGCCCTGGTCAAAAGTAGTGCACCATAAAGGGAATATGGTGCCATTTGTGACACTTACCACATGTGCTGACGTCTTTCCTCATTCTTCTTTAGATAACTATCTTTTATTTTACCAGATGTATGAATGTCTGCTGTGTTTTGAAGCTATCAACATGTCTGAGCATGTATCCTAACAGAGAAAGAGTAACTGTATATACCTGACACTCGGCCCAGGACAGAGTTCGGAAAACCCTGTTATTTCAGGTCAGGCTCACTGTAGTAGTAATATAGAACAAGACTATGGCCTGAATTCATTTCAAGGTGTGTTATAGAGCAGGGTTGCTGATCTATAACAGGGTTTCCCAAACTCGGTCCTGGGGCCCTCCCTAGGTGCATGTTTGTTTTTTTGTCTTAGGACTACATAGTTAATTCAAATAATCAAAGCTTGATGATGAGTTGGTTATTTGAATCAGCTGTGTAGTGATCCTGGGGTACATGTTTAGTTTCTTGCAGCACACTAGACAGCCGACAATGCACCTCTTAAAGTCTGGTTTATTGCAAGTTACAACAGGGAGACACCATCCAAAACAGAAGCAGATTTTTTTTTACACACATCAGATGTTACAGAGTTATAAATATAGTATAAAAGTAATCCTTCTGTTACGGAGTTATAAATATCAGCTGTTACAGCATTATAACCATCACCTGCTACATAGTTATAAACATCAGACGCTACAGAGTTATAAACATCAGCTGTTACGGAGTTATAAATATCAGCTGTTGGAGTTATAAACATCATTTGTTACAGAGTTATAAACATCCCCTGCTACATAGTTATAAACATCGGCTGTTACGGAGTTATAAATATCAGCTGTTGGAGTTATAAACCTAATTTGTTACAGAGTTATAAACATCCCCTGCTACATAGTTATAAACATCGGCTGTTACGGAGTTATAAATATCAGCTGTTGGAGTTATAAACATAATTTGTTACAGAGTTATAAACATCCCCTGCTACATAGTTATAAACATCGGCTGTTACGGAGTTATAAATATCAGCTGTTACATAGTTATTAATATCAGATGTTACAGCGTTATAACCATCACCTGCTACATAGTTATAAACATCAGACGCTACAGAGTAATAAGCATCAGATGTTACGTAGTTATAAACATCAGCTGTTACAGCATTATAACCATCAGCTGTTACAGCGTTATAAACATAAGCTGTTAGAGTTAAACATCCGTTGTTAGAGTTATAACCATCAGCTGTTACGTAGTTATAAACATCAGCTGTTACGTACTTATAAACATCAGCTGTTACAGAGTTATAAACATTAGCTGTTAGAGTTATAAACATTAGCTGTTAGAGTTATAAACATTAGCTGTTAAAGTTATAAACATCATCCTTCTAGACCTATCTGCTGCCTTTGATACTGTGAACCATCAGATCCTCCTCTCCACCCTCTCCGAGTTGGGCATCTCCGGCGCGGCTCACTCTTGGATCGCGTCCTACCTGACAGGTCGCTCCTATCAGGTGGCGTGGCTAGAATCTGTCTCCGCACCACGTGCTCTCACCACTGGTGTCCCCCAGGGCTCAGTTCTAGGCCCTCTCCTATTCTCTCTATACACCAAGTCACTTGGCTCTGTCATATCCTCACATGGTCTCTCCTATCATTGCTACGCAGACGACACACAATTAATCTTCTCCTTTCCCCCTTCTGATAACCAGGTGGCGAATCGCATCTCTGCATGTCTGGCAGACATATCAGTGTGGATGTCGGATCACCACCTCAAGCTGAACCTCAGCAAGACGGAGCTGCTCTTCCTCCCGGGGAAGGACTGCCCGCTCCATGATCTCGCCATCACGGTTGACAACTCCGTTGTGTCCTCCTCCCAGAGTGCAAAGAACCTTGGCGTGACCCTGGAAAACACCCTGTCGTTCTCCGCTAACGTCAAAGCGGTGACCCGATCTTCAGGGTTCATGCTCTACAACATTCGCACAGTACGACCCTACCTTAAACAGGAAGCGGCACAGGTCCTAATCCAGGAACTTGTCATCTCCCGTCTGGATTACTGCAACTCGCTGTTGGCTGGGCTCCCTGCCTGTGCCATTAAACCCCTACAACTCATCCAGAATGCCGCAGCCCGTCTGGTGTTCAACCTTCCCAAGTTGTCTCACGTCACCCCGCTCCTCCGCACACTCCACTGGCTTCCAGTTGAAGCTCGCATCTGCTACAAGACCATGGTGCTTGCCTACGGAGCTGTGAGGGGAACGGCACCTCCTTACCTTCAGGCTCTGATCAGTCCCCACACCCAAACGAGGACATTGCGTTCTTCCACCTTTGGCCTGCTGGTCCCCCTACCTCTCGGAAGCACAGTTCCCGCTCAGCCCAGTCAAAATTGTTCGCTGCTCTGGCACCCCAATGGAGGAACAAGCTCCCTCACGACGCCCGGACAGCGGAGTCACTGACCACCTTCCGGAGACACTTGAAACCCCACCTCTTTAAGGAATACCTGGGATAGGATAAAAGTAATCCTTCTACCCCCCCCCCCCCCCCCCCCACACACACACACAAAATATACATAATATACATAATAATAATAATAATAATAATAATAATAATAATAATAATAATAATAATAATAATAATAAATATTGGCTATCATAAGGTGAATGCACCAGTTTGTAAGTCGCTCTGGATAAGAGCGTCTGCTAAATGACGTAAATGTAAAATGTAAATGTAATTTGCTTTTACAGATTTCTAAACATCAGCTGTTACAGAGTTCTAAACATCAGCTGTTAAGCAGTTATAAACATCAGCTGTTACAGCGTTATAAATATAAGCTGTTAGAGTTATAAACATTAGCTGTTAGAGAGTCATAAACATGAGCTTTTAGTTATAACCATCAGTTGTTACATAGTTCTAAACATCAGCTGCTACCGAGTTCTAAACATCAGCTGTTACGTAGTTATAAACATCAGCTGCTACAGAATTATAAACATTAGCTGTTACAGAGTAATAAATATAATCTGTTACAGCGTCATAAACATCAGCTGTTACAGCATCATAAACATCAGCTGTTACAGCATTATAAACATCACCTGCTACAGAGCTATATCCATAAACTGTTACAGAGATATAAACAGCTGTCACAGAGTTATAAACATAATGTTACAGAGTTATAAACATCAACTGTTACAGACTTATGAACATCTGTTGTTACAAAGTTATAAACATCAGCTTTAACATAGTTATAATCATAAGCTGTTAGAGTTATAAACATCAGATGTTATTTATAGACATCAGATGTTAGTTATAGACATCAGCTGTTACAGCGTTATAAACATCACCTGCTACAGAGTTATAAAATCAGATGTTACAATTGTAAACATAATCTGTTACAGAGTTATAAACAATCTGTTTGAGTGATAATCATCAGTTGTTACAGAGTTATAAACATTGCCTGCTACATAGTTATAAACGTCAGCTGCTACAGAGTTATAAAAATCAGATGTTACAGTTATAAACATCAGCTGTAACAGAGTTATAATCATCAGCCGTAACAGAGTTATAAAACATCAGCTGTAACATAGTTATAAACATCCGCTCTTAGAGTTAAACATCAGCAATTACATTGTTATAAAAATCAGCCGTTACAGCGTTATTAACATCAGCTGTTACATATTTATATAACAGTATTAAAGCAGTCACAGTGGTCAAATGATCATTAGTAATCAATTACATCAAACAGCAGTAGTAAAATAATCAGATCATCAGTGTCCACAGAATGTCATCAATATAATACAGTGAATAATTGGTGTGTCCTTGGTCATTGAACTTGGACCTTCAGTAGTTTGTTCTGGTGTCAGTCACTATCAACAGATATGACAACAAACCATAACATTCAGCATCAAGTCTAGTGACTATCAACCTGCACCTTGAGTGTCACAAATAGAACCCTGGAAATCATGTTTATTACAGAAACTCTAAATATGCTAAACATTGTGTTGATCTCTCTACACTAAATATAAACTTAAGTGATTTTACATTTCCCCATTGGGGTTGTGTTGTGTTGTGTTTCGTTCCAAATGGCACTCTATTCATTGTAAATTATGTCTGAGTGTTGGAGTGTGCCCCTGCTGTCATATATTTGCCTAATATAACACATTTGATGTATAGTATTTACTTTTCTTTTTACTTAGTATGACAATTGAGTACTTTTTCCACCACTGTACTTTAGTACATTTAAAACTTTATTCAAGTTTTTACTGGGTGACTTTCACTTTTACTTGAGTTATTTTCTATTCAAGTGTCTTTAATGTTACTCAGGTATGACCATTGGGTACTTTTCCCACCACTGATAGTAGGTGCCTATTTCACACTTGTACAATTGTGTTTTTGTGGGAACTGGAAATGTGCTTCTTGCATTTCTCAACTCCCCCTTAGTGGAGAGTCAAAGTCAGGGTCAGCGATTTCTCTGGCTTTTCCTGAAGGTATTGGTATTTAGTGCCTTGCTCAAGGGCTCAGTGAAATATTTGTTTTACATTGTTGGCTCTGGGATTCAAACCAGCAACCTTTGGTTACTGGCCCAATGGTCTGACCTTAGGTAGCAGTACAGAACAACACTATGACCTGGATTCAATCCAAGGTGTGTTATAGAGCAGTGCACTGGACAGCTGACAATGCCCCCAAGGCAATTTCCCCATTCACAGAGATCAAAGTTATGGTAAATGCATACAAATGTCTGCTGAAGTTGCATTGTCAGCTGTCTAGTGCTCTATAACATGCCTTGTATTGAATCCCAGCCTATGTGTGTCTATATAGTATAGGATTGAATCCCAGCCTATGTGTGTCGATGCAGTATTGGATTGAATCCCGGCCTATGTGTGTCTGTACAGTATTGTATTGAATCGCAGCCTGTGTGTCTATACAGTATTGTATTGAATCCCAGCCTATAAGTGTCTATACAGTTTACCATAATTTCTGATTTTGATAGTGTAGTTGCTTCTAGTTCTAAAGTACAGTTGCGTTCAAATATATTGGCACCCTTGCACTTTCCAATGGGAGTGCAACAATGGAGCAGAATGTTCTGTTTTCTCTTTTCAAAACTGGTTGAATGGCTAATTTTATCCTGTAACCCTGCAATTTAGTCTGGCTGATAGTAACTCAAAGTCCTCCTGACTTCAGTCTTGAAAGGCTATTTTGATGTTGTCGGCACAATGCGTTGACAATGAAGGGGGCTGTGCTTTTACTGGTTGGCTCTCCTCCTTGTCGCATTCCTATGCTTAGACATCGCTGACGCCTGACAGATCTTACAATGCCTGGATAGGTATTTTAAGTATCAGCTAACATCATCATATGTTATAGCAATTTTCCAGTCAATGACACAGTCGATGACGTGGCACGCAACCATTGGTTGTTTCATTGCCTTGCCTTAGCTGTGGAACGCACCCTTTCTCACTCACACTCACAGCTCCCGAGCGCCGCCACCTTCCATTACAACTGTTGGATTTTCAAATCCAAACAATGAGAGGTCTCAACCCCAGAGGAAAGAAATAACATTTCAGAGAACCAATCAATGCGTTCTTGACAGATTAATTATTAATGACTAATTATTACAGCCTGAAACTGTGTGAAATGTGTTAGAATGTGTGAGTGTAGGACCAGTAAAGACTATGGCATTGAGCTACTATTTAACAATGTGAGTAAGAGTTAGACCAGACAACAAAGGAGAACTGTCTAAACCAAGATAAAGGGGCCTCCCAATTTACGGAGGAGAGAAACTTTTTGAGGAGTATGCAGGATATTGTGAGGATGCGATAACTGAAGTTTGCCACCTGGCCGAGCAAGGAGTAGGAAAAGATAAGAACAGTGTGTGACCTAATGGTCAGGAGAGCAGAGGAAAACATGAGCTGAACCGAAGTGTGTGTGTGTGCTTACAAGATGTGTATAGTGGAAAAATACAGGCCGCCTAAGGGGGGGGGGGCAGGATGTTTGTATGACGTATGAGTATAAAAGATGGACTCTGAAATTGTGATGGCAGAATTCTCAATGAATAAATATCCCTGACTATGCATTCCGGGACTCTGTCCGTTACTTAAATCCCAAAAGACTTACAACCTTTTGGGAGACGCACAGAGACACTTAAATAGTTTGTTAAATAATTCACATAACAGTTATCTAAATTTCTGAGAGAATATTGCATTAACAGCTTCTTGTCCAGACCAGTGAGTTACAGCTCCTCCTCATACATTTTTACATTATAGTCATTTAGCAGACACTCTTATCCAGAGTGACTTACAGTTAGTGAGTGCATACATTTTTTTTTTTTTTTTCATACTGGCTACCAACTGAGCTACATCCCTGCCAGCCATTCCCTCCCCTACCCTGGACGACGCTGGGCCAATTGCGCCGGGTCTCCCGGGCGGGCGGCTACGACAGAGACAGGATTCAAACCCGGATCTCTAGTGGCACAGCTAACACTGCGATGCAGTGCCTTAGTCCACTGCGCCACTCGGGAGGCCTTGTACAGTATACCATGTGGTTCGCATCAGCCATGCTAACTGCAACTTACCACAGGGGAGATCATTTGCACTGTAAACTAAAATAATTTGCCTCCAACCAAATTAATTTGAATTCTGAATAAAAAAAGAATACTTTTTAATTTTTCTTGGTCCTGTGCACCAAAAGGTTTTTCAATTTCAATTTAATTCGAAAAAAGATTGAATCTTGAAAGGCTGCCAATATTAATGACCGCAACTGTAATTGCACTGTTATTATGGTTTTGTTATGGTGTTATACAATGGGGTTCTCTGTTTTGCTCTACAACCCCCACAAGTGTCACGGGACTCGTCTGAAGGTAACCTGTTTAAAAATGAATGGAAGTAGTTTTGTGCCAACAAAAATGAGGGGTTAAAAATGTGTCACATTTTGTATATATATTTTTCTGAGCTTTCTTATATTGACTGTCTGTTTTGACTGAAAGCCTGAAGCATCATGGTCCCAGATCTGTCTGTGCTCTTTCCAACTCCATTGATCACTATCAAGCCATGACAATGAGTGACAAGTAGTTGGAATGATAGCACAAACAGACTGGCACTCAGGGTATTAGTTGCCTAGGTCCTCTAATGTAATTGTTTTAGTCATAATTATATCAGTGGTGAGCCTCTACCTCTGTCCCTGCAGTAGACCTACACTAAAGGCAACCCTACCCTTAACCTAACCCTAACCTAACCTTAACCTAACCCTTACCTAACCCTTACCCTTACCTAACCCTAACCTTAAACGTTTTGAATGTCAGCTTCAATGGGATGATGTCAGAGATGGACGTTTTAAATGTCAGCTTCAATAGGGCGATGTCAGAGTATTGGTCTTCACAAAGTTTGCTGCTTCAGTGTTTTTAGATATTTTTGTCAGATGTTACTATGGTATACTGAAGTATAATTACAAGCATTCCATAAGTGTCAAAGGCTTTTATTGACAATTACATTAAGTTTATGCAAAGAGTCAATATTTGCAGTGTTAACCCTTCTTTTTCAAGACCTCTGCAATCCGCCCTGGCATGCTGTCAATTAACTTCTGGGCCACATCCTGACTGATGGCAGCCCATTCTTGCATAATCAATGCTTGGAGTTTGTCAGAATTGTGGGTTTTTGTTTGTCCACCCGGCGCTTGAGGATCGACCACAAGTTCTCAATGGGATTAAGGTCTGGGGAGTTTCCTGTCTATGGACCCCAAATTTCGATGTTTTGTTTCCCGAGCCACTTAGTTATCACTTTTGCCTTATGGCAAGGTGCTCCATCATGCTGGAAAAGGCATTGGTCATCACCAAACTGTTCTTGGATGGTTGGGAGAAGTTGTTCTCTGAGAATGTGTTGGTACCATGCTTTATTCATGGCTGTGTTCTTAGGCACAATTGTGAGTGAGCCCACTCTAAATTCCAAGCATCTGCCTCTAACCCTAGGAAGCTCTTTGCCACCTTCTCCTCCCTGCTGAATCCTCCTCCACCTCCCACCACCCCTCCTCCCTCTCTGTGGATGACTGGATCCTCGTTTGTTAAGTCAAATGACACCGCTGGTCCTGCTCACACTGCCCTACCCTATGCTTTGACTTCTTTCTCCCCTCTCTCTCCAGATGAAATCTTGCGACTTGTGACGGCCGGCCGCCCAACAACCTGCCCGCTTGACCCTATACCCTCCTCTCTTCTCCAGACCATTTCTCTTCTCCCTTACCTCACCTCGCTCATCAACTCATCATTGTCCACTGGCTATGTCCCTTCCGTCTTCAAGAGAGCGAGAGTTGCACCCTTTCTCAAAAAACCTACACTCGATCCCTCCGATGTCAACAACTACAGACCAGTATCCCTTCTTTATTTTCTCTCCAAAACTCTTGAGCGTGCCGTCTTTAGCCAACTCTCTTGCTATCTCTCTCAGAATGACCTTCTTGATCCAAACCAGTCAGGTTTCAAGACTGGTCATTCAACTGAGACTGCTCTTCTCTGTGTCACGGAGGCTCTCTGCACTGCTAAAGCTAACTCCCTCTCCTCTGCTCTCGTCCTTCTAGACCTATCTGCTGCCTTTGATACTGTGAACCATCAGATCCTCCTCTCCACCCTCTCCGAGTTGGGCATCTCCGGCGCGGCTCACTCTTGGATTGCGTCCTACCTGACAGGTCGCTCCTACCAGGTGGCGTGGCGAGAATCTGTCTCCGCACCACGTTCTCTCACCACTGATGTCCCCCAGGGATCAGTTCTAGGCCCTCTCCTATTCTCGCTATACACCAAGTCACTTGGATCTGTCATATCCTCACATAGCCTTTCCTATCATTGCTACGCAGACGACACACAATTAATCTTCTCCTTTCCCCTTCTGATAACCAGGTGGCGAATCGCATCTCTGCATGTCTGGCAGACAGATCAGTGTGGATGATGGATCACCACCTCAAGCTGAACCTCGGCAAGATGGAGCTGCTCTTCCTCCCGGGGAAGGACTGCCCGTTCCATGATCTCGCCATCACGGTTGATAACTCCGTTGTGTCCTCCTTCCAGAGTGCAAAGGGCCTTGGCGTGACCCTGGACAACACCCTGTCGTTCTCCGCTAACATCAAGGCGGTGACCCGATCCTGTAGGTTCATGCTCTACAACCTTCGCACAGTACGACCCTGCCTTACACAGGAAGCGGCACAGGTCCTAATCCAGGCACTTGTCATCTCCCGTCTGGATTACTGCAACTCGCTGTTGGCTGGGCTCCCTGCCTGTGCCATTAAACCCCTACAACTCATCCAGAATGCCGCAGCCCGTCTGGTGTTCAACCTTCCCAAGTTCTCTCACGTCACCCCGCTCCTCCGCACACTCCACTGGCTTCCAGTTGAAGCTCGCATCTGCTACAAGACCATGGTGCTTGCCTACGGAGCTGTGAGGGGAACGGCACCTCCGTACCTTCAGGCTCTGATCAGTCCCTACACCCAAACGAGGGCATTGCGTTCATCCACCTCTGGCCTGCTGGCTCCCCTACCTCTGCGGAAGCACAGTTCCCGCTCAGCCCAGTCAAAACTGTTCACTGCTCTGGCACCCCAATGGTGGAACAAGCTCCCTCACGACGCCAGGACAGCGGAGTCACTCACCACCTTCCGGAGACACTTGAAACCCCACTTCTTTAAGGAATACCTGGGATAGGATAAAGTAATCCCTCTACCCCCCCCCCCCAACCCCCCCCCCCCCCCCCCCCCACCAAAAAAGAATAATAATACTATTGTAAAGTGGTTGTGCCACTGGCTATCATAAGGTGAATGCACCAATTTGTAAGTCACTCTGGATAAGAGCATCTGCAAAATGACGAAAATGTAAATGTAAAATGTAAATCATGAAACTTTATACAGCCCAAGCACTACATAGAAATACCCATATTCAAATTGACCTACTGCTATATTTATACAATATAGAATTCTATCTAAATCCTTTTCAGTAGGTATACAATAAAAAATCCCTCTAAGTAATTGTTAAGGTAATACAAATAGTTAATCTAATGTAATTTTTTGAGTAATAATTGCCTTATATTGCTGAGCCCACATCCCTTACCCTGGATTATTAAGTACAGTAGAAATACAGTAATGAAGTGCATTCGAAATACAGTAATGAAGTAGAGTTCAAGCGTTTCCGGTTCAAGCTCTGGATAATCAACTGGGATCTGGTACAATCACACACATCACAGCACTACGCACCATTACCATGGGACCCCTGCACTAAGAACACCTTCCCTTCCTCATCATCCAGGCACCCGAACACAAAGTCAATATCTGCCTCCAGTCTCAAGCCTGACTTAAATTTGGTTGGAAATCAAAGACAAGGTTTGAATATTGCTGTCCATCAATGATTCCCAAAGCAATTTTATGAGTTTGAGTAATGTTGACAAAAACAATGGATGTATGTAGACTTAAAAGTTGTGCAAAGTTGGTAGAGTCTTAATGAAAATGATTAATAGCTGTAATGGCTGCCAATGGTACTTCCACCTAGTATTAACTGAGGGGGGTAGAGACTTATCCAGTTATGATATTTTTATTGAAAATGATTCACAGCAGTAATGGCTGCCAAAGGTGCTTCCACCAAGTATTAACACAGGGGGGTGGAGACTTATCCAGTTATGATATTTTTATTGAAAATGATTCACAGCAGTAATGGCTGCCAAAGGTACTTCCACTTAGTATTAACTCAGGGGGGTTATCAAGGTTTTCCGAGACATTAAACCATCAATAAAACCTAAGGTTCAAGGGTGTTACTACTCCTGCAACAATAGAATGTTAACACCTTGCCTCCCGAGTAGCGCAGCGGTCTAAGGCACTGCAGTGCTCAAGGTGTCACTACAGACCCAGGTTCAATCCCAGACTGTGTCGATCCCAGGCCGTGAGTGGGAGTCCCATAGGGCAGTGCACAATTGGCCCAGCGTCGTCTGGGTTTGGCCGGGGGGGCTTTACTTTTCTCATTGCACTTTAGCGACTCCTTGTGACAGCCTAGACGCCTGCAGGCTGATTTCGGTCGTCAGTTGAACGGTGTTTCCTCCGACACATTGGTGCAGCTGGCTTCCGGATTAAGCGGGCGGGTGTTAAGAAGTGTGGTTTGGCCTGTCACGTTTCGGAGGACGCTTGACTCGACCTTCACCTCTCCCGAGCCTGTCGGGGAGTTGCTGCGATGAGACAAGATCGTAATTCGATCGAAATTGGATATCACGAAATTGGGGAGAAAAAGGGAGTAAAATACACAAAAGGTAGTGGGTACGTGTGTATGTGTGTGTTTAGTGGGTACGTGTGTATGTGTGTGTGTGTGTGTAGTGGGTACGTGTGTGTGACAGCATTTATGTGTCCGTGTGTGGGGATGTATGGATATGTGTTCTTACCACTGTGTGTGTGTGTGTGTGTGTGCCATAGTGCGAAGCCCAGCTACTACCACTACACAGTGTTAGACTACACAGGACAGAACTCTACTAATACACAGTGTTAGACTACACAGGACAGACCTCTACTAATACACAGTGTTAGACTACACAGGACAGGACAGACCTCTACTAATACACAGTGTTAGACTACACAGGACAGACCTCTACTAATACACAGTGTTAGACTACACAGGACAGACCTCTACTAATACACAGTGTTAGACTACACAGGACAGACCTCTACTAATACACAGTGTTAGACTACACAGGACAGACCTCTACTAATACACAGTGTTAGACTACACAGGACAGACCTCTACTAATACACAGTGTTAGACTACACAGGACAGGACAGAACTCTACTAATACACAGTGTTAGACTACACAGGACAGGACAGGACTGTTCATACTGCCCACTGATGCAGAGCAGCAGAGTCCTCTGGGGTTTGGTTTGGAGAAGTAAGTATTATCATGGTTATCTCTGTAACTGTTTTATCATTTCAGAATGACTGTTTTCATTCTGTTGCTTTCTGAAATGTGTGAAAGTCACAAGTTACTGGTTATTATGTTGTTAATAAAATGTTATCATTATCTGTCATGATGTTAAAATGTAATGACATGTTGGGCTCTAATGACATGTTGGGCGGCAGGTAGCTTAGTGGTTAAGAGCGTTGTGCCAGTAACCGAAAGGTCGCTGGTTCTAATCCCCAAACCGACTAGGTGAAAAATCTGTCGATGTGCCCTTGAGCAAGGCACTTAACCCTAATTGCTCCTGTAAGTCGCTCTGGATAAGAGCGTCTGCTAAATGACTAATTATTTATTTATTTATTTATAATTTTGTCTGGCATTAAGCCACACAGTTGTCAACCTGTCACTCATTAGGCGATTTCAACCTGTTAAAGCCCTCATAATGATGAGACTCTCACGGATACGATGGTGTTCTCCGTTTTGCTCTACGACCCCCACAGGCGTCTGATGTCGGTACAGCCGATCTGCCAACTTCTCTCTATAGTGTCCAAACCGTTTGGGCAACACAAAAAAATATATATCTGAAAAGCCTTAATGCTTTCTGCAAGAATCTCATCCATTTCTATATGATAGTGAACAGATTAAGCTGGAATAGGGGAGGGATGACATTTAACTCACTTTTACATCTGTCACACCCTGACTTATGGGACTCTAGTATGTTGAGTCAGGGTGTGGAGTTATATGTTGTATTTTCTATGTTCTCAGTCTAGGTGTTGTATTTCTATGTTTGGCCGGGTGTGATTTCTAATCAGAGACAGCTGTCGCTCATTGTCTCTGATTGGGGATCATACTTAGGCAGCCTGTTTGCATTCATTAGTTGTGGGATCTTGTTCCGTGTAGAGCAGGGTTCTTCAATTCCGGTCCTGGAGGGCCGAAACACCTCTGTTTTTCATCCTCTCCTTCTAATCAGGGGCTAATTCAGACCTGGGACACCAGGTGAGTGCAATTAACTACCAGGTAGAAATAAAAAACAGAAGTGTTTCGGCCCTCCAGGACCGGAATTGAAGAACCCTGGTGTAGAGGATTGTATTGTGTTCAGCCTGAGGACTTCATGTTACGTTGTTTTGTTCGTGTGTTTATCGTTGAAATAAACATGTATGCATTTCACGCTGCGCCTTGGTCTGACCCGTCCTTAAACGAACGTGACAACATCACGGTTTAGAGGCATGACAATCTGGATTAGGGAAAGGGGTCCCATTTCAACATCGCAGTGTTGTGTTGCAAGAAGTTTTTTCTGCTGTCTTTCTTGTTGGACCACATTCATTCCAGTGTTGGCTCGCTTTAGAAGTGAAAGTATGTCTTATTGTCAGACTATAGTATGAATCTATTGTGCCAAGAGATGTTCTGTCTTTTATGGGTCTCACCTATGTAACTAGGTCATTATGGGCCCACCTGTTTATACAATAGGCAGGTAATGAACTGAACATTCACTGATTGTGTCACCTAAGATTAGTTGGAGGTGGAATCTCTGCTGCACAGATGTCAGTTTCACAGAAATGTGTTCTGTTGATCAGGGAAGAGAAGGGGGGTGGTTAGGGCCGACAACCTTCCAGGCCAACAACAATCCAGATGCCTGTCAGATCTCACAACGCCTGAATAGGTGTTTAACATATCAGCTAAACACATCATATGCTATAGCAATCTGATGCCCGACTGTGCAGTCTAAGACATGGCATGCAACATTGGTTGAAGCAATGTAACCTCAGCAATGTAGTCAGGCAGGAACGCGACCAGCTTTACACCCTTCATATAGGTGAGTTGGTCAGAGGACGGTTAAAAAAATATATGAAATGTGTTATGCAATTTTGAACAGTATTTCAACACCAAACAATTGAATTTGGTCAAATTTAAATAACTTTTGAGTTGTCATTAGCCATCGCCCCGAAAAATGACTATAGACAACATCTGAATTTATTGAATCCTTATCTTGTGCATTTTCTGGTCATCAAATGCCTTGTAACTTACAATTCTGTGTCATGGTGTTACATAACAAACGCAGGGAAGCAGGTGCAGATGGTGAGTTTAATAATAACGAACATGGAGCGCTACAAAACAAGAGCAACGTCTGGACGTGAAAACTGAACCAATACTACCTGAAGAGTGATGCTAGGGAGTGCTAGATAAAGGGGGAGTAATCAGGGTAGTGATGGAGTCCAGGTGTGCCTCATGATGGGGCGCAGGTGTGCGTAATAAGGGTTGCCAGGTGTGCCTCATGATGGGTTGCCAGGACCGGTGGTTAGTAAACCGGCAAGGTCAAGCGCCGGAGCGGGAGTAGACATGACACATGGCAAGTAATTAAGTTGTGTCATTGCAATATAATGACCCTGCTTTGTATTTTTTAATGAAGTCTTGTAACATTACCAGTTAGCATAGATCACAGGTTTCAAACTCATTCCAAGGAATGAGTTTGCCATCCCTGGCATAGTCTTTATCTGATTCTACTGCTTGCATCAGTTACCTGATGTGGAATAGAGTTCTATGTAGTCATGGCTCTATGTAGTACTGTGCGCCTCCCATAGTCTGTTTTGGACTTGGGGACTGTGAAGAGACCTCTGGTGGCATGTCTTGTGGGGTATGCATGGGTGTCTGAGTTGTGTGCCAGTCATTTAAACAGACAACTCGGTGCTTTCAACATGTCAACACCTCTCACAAATACAAGTAGTGATGAAGTCCTCCTCCACTTTGAGCCAGGAGAGATTGACATGTATATTATTAATGTTAGCTCTCTGTGTACATCCGAGGGCCAGCCGTGCTGCCCTGTTCTGAGCCAATTGCAATTTCCCTATGTCCCTCTTTGTGGCACCTGACCACACGACTGAACAGTAGTCCAGGTGCGACAAATCTAGAGCCTGTAGGACTGGCCTTGTTGATAGTGCTTTATTATGGACAGACTTCTCCCCATCTTAGCTACTGTTGTATCAATATATTTTCACCATGACAGTTTGCAATCCAGGGTTACTCCAAGCAGTTTAGTCACCTCAACTTGCTCAATTTCCACATGGGTTTTTTCCCAAAGAGCACCCTATTCACTTTATAGTGCACTATGTCCTGGTCGAAAGTAGCGCTCTATTAAGGGAATAGGGTGCCATTTGTGACGCATCCTACATGTACCGATGTCTTTTCTCTTTAGATACATATCTTATCTTTTACCACATGTCTATTGTTATCCAATGGAATGGTTATAAACTCGTTTTGCATGTTTCCAAACAGGGAAAGAGAAACCTTAGATAACTGCCATGATTAAGAACAGTCATGAGATGTGCAGGGGTTATTTCAGGTCAGGCTCACTAGCATGGTGATATGATGTTTTTATAGTGTAATGATGTCATGTCATAGTATCGTGGGGTAGAGTTACTAGATAAGTGGCTTGGTGCCACGGAGTCTACATTCCATTATGTCAAGGTAGATTACTGATGTTTAGGATAGCATGAGTGATGGGCAGGATAGTGACTTGGGGTAAAGAGTGATGAACATCAAAGACAGGGAGTGCCCATGGAGACTCACCAGATGTATGCCAGGAAGAGGGTAACAGAAGGTATATAAGGTAGAGTGTTTCCTTTGTTCAAGTTAGTTTGTAATACTAAGGGCAAAGCTCTGGTCATTGTTGTAACGAACCCGGTACCGATCATTAAACATTTGCATTAACTGTCTACAAAGTGTCTAAGTATATCCTTGCATCCTTGATTCTTTGATACCCGAGAAACTCATCATAACACATGGTGACTATAGTAGCTGCTTTAATTTGTCCATGTATTTCTTGCATATCCCAACACCCGCAGAGAGGTGGGGTCGTTAGCCAGGGTTAGCCATTATTAACGGCATCCCTGGAGCAATTGAGGTTAAGTGCCTTGCTCAAGGGCATCATGAGAAATCTTTCACTTTGTCTGCTCCTGGAATTGAACCAGTGACCTTTTGGTTACTGGCCCAATGCTCTGACCTCAGGTAGCAGTACAGAACAACACTATGGCCTGGATTCAATCCAAGGTGTGTTACAGAACAGTGCACTAGACAGCTGACAATGCCCCCAAGGCAATTTCCCCATTCACAGAGATCACATTAATGGTAAATGCATACAAATGTCTGCTGAAGTTGCATTGTCAGCTGTCTAGTGCTCTATAACACGCCTTGTATTGAATCCCAGCCTATTTGTGTCTATATAGTATAGGATTGAATCCCAGCCTATCTGTGTCTCTACAGTGTTGAATTGAATCCCAGCCTGTGTGTCGATACAGTATTGTATTGAATCCCAGCCTATGTGTGTCGATACAGTATTGTATTGAATCCCAGCCTATGTGTGTCGATACAGTATTGTATTGAATCCCAGCCTGTGTGTCTATACAGTTTACCATCATTTCTTATTTTGATAGTGGAGTCTCTTCTGGATCTAAAGTACAGTTGCGATCAAAAATATTGTCACCCTTGCACTTTACAATGGAGTGCAATGGAGCAGAATGTTTTGTTTTCTCTTTACAAAACTGGTTGGATGGCTATCTTTACCCTGTAGGAACCTTTAACTTACCACAGGTGAGATAAATTGCACATTAAACGAGAATCACTTGCCTCCAAACTAATTAGAGATGCAGTACTACATTATTTTTATTGAAGAAATACATTGTGTCATGTGTCACACACAGAGGGGATTCCAGTTCAACCAAGATTAACAAAAGTTTTGGTAGAACATGAAATAGTTAATCTGACATAAATTAATATCATATAACAGTTCAGTCATTTAGCAGATGCTATTTTCCAGAGCAACTAGGGTTAAGTGCCTTGATCAAAGGCACATCGACAGATTTTTCACCTAGTCGGCTCAGGGATTCCAACCAGGGACCTTTTGGTTACTGGTCCAACGCTCTTAACCGCTAGGCTAAACATCACCCTCATATCACAATACCTTAAATACATTTACATTTACATTTTTAGTCATTTAGCAGACGCTCTTATCCAGAGCGACTTACAGTTAGTGAGTGCATACATTATTATTCAGCCTAGCAGCAGTGTGTCTAACACATTGTATGCGTCCCAAATGGCACCCTATTCACTATGGGCCACTGTTCAAAAGTAGAACACTATATAGGGAATAGGGCCATTTGGGAGACATTATTAACTTATATCTAGCACAGCGAAACCAGTCAGACTAGACCAGACCAGAGACAGACAGAGAGAGAACAACAGGAAGACAGGGTGTGTTTATTTGGAGGTGTAACTTTTGGAGGTGTAAAGGTATACCCATACCTTTACACATCAAACATATTTATATCTAAATCTGAATATATTGCTATATACAGAACGTATTGATGGGAACAAAACATTTCATTAGTAGGTGTAACTTCTGTGGTCAGGTGATGAAACATTATATCAGTGTAAGGGATCGGGGGTTGGCAGGGTCTAGACAGAGTCTGACACTTCCCCGATCTACAGAGAAGGGGAGTCATCAGACTCGATCTGGTTCACCTGAGTTCTGAGCACACCTGTCAGTAATTAGTGTAGGATTTAAGGTGTGCTCAGAAGCTCAGTCGGCGCGAGGTATTGTTCCATTGTGACTTGCTAAGCGTTTTGTTCCGAGAGAGAGAGAGAGAGAGAGAGAGAGAGAGAGAGAGAGAGAGAGAGAGAGAGAGAGAGAGAGAGAGAGAGAGAGATTGTTGTTTTTGATTACCCGTGTATCCGACCTGTGCCTTGTTGTTTGACTCCCCGAATTGCTTAATCCTCTGCTTGTCTACCCCAGTGATTACCGTCCTCTGATCCTGTGCCTGTGCCCTCGACTACATTTAACATTTACATTTTAGTCATTTAGCAGACACTCTTATCCAGAGCGACTTACAGTTAGTGAATACATATTTGTTTTTATACTGGCCCCCCGTGGGAATCAAACCCACAACCCTGGCGTTGCAAACGCCATGCTCTATCAACTGAGCTACATCCCTGCCGGCCATTCCCTCCCCTACCCTGGACGACGCTGGGCCAATTGTGCGCCGCCCATGAGTCTCCCGGTCGCGGCCGGCTGCGACAGAGCCTGGAATCGAACCAGGATCTCTAGTGGCACAGTTAGCACTGCGATGCAGTGCCTTAGACCACTGCGCCACTCAGGAGTTACAAGACTACGACTAAGCCTGCTCCATTGGTACCTCTGCCTGTCTATGCCTGGCCCGGTTTTGACCACAGACCGCCCGACCACGATTAAGCTATTCCCTTGTCTGTACTCTAATAAAGCATCACTATTCTGCGATTGGATCTTACCACTCTGTCCGAGTATTCATTACAGAATACCTCGCCAATACCATGGATCCAGCGGAATTATAGAGGCGATGGGAATTACAGGAGAAACGGATGGATGAACTCCTACAGCTACTCAACGCTGGTGCGGCTGAAGGCACCACCCTGAGCACGGTCAGTCCTCGTCATGCACCTCCGATTTCTCTACCTACAAGGTACGACGGGGAACCTGGCAAATGTCAGGGGTTTCTACTCCAGACGTCCCTGTATATGTCGTATAATTGTACTATGTTTTCCGATGACCGTAGCAGTGTGGATTTCATGATTTCTCTGCTAACGGGAAGAGCACTGGATTGGGCTACTGCGCTTTGGGCAGCTGAGGTCCCCGAGTTGAATGCGGAAGTTCAGTTCAAGAGACTGTTTCAAGAGGTGTTCGACCACCCAGTATCTGGGCGTAGTGTGGGAGACCAACTATGCGAACTTCAGCAGGGCCGTCGCACAGTAGCCGAGTACGCTTTAGAGTTCCGTACTATAGCAGCCGGTAGCGGATGGAGCGAGACTGCTTTGCTCACAGTTTTCCGAAGAGGGCTGCGGAAAGACGTACAGACTGAGTTGGCTTGTCGAGGAGATATCACTGCGCTACATGAGTTTATCAAAATAGCCATCTCTATTGATAATCTTATAGTGCAACACAAGGCATCCACAGTCCGGGAGTCCTCGATCAATGGTCCTATGCAATCGACAGAGCGGAGGAGAGAATCTGAGGAGGAACCTATGCAACTGGGACGGTCACCTCTACAAGGTTCGGTGAGACAACAACGTCGGCAAGACGGACTATGCCTGTATTGTGGTCAGTCGGGTCATTTCGTTCGTCAATGTCCGGTACGACCTAACCGTACACCAGGATATCGCCTTGGAACTGCCAAACCGGTGAGTGAGAATCAAGTTTTGAACATTACATCGAAACAAATGTATGTGCCAGTTACCTTATCTGTCGGAGAGAAAGTGCGCAGGTTGGAAGGACTTATTGATTCCGGAGCGGCTGCCAGCTTTCTGGATATGGGTCTTGCTGAGGAGTTGGGAGTTCAACTTATCCCAATTCAACCTCCCCTGTGAGTCAACGCGCTAGACGGTGAGCCCATGGGCACTGGGTTCATTACGCACCGTACAGAGGTAATCAAGTTACAAGTGGGCTCCATACACCAGGAGAACATCTTTTTTTTCGTCATCTCCGCTCCACGGGAGCCACTAGTTCTCGGCCACCCCTGGCTCGTCCTCCATGATCCGGTCATCTCCTGGAAATCTGGCGATATCACAGCTTGGAGTGAGGTATGTAGGGCAGAGTGCCTCAATTTACCGTGCAAAATGTCTACTGTGGAGGATGCGCAGGGTGCGGTGTCTACTGTGGTCCCTACAGAATACCAGGATTACGCGCAGGTGTTCTCCAAGGAGAGGGCTACCGTGTTACCACCTCATCGGGCCTAGGACTGCGGGATTGATCTGCTATCCGGAGCTACACCTCCTCGTGGAAGAATCTACCCGTTGTCACAGCCGGAACGAGAAGCGATGAGCCAGTATATTGATGAGGCGCTACAGCAAGGGGCCATTCAACCATCGACGTCTCCCGCCGCATCCAGTTTTTTCTTTGTGAAGAAAAAGGATGGCGGACTGCGTCCTTGTATAGACTATCGAGGGTTGAACGATATTACCATCAAACATTGTTACCCTCTTCCTTTGATTCCAGCAGCCCTTGAACAGGTGGGACAGGCCTCCATGTACAGTAAACTGGACCTAAGGAGTGCGTACAATCTGGTGCGTATTAGAGAGGGGGATGAATGGAAGACCGCCTTCATCACACATCGAGGACACTACGAATATTGTGTCATGCCCTATGGACTTACCAACGCGCCCTCAGTATTCCAGGCGTTCATGAATGACATTTTCAGGGACATGATTGATCGATTTGTTATAGTGTACATTGATGACATCCTAATATATTCTAACTCTCTGAGTGAACATGTGTCCCATGTACGACAGGTTCTGGATCGGCTCCTACAACATTCTCTGTTCGTGAAGGCAGAAAAGAGTGAATTCCATGTCACTACGATTTCCTTCCTTTGGGCCATACTCACTCCCGAAGGGGTTAAACTGGATGAATCCAAGGTGCAAGTGGTACAAGACTGGCCTCAACCCCAGACGGTGAAGGAGCTCCAGAGGTTCTTAGGGTTTGCCAATTACTATAGACGGTTCGTGCGTAATTTCAGCACAACCGCAGCGCCCCTGTCGGCGATGACCAGCTACAAGGGTCGTGGTCTGAACTGGACGGAGGGGGCAGTGCGTGCGTTTGAGACGTTGAAACAACGCTTTACCACCGCTCCTATTCTATGTCAGCCGGGTCCCTACCTTACCGTTTATCGTGGAAGTGGACGCTTCGGAGGTTGGAGTTGGAGCCGTGTTATCCCAACGCCAAGGTGAGCCACCTAAATCACGACCCTGTGCTTTCTTTTCAAGGAAACTGAATTCTGCCGAGCAGAACTATGACGTGGGTAATCGGGAATTACTGGCGGTGAAGTTAGCACTGGAGGAGTGGAGACATTGGTTGGAGGGAGCAGAGCATCCGTTCCAAGTGCTCACGGACCACCGCAACCTGGAGTATCTTCACAGTGCCAAACGACTGAACTCCCGACAGGCAAGGTGGTCTTTATTCTTCAACCGTTTCCGATTCACTGTCTCTTATATCCCTGGGTCCAAGAATGGTAAGGCGGACGCGCTTTCCCGACGGTTCGAGCGCACGGAAAGACCCGTGGAGCCAGAACCTATTCTCCCCATGAGTTACCGTGCTGGTCCGGTGAGGTGGGCTATTGATGACACGATTCAGGAGAGCTTACAAGCGGAACCAGCCCCTCCAGAAACCCCGGGGTCTAAGGTGTTTGTGCCAGCTCCTCTTCGACCTCAACTGATGGAATGGTGCCACACGTCGCTGGGATCTGGTCATCCCGGAATCACTCGAACTACACGACTCATCAGCCGAAAATACTGGTGGGATTCCCTCACAGATGACGTCAGAGTCTATGTCTTATCCTGTCCAGTATGTGCTCAGTCCAAGGTACCTCGTGCACTACCGTAGGGTAAGCTGATGCCATTGCCAACTCCTCAGCGACCATGGTCGCACATTGCTATGGACTTTGTTACCGACCTACCAGAATCAGAGGGCCATACTGTAATTCTTGTGGTCATCGATCGTTTCTCCAAGATGTGCCGGTTAGTACCCATGACCAGTTTGCCTAACGCCACTCAGATGGCTGAGACTATGTTTACCCAGGTGTTCCGGCAGTTTGGTGTCCCGGAGGATATTGTTTCCGACCGGGGACCCCAGTTTGTATCCCGGGTATGGAAGGCCTTCTGCGAACGCTTGGGCATCTCGGTTAGCCTAACCTCTGGATATCATCCCCAGGCCAATGGGCAGACAGAACGGCTCAACCAGGAAATTGGGAAATATCTACGGCAACAATGTTCGCGGCCAACCGCAAGAGTGGAGTCGATTCCTTCCTTGGGTAGAGTATGCTCAGAACTCACTCATTCACACCTCCCTACGCTTAACGCCCTTCCAGTGTGTTCTAGGGTATCAACCCCCCCTGTTCCCGTGGGATACCGCATCAGGGATGGTACCGGCGGTGGACGAGTGGTTCCGTCGCAGTGCGCAGGTCTGGGAGACGGCCCGTCAACATCTCAGTCAAGCCTCACAACAGCAAAAGACCTACGCCGACCGACGCCGGAGACCTACTCCCACTTATCAACCCGGGCAACGAGTGTGGCTGTCTACCCGAGACCTGCGGTTCCGACGGAGCTGCAAGAAGCTCCAACCCAGGTACATTGGTCCTTTCAAAGTTCAGAGACGTATTAACCCTGTCACCTACCGTCTGTTACTCCCTCGACACTACAGGATAAACCCTACGTTCCACGTCTCCCTGTTGAAACCTGTCCATTATAGCCCGATGTATCCACCAATCGCTCAACAACCTACTACACCACCTTTGGAGGATGAACAGGACACCACCTATACAGTCCACGAGATACTGGAGTCAAGACGGAGACGAGGGGGCATCGAATATCTCGTGGACTGGGAGGGATATGGACCTGAGGAACGGTCCTGGGTTCCGGCTAAGGACATACTGGATCCCGCTCTCAAGGCCACTTTCCACGCTGAGCACCCAGATCATCCAAAACCCCGACCCAGAGGAAGACCACCCGGTAGAGGTAGAAGGCCGTCAGGAGCCGGCCCTGGGGAGGGGGATACTGTAAGGGATCGGGGGTTGGCAGGGTCTAGACAGAGTCTGACACTTCCCCGATCTACAGAGAAGGGGAGTCATCAGACTCGATCTGGTTCACCTGAGTTCTGAGCACACCTGTCAGTAATTAGTGTAGGATTTAAGGTGTGCTCAGAAGCTCAGTCGGCGCGAGGTATTGTTACATTGTGACTTGCTAAGCGTTTTGTTCCGAGAGAGAGAGAGAGAGTTTGTTGTTTTTGATTACCCGTGTATCCGACCTGTGCCTTGTTGTTTGACTCCCCAAATTGCTTAATCCTCTGCTTGTCTACCCCAGTGATTACCGTCCTCTGATCCTGTGCCTGTGCCCTCGACTACGACTAAGCCTGCTCCATTGGTACCTCTGCCTGTCTATGCCTGGCCCGGTTTTGACCACAGCCCGCCCGACCACGATTAAGCTATTCCCTTGTCTGTACTCTAATAAAGCATCGCTATTCTGCGATTGGATCTTACCACTCTGTCCGAGTATTCATTACAATAAGCATTCAATCAAACACCTTATTCAATATTCTATTGTTTGGCCCAAAAACAGGCTGCAGCTAGTAATGCTAACCCACTTGTAACAGTTGCTAAAAACAAGAGTTCCTTCTCCTCCTGTCTCTTCTGCTCTCTCCTCCTCTCCTGTCTCTCATCTCTGTCTCTATGACAGCACAACAGTGATTCTGGGAAATCACAGACTAGGAAACAAGAGGAGGAGCAATGCAGATGAGGTGTTTTTCCTGCAGCTATAGCAACCTGTACCTGAAGGAGGGCAGAGTAAAGGGTTACATACATCCCTGCCATGCCAGTGTGTAATTGGGTGAAGTCGGCACACAGCAGTGATGAATCATCTGTGCTTTGTGGTAACCTTCATGTTAATCTGGGGTTAAATGGGCAATCTGGGATTGGTACATCTATTTTATCTTATTAGTAATACAGCCATTCATTCCTGAAGAGTCAAACTCATAAATGCCTCATGAGGCCGATTCAGACTTAGGAAATGTATCCCTTTTTTTATGCGTTTTGGTTCAAGCACTTCTCAGTATTTGGTATTCAGACTTACCTAATGCAGGAGCGTAACAAGGTTTGCAGGTGTGGCTCCCTTGCCTGTACTGAATACGTTTCATTAAATCCCAGAAAACACACCCACTGGGTGGCCTACCAACTTGATGAGGGAGTTTTTCTTGAATTTGTTTTTCTGTTTATTTATCTAAAGCAATCCCTTTAGACACTGTGTACATTTAATTTGAATTTGATTGGCACAATATTAGAACGTAGCCAATATCAATGACTGCAACAGCAATTGCACTGTTATTATGATTTTGTTACAGAAGTAGCAAGAACTCCAATCATTCCAATCATTCACCATGATGGTCCTACTAAAGGTTCCACTAGTACATCTCTTACTGCAGATTGTGCTATGTAGCTAACTTTAACAAGAGGAAATTAATAGTTAAAAGTTTTTTTTGCATCATGTTATGGGTATGCTTGTCATTGGTAGGGACTAGGGAGTTTTTTTTAGGATAAAAATAAACAGAATGGAGCTAAGCACAGGCAAAATCCTAGAGGAAAACCTGGTTCAGTCTGCTTTCCAACAGACACTAGGAGACAAATTCACCTTTCAGCAGGACAATAACCTAAAACACAAGGCCAAATATACACTGGAGTTGCTTATCAAAACGACATTGAATGTTCCAGAGTGGCCTAATTACAGTTTTGACTTATATGGGCTTGAAATTCTATGGCAAGACTTGAAAATGGCTGTCTACAACAACCAACTTGACAGAGCTTGAAGAATTTAAAAAACGAATAATGTGCAAATATTGTACAATCCAGGTGTTCAAAGCTCTTAGAGACTTAACCAGAAAGACTACAGCTGTAATCGCTGCCAAAGATTATTCTAAAATATATTAACTCTGGGAGATGAATACTTATCTAAATGTAATATTTCTATATTTCATTTTTAATAAATGTGCAAAGATTTCTAAAAACATGTTTTCACTTTGTCATTTTGTGGTATTGTGTGTAGATGGGTGAGCAACTATTATTTTTTCATCCATTTTGAATTCAGTTTTTAATACAACAAAATGTGGAGTAAGTCAAGGGGTATGAATACTTTCTGAAAGCACTGTATTCCCCATTTGCACAACGCTACAATGCTACTGTGAAGGTTTGACTGTCGGTAGGCCTTATTTCCACTAGGGGGAGTGGTAGGACCACAGTCAAGCCCTCACATGAATACTAAAGGTGGTTGATGATCCCCAAACAGAGACAGCTGTCTAGAGTTAGTCTCTGATTGGGGATAGTATTTAGGCACCTCTCACATCCACCTGTGTGTGGATCATTGTTCGTGCTTGTCTGCTATTGTGTTCACGGCACGTAAGTCACTTGGTGCTTCTCGCTCTTTGCTTATTTTTGAGAACGTATAGTGTGATAAGTTTAATAAAAGGATGACACTCTACGAGCACTCCGTTTACCGTCCCTTAACTCAGCACCTTGACAGCTACTTTTGCCTTCTTGCAATGAAATACTTCAACCACTAGAAACTGTGCATATGAATGGTTTAAAGTTTGCGGGGAGGAAAGCACATTCTCACGTCAAGTTAAGATTTTAGAAATTATAAATTGTGCGTGAAAACTGGCGCACGCACATTTCGGGGTCTATTTTGTACGTGCGCACGGTTTATAGATGAGGCCCCAGCTGAGGAAGATAGAGGAGATGGTGAAGCAGAATGGAGGACTGTACACCAATGAGATGGACCAGGAGGCTTAGATGAAGGTCCAAGAGATGAGAGGAGAAGGAGGAGAGAGAGGAGGAGGAAGCAGCGAGATAACAGGAAGAGGAGAAGTAGTTAAGAGAAGACCAAAATAAAATGGTAGAAAGAGAAAGTCTGATATTTCTATGTGGAAATTACAAACTTTAGAAGCTTTTTAAAAACTCAAATACACTACAAGTTTGCATTTCCTGCTTAGCAGGAAAATGCTCAGCTACAAGAGTGATCAAATTAAGATCCTATATCTGTACATAGTTAAAATCTCAAAGTCAACCATGTTTCAAATAGTAGACTGGTTTAATTAAAAACCACTGTCCTCTCTATTAGAATATGTTAATGATTCTGGGAAATCAGAGATCAGAAAAGAATAGGAGGAACTATAGAGGTGTGGCTTGCATGTTGCTGGAGGAACTGGTTTTATGGAATGATGACATAGCAGAGGTGGCCAGCAACCCTCCAATTGTTGGAGCTGCCGGTTTGACACATGCACACGCACACACATGCACTCACGCACGCACACACACAGTTTTGGAAAACCCCTAGCTCTGCCTTATTAATAACCTTGTGGTAGCTACCTGTAGAGTAATTGTTAGGTGTGACAGCAGCATGCCTGGATAAACAAACGAATGCATTTGTCACATAGTCATTTGTTTGTCTTTGGTTGTGTTCGTAAATTCCCCCTGGAGTGCCAGAGTGCGCTCTGGGCTTTCGTAAATTCAGAGTGTTGTCAGATTGTCTGTTCATAGACTCAGAGCGTTTCGCTCTCAGAGCATTCAGAGCGCACACTGGTCGCTCTGGCCGAGGAGTAGGGTTGATCCGAGCGTTCTGACCTCACAACGGCAGTCAAGTACCCAAGCTAACTGCTTAACGTGAAACAAACTAATATGTCACATACTCATTTGTTTGTCTTTAAGTTTGCAACCAACATGTCAGATGTTTCTGGGCTGATTTTGTTAAAATTATAAAACAAATGCCTATTCTGTTTTTCTTTTACATGATATCCAATATCAATGACCCAGTGACTAAGTAGATGCAGTACTACATTATTTTTATTGAAGAAATACATTTTGTGTCATGTGTCACACACAGAGGGGATTCCAGTTCAACCAAGATTAACAAAAGTTTTGGTAGAACATGAAATCATTAATCTGACAAATTCATATCATATTACAGTTATGTAATTTAGCAGACGCTCTTTTCCAGAGCAACTAGGGTTAAGTACCTTGATCAAAGGCACAGACAGATTTTTCACCTAGTCGGCTCGGGGATTCCAACCAGCGACCTTTTGGTTACTGGCCCAACGCTCTTAAATGCAAGGCTAAACATCACCCTCATATCACAATACCTTAAATACCCATTCCTTTACATATCAAACATATTTATATCTAAATCTGAAAATATTGCTATATACAGAACATATTGATGGGAACAAAACATTTCATTAGTAGGTGTAACTTCTGTGGTCAGGTGATGAAACATTATATCAGCATTCAATCAAACACCTTATTCAATCTTCTATTGTTTGGCCCTAAAACATGCTGCAGCTAGTAATGCCAACCCACTTGTAACAGTTGCTAATAACAAGAGTTCCTTCTCCTCCTGTCTCTCGTCTCTGTCTCTATGACAGCACAACAGTGATTCTGGGAAATCACAGACTATGAAACAAGAGGAGGAGCAATGCAGATGAGGTGTTTTTCCTGCAGCTATAGCAACCTGTACCTGAAGGAGGGCAGAGTAAAGGGTTACATACATTCCTGCCATGCCAGTGTATAATTGGGTGAAGTCGGCACACAGCAGTGATGAATCATCTGTGCTTTGTGGTAACCTTAATGTTAATCTGGGGTTAAATGGGCAATCTGGGATTGGTACATCTGTTTTATCTTATTAGTGATACAGCCATTCATTCTTGAAGAGTCAAACTCATAAATGCGTCATGAGGCCGATTCAGACTTAGGAAATGTATCCCTTTTTATGTGTTTTGGTTCAAGCCCTTCTCAGTATTTGGTATTCAGACTTACCTAATGCAGGAGCGTATAAAGGTTTGCAGGTGTGGCTCCCTTGCCTGTACTGAATACGTTTCATTAAATCCCAGAAAACACACCCACTGGGTGGCCTACCAACTTGATGAGGGAGTTTTTCTTCAAAAAAAATTCGGTTTATTTATTTAAAGCTATCCCTTTAGATACTGTGTACATTTAATTTGAATTTGATTGGCACAATATTAGAACGTAGCCTATGGAGAATGCGTTCAGAGTGGAGACCAATGAAAGATAGCCATCAATACAATTTACACATTCAGTTCTTCAACCCATGGTAATGTTGGAAGATAAGTGTCACACCCTGATCTGTTTCACCTCTTTTGCTTGTCTCCACCCCCCACCAGGTGTCTCCACCCCCCACCAGGTGTCTCCACCCCCCACCAGGTGTCTTCCATCTTCCCCATTATCCCATGTGTATTTATACCTTCGTTTTCTGTTTGTCTGTTGCCAGTTCGTCTTGCCAAGTCTTACCAGCGTGTTTTCCTCGTTTCCAGTCCCTCTACTTTCTGTTTTCTAGTCTTTCTGGTTTTGACCATTCTGCCTGCCCTGACCCTGAGCCTGCATGCCGTCCTGTACCTGTCAGACTCTGATCTGGTTACGAACCTTTGCCTGTCCTTGACCTACCCTTTGCCTGCTCCCCGTGTTATAATAAATTATCTAAGAACTGAACCATCCGCCTCCTGTGTCTGCATCTGGGTCATATCCTGAATCGTGATAATAAGTGTATTTAAGATGATGGAAATAGTAGGAAACAGAGAAAGTTACATAATTAAAACCTTTTGTGAGTGCCCAAAAGTTACATTTGGTACAACTATCATTCTGCAATGCTTTGCATCACCATCACCCACTGGGCACACATGTACTTCAGTTCAACGTCTAGTTTTGATTTACATTTGGTTGAGTTGTCAACTAACCGTGAATTCAACGTGAAATTAACAACAAATGCCACCATGTCATTGGATTTAAGTTAGGGGTGTCAAACGTACGGCCCGCGGGCCGAATCAGGCCCGCAAACGGGTTTAATCCGGCCCGCGAGATGATTTTGAAAAAATAAAAAATAAAACATTTTGTATTTAAAAAAAAAATAATTTAAGTATAAAAATGTGCTGCAATTTTTCAATAAAATAAACTGCTGTTCCAATTGCGTCCACTGGATGGCACAATAGCAATTGTGTTAAGCAAGCAAACTATTTATACCGGGGCAGAGCAAGTAGGTCAAGCACGTGCAGCCAATGAGCTACTTTGTTTTGCCCGCGATATTTATTACGGCTTCTACTTTTAACATTATGTGCTTTGGCACCCTCATTGCCCCAATATGTCTCTGTCAAAAAAGAGAAAAGTGGACGCAGAGTGCAGAGTGTTCCAAGAAAAATGGTCATCCTATTTAATCACGGAATTGAATGGGAAAGCTGTATGTTTGGTGTGTTCAGAGCATGTTGCAGTGCTGAAAGAATATAACCTTCGTCGCCACTATGTGAGTCTTCATGCCGACAAATATGACAACTTTCAAGGACAGCGGAGATGAGAGAAGGTGAATGAACTGTTGGCGGGTCTGAAGAAACAGCAGTCTGTGTTTACTCACAGCCGAGACATCAGTGACGCTGCAGTGAAAGCTAGCTACCTCATTGCAAATGAAATCGCAGTGGCTTCAAAACCATTTAGTGAGGGTGAATTTGTAAAAACATGCATGATGTTTTTAATGGAGATTGTGTGCCCTGAAAAGCGGCAGGCTTTTGCAAATATCAGCCTGACAAGAAACACAGTTGCAGACAGGATTTCCGATCTTTCAGTGGATTTGGACAGCCAGTTGAAGCAAAAAGTAAAGTCATTTATTGCGTTTTCGGTTGCAATTGATGAAAGCACGGACATTACAGATGTTGCACAACTGGCCATTTTTTCATCCGCGGAGTTGATGACACATTGACCGTCACCGAGGAGTTTGTGGAGTTGGTGCCGATGACAGATACAACGACAGCAGCTGATATTTTTACCGCACTGGTCGGCGCGCTGGACAGGGTCGGAGTGGACTGGTCCCGCGCTGTCAGCCTGGCTACAGATGGTGCGCCCTCAATGATCGGGAAAAAAGCAGGCGTTGTGACAAAGTTCAGAGAGAAAGTGCAATCTGCAAATGGAGGATGTGATTTTTTGACTTTTCACTGTATTTTGCACCAGGAGGCTTTGTGTTGCAAGTCATTAAAGATGGATAACGTCATGAAGGTGGTCATCCAAACTGTTAATTTCATCCGATCCAGAAGCCTGAATCACCGTCAGTTTGACAGCCTTCTCAGAGAGAAAGACCACATCTATGGCCTGCCATACCACACTGAGGTAAGATGGTTAAACCGAGGTGCTGTGCTGAGGCGTTTCTTTGATTTACGAGAAGAAATTGAACAGTTCATGGAAGAAAAGGGCAAACCAGTGTTAGAATTTCATTCCGCAGAATGGATGCCGGACCTTGCATTTATGGTGGATGTTACAGAGCACCTGAATAACTTGAACAAACAGCTGCAAGGGCGCAACAAAGTTGTCACGCAGTATTATTACAGCATACGTTCTTTCAAGTTGAAGCTGTCATTGTGGGAGACGCAACTTGCCGGTGGTGATGCAGCTCACTTCCCCTGTCTGAAAAATGTGTGCGCGACCCAACATGTGGCAGACATGAAGCGGTTCAAAGATAAAATAACTGGACTGTTACGGGAGTTTGAGCAACGCTTTCAGATTTATGTTTATATGTTTTTATGTTGATGTGCTATTGTTTTTAATTGATTTTATTTTATTTGTATATTTAACCTATTCTTGACTCTGTGGTTCTTGCACTTGTTTGGGGAACAGGATTTCATTATTTTTATCTACATTTCTGCCTGAGAAATGACACCCTGATATAGTTCTGTGATCTGTGATATACTTCTGTGAATCACTGAGGCATTGTGTGTTTGTGTGTTCTTTGTCCTCAGAACTTTCAAATAACTTGAGGTGTTTTATGATTAATAGTGATGTTGTGCTTTTGGACACTGTCCTCAGGCTCCAGCTTTATGTTTATATGTTTTTATGTTGATGTGCTATTGTTTTTAATTGATTTTATTTTATTTGTATATTTAACCTATTCTTGACTCTGTGGTTCTTGCACTTGTTTGGGGAACAGGATTTCATTATTTTTATCTACATTTCTGCCTGAGAAATGACACCCTGATATAGTTCTGTGATCTGTGAAACAGTTATGTTAATCACTGAGGCATTGTGTGTTTGTGTGTTCTTTTTCTTTAGAATTTTCAAATAAACTTGACGTGTTTTATGATTAATAGTGATGTTGTGCTTGTACTATTTTGGACACACTGTCCTCAGGCTCCAGCTTTATGTTGTATGTTGATCGTATTAAAACAAAGAAAACAATCTGAAGTTGTTGTTTTTAAGTTATATATACCATGATTTTTCCGGTCCGGCCCACTTAGGAATAGATTTTCCTCCATGTGGCCCCTGAGCTAAAATGAGTTTGACACCCCTGCTATAGACAGAAGTTGGCAGATCGGCTGGACCGACTTCAGATGAGTCCCAAGACGCTTATGGGGGTCGTAGAGCAAAACAGAGAACACCATCATGTTTGTGAGAGTCTCATCTTTTCATAGAGGCCAAACCGTTCGGACGCTACGGACAATGTTGTGAGAAGACCCATTTTTCAGGGATGTCTCATGGTCTGTCAAACACCGCTCTAGCTCTGTAACCTTTAACAACAGATGAGGAAGTGTGACATAAACGGATGCAGTGGATTGAGACACATCTAATGCAGAAAAAACAGATTCACTACAAGACCAAAAGTATGTGGACACCTGCTCGTCGATCAACTCATTCCAAAATCATGGGCATTAATATAGAGTTGGTCCCCCTTTGCTGCTATAACAGCCTCCACTCTTCTGGGAAGGCTTTCCACTAGATGTTGGAACATTGCTGCAGGGACTTGCTTCCATTCAGCCACAAGAGCATTAGTGTGGTCGGGCACTGATGTCAGGCGATTAGGCCTGGCTCGCAGTCGGCGTTCCAATTCATCCCAAAGGGGTTTCGATGGGGTTGAGGTCAGGGCTCTGTGCAGGCCAGTCAAGTTTTTCCACACCGATCTCGACAAACCATTTCTGTATGGACCTCGCTTTGTGCACGGGGGCATTGTCATACTTAAACAGGAAAGGGCCTTCCCCAAACTGTTGCCCTAAAGTTGGAAGCAAAGAATCGTCTAGAATGTCATTGTATGCTGTAATGTTAAGATTTCCCTTCACTGGAACTAAGGGGCCTAGCTGAACCATGAAAAACAGTCCCAGACCAATATCTCTCATATGCATTCAGGCTGGTAGCATTCTCCTGGCATCCGCCAAACCCAGTTTCATCCGTCGGACTGCCAGATAGTGAAGCGTGATTCATCAATCCAGAGAACGCGTTTCCACTGCTCCAGAGTCCAATGGTGGCGAGCTTTACACCACTCCAGCCGACGCTTGGCATTGTGTATAGTGATCTTAGGCTTGTGTGCGGCTGCTCGGCCATTGAAACCCATTTCATGAAGCTCCCGACAAACAATTCTTGTGCTGACGTTTCTTCCAGAGGCAGTTTGGAACTTGGTAGTGAGTGTTGCACCTGAGGACAGACAATTTTTTCGCGTTACACGCTTCAGCACTCGGCGGTCCTGTTCTGTGAGCTTGCGTGGCCTACCAATTTGTGGCTGAGCTGTTGTTGCTCCTAAACGTTTCCACTTCACAATAACAGAACTTACAGTTGACCAGGGCAGTTCTAGCAGGGCAGAAATTTGACGAAACTGACTTGTCGGAAAGGTGGCATCCTATGACGGTGCCACGTTGAAAGTCACTGAGCTCTTCAGTAAGGCTATTCAACTGCCGATGTTTGTCTATTTTTTTTATTTTAAGTCAGTTAAGAACAAATTCTTATTTACAATGACGGCCTACACCGGCCAAACCCGGACGACGCTGGGCCAATTGTGCACCGCCCTATGGGACTCCCAGTCACGGCCGGTTGTGATACAGCCTGGAATCGATCCAGGGGGTCTGTAGTGACGCCTCAAGCACTGAGATGCAGTGCCTTAGACCACTGCGCCACTCGGGAGCCCACTTACACACACTGAACACATTTAATTAAACTGCTGAAAACTCTCCCACTTAATGTCCAACAGATTGCATGGCTGTGTGCTCAATTTTATAGACCTGGCAGCAACGGATGTGGCTGAAATAGCCGAATCCACTAATTTTAAGGGGTGTCCACATACTTTTGTATATATAGTGTATCTCTAGCTTAAACTGACGGATTTTGATGCTAATTAGATTTCCGTGGGGGCGCAGACATCGACCTTAGGGGGTAAAGGGATTGCTTAACATAAATGTACTTTAAACTCAATTTAATGAATACTCCACGAGAAAATCTGTTGGACATTAAGTGGGAGAGTTTTCAGCAGTTTAATTAAATGTGTTCAGTGTGTGTAAGTGAACCACGCCTGCAAAGCCTGTTATGCACCTTCATAAGGTACGTCTGAATACCAACTACTGAGAAGTGCGTCGGAAAGTCGTGCGTAGGAAAGGTGTGCCTAGGAAATGCATACATTTCCTATGTGTGAATCAAGTCCTACATTACTGAGGTTACCACGACAACCCCAATGACTTCCCCTTATGATCTCTCTCTCTCTCTCTCTCTCTCTCTCTCTCGCTCTCTCTCTCTCTCTCTCTCGCTCGCTAGAGAGTAGAGACTTAGAAACATGAAATAAACCAACTGGCCTGTTGTATGCATAGTGGTTTTTGAACAAAGTATGAAAATAAGATTTTCTTGATTTCACTTGATTTCACTTTATTAGATATTGTTGAAATCTGAGTAATGTATACACCAACAATGACTTAGCAAATCATGAAACATCATATGCAGCACAAGCATGAAACCAAATAAATTATTATATAATTGAAACAATAAAGTGTGTTTCGGTAAAAACCTGAGAGATGGGGCTGGAGAAATGTAACCACTTTCAAATTCATAGACAGAGCTATGGATGCAAGGACTGACCATCCATGATGTCAAAATTATACTTTTGATGTTTTAAGTGCTATATAATGTTTGTTTACATTTAACTTGTTTACAAACATTGGAATAAAACAAGCTTATAATTTGGGTTATTTGATGGGGTATGACTGTTGAACTAAGCTAATGGAGGCATTTGTAAGTTATATTCTACAAGAATCAATTGGTACATATAATTAATTTATAAGTCTTAAAATGGATGTAACAACTTCAGATTTCCCATTTAACCTGGGAATGTTTTATCATCAAATACAGGTCAACATCAAGGACATTTTCAATGAATCAACAAAATCTTACATATCTCTATTTTGTAAATAATCTAAAAGTATTACAAAGTAAAAATAAATGAATTATTATGTATTATAAGACAGTAATGGTGGGCACCAATATCTATAATTTATTATATTATTATTATAATTCAATATGATATCAATATGAGCAAGGCCTTATCCTTGCTGTTAACCTTACTGTATGTAAAAGACCATACATCACTGTTCCTACAGGCACAATACCTTCTCATACTTAACTGCCTGCTGATGGCTTCAACGGGCTTCACATTGTAATAAAACTGCTTGGGTAGGTTAGAGAATATTAAACTGATATCGATATAGATGTTCCATATCAGTGCCCATCACTACTTAACAGCATGTTAAAAGTACATAACAAAAGACAGGAAATAAATGGGATTAGCGAGCAGCACGTTAAACTACCTTACATTATAACCATGATCAGGTATGAAAGCCATGCTGTACAGATGTACTGTCTCACCCTTCTTCCTTTATGTGAAGTAAAACTCTTACAATAATTAACTTCATAACTTGAATGAATGATTTAGTCATTTGGTTAAATACAGTATGCAGTGACCAAATGAGGGTAAAGGTCAAACCATATCAAATAAAGAATACATCAAAGGTAAATCGATAATCATGTTGGTCCTTCAGGGCTTATTTACAGACACTAACCCTGTAGTTAATTGTTGTTTTCCCTCTTGATTACAAGCTGTGCAATCCCTCCTCCTATAGCTGTTGCTGTTCCTACCCCTATCACTGTCCCTACAACTGCAACTTTTACTGGGGCTGCAATAAGAACTAGTCCTACTGCTGTAGTTGTGCATCCAGCTGTTACAGCTGTATTAGCTGCTTGTTTACCCAACTCTACCAACTGACTGTTCCTGATCTCTGTCTGAGCCTTCTCATACATCTCATTGGTGTAGTATCCGTTGATCTTCACCATCTCCTCTATCTTCCTCAGCAGCTCTGTGACCTGAGTACGGTCTCTCTGCTCTCTATTGTTAAAGGCATGATATCTGCCTCCACAGACTCTGACCAGTGTCTGAAGCTCCGGACTGTCGTTCAGAAACTCCTCTACTGATGTGTCATCCAGCTGATCTACACCAGTGAACAATACTATAGTGTAGTTTGAGGCCTGTTTTCCAAATGTGTCCTTTATGTACTTCCCAGCTTTTCTACAGTCATCTGTGTATCTATCCAGCCTGATCACCAGCAGGAACACATGGGGTCCTGGGACTGACATCTTGATGCATTTCTCTATTTCTGCTTTATCTGGTCCCCGAATCTGTTTCCTTATTTTCTCAATCAAATCTGTTTCTGTCAATAATATGTCACAGACCCCAGGAGTGTCGATGACGTCAATCTTCTTCCCATACACCACTACACTTTGTTTCTCACACAGTTCAGTCACTGGCTTTGGACTTGACTTAGAATGGAACCCCTTTTTCCCCAGGATGGTGTTTCCTGTTGAACTCTTCCCTGCTCCAGTCTTCCCCACCATAACTATCCTCAGATCAGCTGGATGGACTAAACCTGTGAAAAAACAAAATGTTTCAGTTACTAAATTCATTAAATTAGATTCAAAGTCACATCATTATCAGTTACTAATAATGTCAAATCAAATCAAATATTATTGGTCACATTTAGCAGATGTTATTGCTGGTGCAGTGAAATGCTTGTGTTCCTAGCTCCAACAGTGCAGTAGTATCTAACAATTCACAACCATACACACAAATCTAAAAGTAAAATAATGGAATTAAGAAATATATAAATATATGACGTATACGCAGTGAGTCAGGAAGCGGGTGCAGAAAGAGCGTTTAATAATCATCAAGGCAGTTGAACAAAACAGAAGTAGTGTACTGAACATGAAAACAAACGAATACTGCTTGATGACTGAGGCAGTCATGTGTGAACAAGGAGTACAGGAGGGGGCTGAGCACGCACCCTTGTGGGGCCCCAGTGTTGAGGATCAGCGTAGTGGAGATGTTGTTTCCTACCTTCACCCCCTGGGGGCGGTCCGTCAGGAAGTCCAGGATCCAGTTGCACAGGGCGGGGTTCAGACCCAGGGCCCCGAGCTTAATGATGAGCTTGGAGGGTACTATGGTGTTGAATGCTGAGCTATAGTAAATTAACAGCATTCTTACATAGGTATTCCTCTTGTCCAGATGGGATAGGGCAGTGTGCAGCGTGATGGCTATTGCATCGTCTGTGGATCTATTGGGGCGGTATGCAAATTGAAGTGGGTCTAGGGTGTCAGGTAAGCTGGAGGTGATATGATCCTTAACTAGCCTCTCAAAGCACTTCATGATGCCAGAAGCGAGTGCTGCAGGGCGATGTCACTTACTAAATTCATAAAATTAGATTCAGAGTGACATAAGCAAATTACAGTTGGCCCAGAAGAAAGAAACAGGTATGGTCCTTAAATGTACACAGAGAGCTAACATCAATGACATGCATGTCAATCTCTCCTGGCTCAAAGTAGAGGAGAGATTGATTGAATCACAACTGGTCTTTGTACTGAGCTGTCTGTTCAAACGACTAGCGCACAGCTCAGACACCCATACATACCCCACAAGACATGCCACCAGAGGTCTCTTCACAGTCCCCAAGTCCAGGACAGTCTCCGTGAAACTCACAGTACTACACAGAACCATGACTACATGGAACTCTATTCCACATCAAGTAACTCAGTCAAGCAGTAAAATCAGATTTAAAAAACAGATAAAACCACACCTTACGGAACAACGCGGACACACGCATACTCAGACACATGCTAGCACACACGCTCTACGCACATGTACATTTTAATATTGCTGGATGGTGGCATAGTCTTAGGGTGTTTACACACTTAGTGCCTTTCAGCCAATGTTTGTGAACTCATCGCAGTTCGATACATTTTTTGTGCATTTCATACACTTCAAAGGAACTCAGACCCTCAATAGAGTGAACTGTGTGAACACAAAGCTCCCCGGGTTCGCTTGTCATTATTCCCGCACCACACACTAGACTACTGCAACACTGTTTCCCCTGCGGTAACCCCTCACATTGGTGCCACAAAAGAGAGAAGATGATGATGTGCAGGTTCGCAGACAGAAATGTGTGCTGTTTTTGGATATTGATTAGCGATTGTCAAGGACGCAGAAAAATTTCAAATGTCTTGAGTTTTAAATTCAGATTATTTGTTTGCGATATGTGATCTATAGGCTGAGAGGGCTTCATAAACTGTTTAATGATTGTGGGGTTTGACTAGTGTGAGAAGACAATATATTTGGTGAGAATCACAATATAGGGTACAAAACCTATTTTAGCTCTTAAAGGGGCAGCATAGTTTATTCTGCAGTTATTCTATTGATATAATATAATAATAAGCCATTTAGCAGATGCTTTTATCCAAAGCGACTTACAGTCATGCGGGCATACATTTTTTTTTTGGTGGTGGTCCCGGGGATCGAACCCACTACCTTGGCGTTACAAGTGCCGTGCTCTACCAGCTGAGCTACAGAGGACCACATTTATTCTGTTACCGATCAAATGTACATGTTAATAATATCTTCTGACTACAATCATTATTTATCATATTTTAACTAAATTCAATCTATTAGCTTCCAAAATGTAAGTAGGTATATCTAGCTGTCCGATAACACATTCTGATTGAATGGCTTGTCCTGCACTTTTGTAAAAACCCAGAGTGCATTTTGGAAAAAGATATTGGTACCTTACTAAACATAGCAATGTGAATGGTATCACAACTGGTCTTTGTATTGACATGTTAAAGGTACTGACCTATCTGTTCAACCGACTAGCGCACAGCTCAGACACCCATAAATACCCCACAAGACATGCCACCAGAGGTATTTTTTCCATATACAGATACAACCTATGTGTTTTATTCAAATCAACTATATGCACTGAGCTTGTCTGATGTTTTAAGCACACAGTTTTATGACATTATTAAGGCACACAAATGACTCGAGGGAGTCCGACAGCAATTGATTTGATTGGCTGGGCTCAGACTTGCTGCACTGTGTTAAATAAATGACAGCTAGCATCTCTGTCTTTCTCTCGTCCAACAGTGTTTGACATCCTGTCCGTGTTGCTGAAGCATTTCTGACTTAAAAGTTCTGTTCCCAAAATCAGTCATTTGTTTAGGAAAAACATTCCCTATTCCCTCTTTACGTGACACATGTATGCATCATATAATCAATGGGGCCTGAAAATAGCCTATCATAATCGCATCAATAAATTGGTTATAACAAAATCGGAACACCACAACACGTGTGACAGCAAAATGGATGCGGAGGACGAGAAAATAAATGGTGTTTGACAGACCATGAGACATCCCGAAAATCGGTCTTCTCACAAAATTGTCCGTAGCGTCCGAACGGTTTGGCCTCTATGTAAAAGATGAGACTCTCACAAACATGATGATGTTCTCTGTTTTGCTCTACTACCCCCACAAGCGTCTTGGGACTCATCTGAAGTCGGTACAGCCGATCTGCCAACTTCTGTCTATAGCGTCCAAACAGTTTGGGCTACACACTAAAATGACCCCTCTGTGAAAAGGTGAGACTCTCACGAACAACTACATGTCAGTTTGCTCTAGGACACCCACAGGCCTCACAAGACTCGTCTGAACGTCCCCCAGTACTAGTTGAATAAATTAATGGAAGTAAAGTATATATGGAGACTTAGTGTAAAAAATAAGGGGTTAAATACATGTAAAGAAAAGAACAAAGATCCTAATCTCTCTTATATCTCTCAGATGTAGGACCGACACTTCAGAACAAACTTCCTTTTGATATATTTTGGGGACTATCTGTTGTTCCATGTAGTGAATCTGTTGGTCAATGTGTTTGTACGGGCCCAAAATAATTGTATCAAATAATATCTCATATCTTTTTTTGATACTTCAAGGGGTCTTAAAATCAAATAGCATCGCATGATGGATTATCTTGGAAAATGAAAAATGCTCACTAACAGGTATGTAAACAAATGTGTGCACTAAATTAGACATAAATAATATTTTTGTGTGTATGGAAAATTTCGTGAATCTTTTATTTCAGGTCAGTTCTTGTGCTTACTTTGCTTCCAGAGCAGTTTGGAACTCCGTAGTGAGTGTTGCAACCGAGGACAGACAAATCCACTAATTTGAAAGGGTGTCCACATACTTTTGGTATGTAATGTATCCCTAGCTTAAATTTCCGGATTTTGATGGGGATTTTTTTATGTTACTTAAATTGACGCACGGGTGAAAATAATCTCTGACTGCAATGTCTTCCTAGCAGCAGACAGTTGCAGCAAACTCAAACTAACATTGAAAAACAACCGCATTGCGTCGTTCCTAAGAACAGCCCTTAGCCGTGGTATATTGGCCATATACTACTAATTCCAGAGGTGTCTTATTGCAATTATAAACTGGTTATGAACGCAATTAGAACAGAACAAATACATTTTGTCATACCCGTGGTATACGGTTTTCAGCCAATCAGCATTCAGGGCTCGAATCACGCAGTTTATAATTATGCCATATTGTGGTCTAGTCATTTAATCTCATTTCCTTTTATTTTCTTTGCTTTGCCGTTCGACAGTGAAAGTTATTTGTTTTTGCAAATTCCCTTGAAACATTTTTTGTTTGTTACGACTAGTTTCTCTGGTATCGAGTAATTCAGGATGTAAGAGAGTATTCGACCACTTAGATGGAGAGTTGATTCATTGTTATTTAATGGTTACAGTATTGGATTCAATGACAGGCAGTACGGATGTAGCCCCTTGTCATCCGAATGACTTCCATAGAAAATCTCTCAGTTTATATACGTATGGGTGGTCCTCTGCAGCTCAGCTGGTAGAGCATGGCACTTGTTACGCCAGGGTAGTGGGTTCGATCCTCGGGACCACCCATACGTAAAAAATGTATGCACGCATGACTGTAAGTCGCTTTGGATAAAAGCGTTAGCTAAATGGCATATTATTATATTAATATATAATGCTCTCTGATCTACTTCTGTCCCACAGTTACCAACCATTATTTAGTGTCACTCATCTACTACAATAGGATCCCCGTACATGGTATCGTGTGGCACCCTAGCCAGGCCATTACACCACGTACTCCTTCTAAGATTAGCACCAGTGGCCCCCAATCTATCTTGGCACGCCGACCTTCTGTCTCTCACCCGTGACATCAATAACACATGGCGTGTCCTTGTCCTCTGTCACTCACATACATCTTATGAGTTTACAGACATTAATAAATCCAATATCTATATCAAAAGTCGTTATATCATTGTTTTAGTGGCATTGCTATTACATCTCTATGGTGTTGCTGCTGGAAATGTGTTCACATTTGAATTTAAAAAGATTTGTGAATAAACTTTCTTACCGCTCTCATCTGCCATTTTCCTTCGTCCTTCTTCGTGGATGTTCTTAGAAAAGCTTCGTTCTGTAGTTCATCAGCTCCAGTTCTTTATGAAACTCTGTTGTTCATCAGCTCCAGTTCTTCATGAAACTCTGTTGTTCATCAGCTCCAGTTCTTCATGAAACTCTGTTGTTCATCAGCTCCAGTTCTTTATGAAACTCTGTAGTTCATCAGCTCCAGTTCTTCATGAAACTCTGTAGTGTCACGATCGTCTGAGGAAACGGACCAATACGCAGCGCGTGGAGAGAACATGATGACTTTATTTAAATAAAAGCAACCACGAAAACAACAAACAAATGACGATAGTGAAGTCCTACAGTGACTATGACTGAACCTGGAACAAAAACCCACAAAGCCCACAGGAAAACATTCAGATTAAATATGGCTCCCAATCAGAGATAACGAGCCGACAGCTGACACTCGTTACCTCCGATTGGGAGTCACACGACACCACAATTAACACACCCAAAACACAACCAACCAAATACACCCTTACAACCAACCCCACAACAAATACCCAACAAAACAAATACACCCTGGCTCAAATCCAAAAGTCCCGGAGCCAGAGTGTTACAGTACCCCCCCCTAAAGGTGCGCACTCCGGGCGCACCAGCATACAGTCTCGGGGAGGGTCTGGGTGGGCGTCTGTCCACGGTGGCGGTTCTGGCCCTGGTCGTGGTCCCCACCCCACCTTAGTCACCACCCGCTTCCCTAGCCTCCTCCACATGACCACCCCCCAACTAAACCCCACTGGATTAAGGGGCGGCACCGGACTAACGGGCAGCACCGGACTAAGGGGCAGCACCGGACTAAGGGGCAGTACCTGACTAAATGGCGGATCCTGGCTGGCTGGCTCTGGCGGATCCTGGCTGGACGGCTCTGGTGGATCCTGGCTGGACGGCTCTGGCGGATCCTGGCTGGCGGAAGGCTCTGGCTGATCCTGTCTGGCGGAAGGCTCTGGCTGATCCTGTCTGGCGGAAGGCTCTGGCTGATCCTGTCTGGCGGAAGGCTCTGGCTGATCCTGTCTGGCGGAAGGCTCTGGCTGATCCTGTCTGGCGGAAGGCTCTGGCTGATCCTGTCTGGCGGAAGGCTCTGGCTGCTCCTGTCTGGCGGAAGGCTCTGGCTGATCCTGTCTGGCGGAAGGCTCTGGCTGCTCCTGTCTGGCGGAGAGCTCTAGCGGCTCCGGTCTGGCGGACGGCTCTGAAGGCTCATGGCAGACGGGCGGCTTTGCAGGCTCAGTACAGACGGGCAGTTCCTGCGGCGCTTGGCAGACGGACAGTTCAGACGGCGTTGGGCAGACGGGCAGTTCAGGCGCCGTTGGGCAGACGGACAGTTCAGACGGCGTTGGGCAGACGGACAGTTCAGGCCCCGTTGGGCAGACGGGCAGTTCAGACCCCGTTGGGCAGACGGCAGACTCTGACCGTCTGAGGCGCATCGTAGGCCTGGTGCGTGGTGCCGGAACAGGAGGTACCGGGCTGAGGACACGCATCTCAGGGCTAGTGCGGGGAGAAGCAACAGGGCATGCTGGACCCTGGGGACGCACCGTAGGCCTGATGCGTGGTGCCGGAACTGGAGGTACCGGGCTGAGGACACGCATCTCAGGGCTAGTGCGGGAAGCAGCAACAGGGCATGCTTGGCCCTGGGGACGCACCGTAGGCCTGATGCGTGGTGCCGGAACTGGAGGTACCGGGCTGAGGACACGCATCTCAGGGCTAGTGCGGGGAGAAGCAACAGGGCATGCTGGACCCTGGGAACGCACATAAGGGCTAGTGCGGAGAGCCGGAACAGGGCATGCTGGACCCTGGGGACTCACATTAAGCCTAGTGCGGAGAGCAGCAACAGGACGCACAGGACTCGGGAGACACACAGGAGGCTTGGGGCGTGGTGTAGGCACTGGTGGGAAAGGGCTGGCGACGCGCACCGTATCCCTGGTGCGAGTGGCCGGAACAGGCCGGGCCGGGCTGGCGAAGCGCACCGTATCCCTGGTGCGAGTGGCCGGAACAGGCCGGGCTGGGCTGGCGAAGCGCACCGTATCCCTGGTGCGAGTGGCCGGAACAGGCCGGGCTGGGCTGGCGAAGCGCACCGTATCCCTGGTGCGAGTGGCCGGAACAGGCCGGGCTGGGCTGGCGAAGCGCACCGTATCCCTGGTGCGAGTGGCCGGAACAGGCCGGGCCGGGCTGGCGAAGCGCACCGTATCCCTGGTGCGAGTGGCCGGAACAGGCCGGGCCGGGCTGGCGAAGCGCACCGTATCCCTGGTGCGAGTGGCCGGAACAGGCCGGGCCGGGCTGGCGAAGCGCACCGTATCCTTGGTGCGAGGGGTCGTAACAGGCCGGACCCTACTGGAGGCACACACCACTGGCTCTACCCCGGGAACTGGAACGGGCCGGACCGGACTGGATACACACCTCAGTCTCTCACGCCGTGCCTCTACATCTCCTTTCCCTACTTTGGCCAGTGACCCCCGTAACCTGGTTGCCTCTTGAATTCGCCCCTTCTCTGCCTCCGTTAGCCCCGTCGTCCAAGCCATGTGCCCCCCCCCAAAAACTTTTTGGGGTTGCCTCTCGTCCTTCCAACGATGATGGCCCTGCTGACGCCGTTGCTCCTCTCTCGCCAGGGCCTTGATCTTCCCCCAAGGTCCCTTGCCCCCGAGCATGTCCTCCCAGGACCACGATTTGCCCACCTGGGCCATCGCCAGCCTCTCGATTTCCTTACCAGGCGCTTCCTCCCATGTCCAGCTGTCTTGCTCCTGGACACGCTGCTTGGTCCTTCTAAGGTGGGTTTTTCTGTCACGATCGTCTGAGGAAACGGACCAATACGCAGCGCGTGGAGAGAACATGATGACTTTATTTAAATAAAAGCAACCACGAAAACAACAAACAAATGACGATAGTGAAGTCCTACAGTGACTATGACTGAACCTGGAACAAAAACCCACAAAGCCCACAGGAAAACATTCAGATTAAATATGGCTCCCAATCAGAGATAACGAGCCGACAGCTGACACTCGTTACCTCCGATTGGGAGTCACACGACACCACAATTAACACACCCAAAACACAACCAACCAAATACACCCTTACAACCAACCCCACAACAAATACCCAACAAAACAAATACACCCTGGCTCAAATCCAAAAGTCCCGGAGCCAGAGTGTTACATGTAGTTCATCAGCTCCAGTTCTTCATGAAACTCTGTAGTTCATCAGCTCCAGTTCTTCATGAAACTCTGTAGTTCATCATCTCCAGTTCTTAATGAAACTCTGGTTAGTTGGAGGTGAAGACAAAGAATGATCTCAGATCTATAAACTATTCAGTCGGCTTTAACATTGCCTCAAACTAGTGACCACACCCTCTACTGCTGTTTTACCAAAACAGAGACGTTTCCGAGAAACGTGTGTGTGTGTGTGTGTGTGTGTGTGTGTGTGTTGGTTATGGCTTTCAGCATAGTCACATGGTCTCATACAACAAGATATGGTACTCGCAGATTATCTTATACCAAAACATAGACATTTCAGAGAAAACATGTGGGTGAGTACGTGCAATTCTGCAGGTGTGCATACCTCTACTTATCTCAGGTCTAATCTCTTCACTGCCCTTCTGAACCACAGGCTGATTGCAATGTTGAGTAACATACACTCAAATGCATGAAAACACACTCACACAGACTGACAGACTCACAGACTCACACACACACAAACACACGCACAAAGAAAGGGCTATGTCCCAGATCAGGGTTAAGTGCCCTCTAAATGGTAGTCTATCAGGATCAGAGACATGAGGGTCAGAGACATGAGTGTCAGAGATTTGAGAGATAAGGATCACAGACATCAGGATCAAGGACATGAGAAATGAGAGTCAGAGACATGGACATGAGGGTCAGAGACATGAGGGTCAGAGACATGAGGGTCAGAGACATGGACATGAGGGTCAGAGACATGAGGATCAGAGACATGAGGGTCAGAGACATGAGGATCAGAGACATGAGGATCAGAGCTATGGGGTCAGAGATAGGGGGAAGGTATTGAGAGGGCAGAGAGATAACAGTGAATACAGCATATATTTACTGTTGAGTATGTTCAGTTAACTACACAAAGGCAAACTGAAAGTTTAAAAATGTTTTTCACTTTGTGCCAACCACAGTAGTGTTTCAAAAGTCCCTACAACAACTATTCCCAGCTCAATTAGTAGAGCATGGCGCTTGTAACGCCAGGGTAGTGGGTTCGATCCCAGACCACCCATACGTAAAAATGTATGCACACCTACCACACTACACCCACCCAACCTACCCTACACCCACCCCACCTACCACTACACCCACCCAACCTACCCTACACCCACCCCACCTACCACTACACCCACCCCACCTACCACTACACCCACCCAACCTACCACTACACCCACCCCACCTACCACTACACCCACCCAACCTACCCTACACCCACCCCACCTACCACTACACCCACCCAACCTACCCTACACCCACCCCACCTACCACTACACCCACCCAACCTACCCTACACCCACCCCACCTACCACTACACCCACCCAACCTACCCTACACCCACCCCACCTACCACTACACCCACCAGCCATACACCCAACCTACCCTACAACCCACCTGTTTATCTATCCTAGATAGGTGACCCACTAGCGCCCTCTCTGGGTTGGCATGATGCCCATTATATCAACACCACCTACCCTTACACCCACTGTTCCCTCAGATACACCCCACCTACCCCTAAACCCCACCCCATTCCCCATGTCTCAAGAACAAAACCTGTGCTTTAATGTAGATACGTGTACACAACATAAGCTCAATAAGTGTTTAGCAATCTAGAATGTAGTCTATTTGTCCATAACGGGCTATGTCATGATGAATGCTCCATTGAGACAACTAAATGATTGTTGGCAAGCTAAATTAACAGGGACATAATGTAATTAAAAACAAAACACTACCTTTTAAGTGAGAATAGGCATTGGTCTGAATTTTTGCAATAAAGATGGTGACGCAACAATAGTACACATTTAGAATATATCTGTTCATCTAAATACCTACATCACTATACTGAGAGTGTGTCCGTTTCTAAAAGGACTTATTTGGGTGTTTTTCAAGTTTTTGTTCATGTCTTTTGTGTGCCCTGATACTGCACAATGAGCAATGTGGAAGTGAATCTCAGCTGGGATAAGTTCCTCAAAAACAAGCCAAATCACAAAAGAAGTGTCTGGACCATTCTATAACATGCCATTTACAAAAAAAATTAGAATAGCTAATTGCAGTGTTTGTCCTGTCTGAAATCTGGCTACCTCGTCTTAACGTTACCGTAGTTTGGTCTGTGAAATGCAAATTAATGTGATGAGCGTGGGATTTCCCAAATTTTGGTGGTTTTAAACGAAACTAACATTAACTAACTAGTATTGTTTTGTGTAAGAAAGTATGCTATGCAGTGCATATAGAAAGTATTCAGACCCCTTGACTTAAAATATATATGTTACAGCATTATTCTAAAATGGATTAAATGTTTTTTTTCCTCATCAATCTACACACAATACCCCATAATGACAAAACAGGTGTCACGCTCTGGCTCCGGGACTGTGTAGTTTGAGCCAGGGTGTATTCATTTGGTTGTGTTGGGTATAGGGTGTGTTCATTTGGTTGTGTTTGGTTTTGGTTGTAGTGTCTTGTCTCGTCATGTGACTCCCAATCGGAGGTAACGAGTGTCAGCTGTCGGCTCGTTATCTCTGATTGGGAGCCATATTTAAACTGTCAGTGTTCACCTTAGGGTTGTGGGTTTTTGTTCCATGTTTCAGTCTGTGTACTGAGGACTTCACTATCCGTCATTGTTTATTGTTTTCTCGTTCGTGCACTTTAACTTTAATAAAGTCATGTTCGCTACAAACGCTGCGCTTTGGTCCACTCCTTCCGTAGACGGCCGTGACAGAAAAACCCACCATACCAGGACCAAGCAGCGTGTCCAGGAACAGGCAACCTGGACGTGGGAGCAGCGTCGGAGGGTCGAGAGGCAACCCCAAGAAATTTTTAGGGGGGGGCACACGGCATGGGCGGCTGGGCAGCAGGAGGCTGCCACAGGGAGACGTGGAGAGAAGGCTACCGGATTACGGGAGCCATTGGCGAGTAGAGGGAGGGAAGTAATTGAGGCACGGCGTGAGAGACTGAGGTGTGTTACCAGTCCGGTCCGGCCCGTTCCTGATCCCCGGTTAAGGCCAGTGGTGTGTGTTCCCAGTACGGACCGGCCTGTTCCTGCTCCACGTACCAGGTCTACGGTGTGCGTCGCCAGCCCAGTCCGGCCTGTTTCTACCTCTCGCACCAAACCTACGGTGTGCGTCGCCAGCCCTGCCCGGCCGGTTCCTGCTCCTCGCACTAAGCCTACGGTGTGCGTCGCCAGCCCAGCCCGGCCTGTTCCTGCTCCACGCACTAAACCTACGGTGTGCGTCGCCAGCCCTGCCCGGCCGGTTCCTGCTCCTCGCACTAAGCCTACGGTGTGCGTCGCCAGCCCAGCCCGGCCTGTTCCTGCTCCACGCACTAAACCTACGGTGTGCGTCGCCAGCCCAGCCTGGCCTGTTCCTGCTCAACGCACAAAGCCTACGGTGTGCGTCGCCAGCCCAGCCCGGCCTGTTCCTGCTCAACGCACAAAGCCTACGGTGTGCGTCGCCAGCCCAGCCCGGCCTGTTCCTGCTCCACGCACTAAACCTACGGTGTGCGTCGCCAGCCCAGCCCGGCCTGTTCCTGCCACCCGCACCAAGTCTACGGTGCGCGTCGCCAGCCCGACCCGGCCTGTTCCTGCCACTCGCACCAAACCTACGGTGCGCGTCGCCAGCCCGGTCCGGCCTGTTCCTGCCACCCGCACCAAGTCTACGGTGCGCGTCGCCAGCCCGACCCGGCCTGTTCCTGCCACTCGCACCAAACCTACGGTGCGCGTCGCCAGCCCGGTCCGGCCTGTTCCTGCCACTCGCACCAAGCCAAGGGTGCGAGTCGTCAGCCTGGTCCAGCCCGTTCCTGCTACTCGCACCAAACCAGGGGTACGAGTCGTCGGCCTGGTCCAGCCCGTTCCTGCTACTCGCACCAAGCCAAGGGTGCGAGTCGTCAGCCTGGTTCAGCTCGTCCCTGCTACTCGCACCAAGCCAAGGGTGCGAGCCGTCAGCCTGATCCGGCCCATTCCTGCTACTCGCACCAAGCCAGGGATGCGAGTCTTCAGCCTGGTGAGGCCTGTTCCGGCTCCACGCACCAGGCAAAGGGTGCGTATCGTCTGCCAGTTCCGGTCCATTCCTACCTCACGCACCAAGCCAGGGGTGCGCGTCGGAGGTCCTGATCCAGCAAGCTGGGTCAGATCGGACCGGGGGCACTACGGGGGGAGTGAAGTGGGGTGGTGGTCAAGCCCGGAGCCGGAGCCGCCTCCGAGGAGCAACACCCACCCAGCCCTCCCCTATTTTGGGGTGTAGGCGCGGTCGGAGTCCGCGCCTTTAGGGGGGGGTACTGTCACGCTCTGGCTCCGGGACTGTGTAGTTTGAGCCAGGGTGTATTCATTTGGTTGTGTTGGGTATAGGGTGTGTTCATTTGGTTGTGTTTGGTTTTGGTTGTAGTGTCTTGTCTCGTCATGTGACTCCCAATCGGAGGTAACGAGTGTCAGCTGTCGGCTCGTTATCTCTGATTGGGAGCCATATTTAAACTGTCAGTGTTCACCTTAGGGTTGTGGGTTTTTGTTCCATGTTTCAGTCTGTGTACTGAGGACTTCACTATCCGTCATTGTTTATTGTTTTCTCGTTCGTGCACTTTAACTTTAATAAAGTCATGTTCGCTACAAACGCTGCGCTTTGGTCCACTCCTTCCGTAGACGGCCGTGACAACAGGTTTTTAGATTTTTTTGTTATATATTTTTTTAAACCCTGAAATATCACATTTACATAAGTATTCAGACCCTTTACTCAGTACTTTGTTGAAGCACCATCAGCAGCGATTACAGCCTCGAGTCCTCTTGGGTATGACGCTACAAGCTTGGCACACCTGTATTTGGGGAGTTTCTCCCATTCTTCTCTGCAGATCCTCTCGAGCTCTGTCAGGTTGGATTGGGAGCGTCGCTGCACAGCTATTTTCAGGTCTCTCCAGAGATGTTCGATCAGGTTCAAGTCCGGGCTCTGGCTGGGCCACTCAAGGACATTCAGAGACTTGTCCCGAAACCACTCATGCGTTGACTTGGCTGTGTGCTTAGGGTCGTTGTCCTGTTGGAAGGTGAACCTTTGCCCCAGTCTGAGGTCCTGTGCAGGTTTTCATCAAGGACCACTCTGTACTTTGCTCCATTCATCTTTGCCTCGATCCTGACTAGTCTCCCAGTCCCTGCCGCTGAAAAACACCCCCACAGCATGATGCTGCCACCACCATGCTTCACCGTAAGGGTGGTGACAGGTTTCCTCCAGACGTGACGCTTGGCATTCAAGCCAAGGAGATGAATCTTGGTTTCATCAGGCCAGAGAATCCTGTTTATCATGGTCTGAGAGTCTTTAGGTGCCTTTTGGCAAACTCCAAGCGGGCTGTCATGTGCCTTTTACTGAGGAATGGCTTCCGTCTGGCCACTCCACCATAGGCCTGATTGGTGGAGTGCTGCAGAGATGGTTGTCCTTCTGGAAGGTTCTCCCATCTCCACAGAGGAACTCTAGAGCTCTGTCAGAGTGACCATCGGATTCTTGGTCACCTCCCTGACCAAGGTCCTTCTCCCCCAATTGCTCAGTTTGGCTGGGCGGCTAGCTCTAGGAAGAGTCTTGGTGGTTCCAAACTTCCATTTAAGAATGATGGAGGCCACTATGACCTTGGGGATCTTCAATGCTGCAGGCATTTTTTGGTACCCTTCCCCAGATCTGTGCCTCGACACAATCCTGTCTTGGAGCTCTACGGACAATTCCTTCGACGTCATGGCTTGGTTTTTGCTATGACATGCACTGTCAACTGTGGGACCTTACATAGACAGGTGTGTGCCTTTCCAAATCATGTCCAATCAATTGAATTTACCACAGGTGGACTGAAATCAAGTTTTTGAAACATCTCAAGGATTATAAATGGAAACAGGATGCACCTGAGCTCAATTTCGAATCTCATTGCAAAGGGTCTGAATATTTATGTAAATTAGGTATTTCTGTTTTTTTATTTTTAATAAATTTGCAACAATTTCTAAAAACCTGTTTTTGCTTTGTTATTAAGGGATATTGTGTGTAGATTGCTGAGGAAATTGTTTTATTTAATACATTTTAGAATAAGGCTGTAACGTAACAAAATGTGGAAAAAGTCAAGGGGTTTGAATACTTTCCGAAGGCACATTTTTAAATTTTGCCTTAATGCTATTACCCCATAGAAATGCATTGAATTACAGATTCATACATGGAAAGACAGTCCCCAAAAACATCTAAATGAAGTTTGTTCTGAAGTGTCTGTCCTATATCTGAGAGATATAAAAAAGATCAGGAAACATTCATATTAAACCCCTTTCTTTTTTAAGCACTAAACGACTTCCATATACTGTATACTTCCATTCCTTTTTTTTTTTACTTGTCCTGGGCTACCTTCAGATTAATCTTGTTAGGCTTGTGGGTGACCTAGAGCGAAACAACCAACATGTTCGTGAGAGTCTCACCTCTCCATAGAGGGGTCATATCAGTGTTTGGAAGCTACAGAGAGAAGTTGGCAGATCGGTGGTACCGACTTCAGCATCAAGTCCTGTGATGCTTGTGGGGATCGTAGAGCAAAACGGAGAACACCATCAACTTCGTGAGACTCATCTTTCCATTCGGACGCTACATATGTTTTCGTGAGAAGACCGATTTTCGGGATGTCTCCTGGTCTGACAAATAGCGCCGTAGCTCTGCCACTTTCCACAGCAGACGCAGAAGGGCGAGATAGGCGGATGTGGTGGATTGAGATTCAGCCCATGCAAAAAAACATCTCTCTAATTTAAACTCACGGATTTTGATGGGGAGTTTTTTATTATGTTCATTATATTGACACAAGTGTGCATTAATGGACTCTTAATTAACTTCTTCCTACTGCTCTTTCCTCATCTCCTCTTCCATCTTCTTCCTCTTCCATCTTCATCATCTCCTCTTCCATCTTCCTCCTCTCCTCTTCCATCTTCCTTCTCTCCTCTTCCATCTTCCTTCTCTCCTCTTCCATCTTCCTCACGTCCTCCATCTTCTTCCTCTCCTCTTCCATCTTCCTCATCTCCTCTTCAATCTTCCTCACCTCCTCCTGTCTCTTCCTCTCCTCTTCCATCTTCCTCATCTCCTCTTCAATCATCCTCCCCTCCTCCTGTCTCTTCCTCTCCACTTGCATCTTCCCCCTCTTGCATCTCATTTCCTCCTGTCCCTTGTTATCCATAACATGTTGTTTTATCTCTCCTCCTATAGCTGTTCCCAATGCTGTTGCTAATCCTACCTTTATCACTGTCCCTACAACTGCAGCCTCTATTGGGGATGCAATAAGACCTAGTCCTACGGCTGTAGTTGTGCATCCAGCTGTTACAGCTGTTATAGCTGCTTGTTTACCCAACTCTATCAACTGACTGTTCCTGATCTCTGTCTGAGCCTTCTCATACATCTTATTGGTGTAGTGTTTTCCTCCATTCCCCTTCACCATCTCCTTTATCTTCCTCAGCAGCTGTCTGACCTGAGCACGGTCTCTCTGCTCTCTATTGTTGAAGACATGATATCTGCCTCCACAGATATTGACCAGTGTCTGAAGATCCTCACTCTCCTTCAGAAACACCTTAAATGGTTTTCTTCCTAACTGATCTGCAAAAGTGAACAATACTATAGTGTAGTCTGAGGGCCCAATTCCAAAGTTCGCCAGGATGCACTTCACAGCTTTTCTACACTCCTCTGTGTATCAGACAGACAACTTGACGCATCGCTCTATTTTCATTCTCTCTTTCCCCCCAATCTTTTTCAGGTTTTTTTTGAAGGACATGGGCTTCTGACAATAATATGTCACAGATTCCTGAACTGTCAACCACATCAATGTTCTTCCCATCCACCTCTCCACTCTGTTTCTCACTCTTTGCAGTCACAGACTTCGAAGAGAATTCTGCTTTAAACACCTCTCTCCCGAGGATGGTGTTTCCTGTTTCACTTTTCCCTGACCCAGTCTTCCCCACCAGAAGTATCCTCAGACCAGCAGGCTTTATTAATGCTGTTGAAACACAAAATATAGTATGTACAGTGAGGGGAAAAAAGTATTTGATCCCCTGTTGATTTTGTACGTTTGCCCACTGACAAAGACATGATCAGTCTATAATTGTAATGGTAGGTTTATTTGAACAGTGAGAGACAGAGTAACAACAACAAAATCCAGAAAAATGCATGTCAAAAATGTTAGAAATTGATTTGCATTTTAATGAGGGAAATAAGTATTTGACCCCCTCTCAATCAGAAAGTCTTTTATACAGGTAACGAGCTGAGATTAGGAGCACACTCTTAAAGGGAGTGCTCCTAATCTCAGCTTGTTACCTGTAAAAAAAGACACCTGTCCACAGAAGCAATCAATCAATCAGATTCCAGAAGACCAAAGAGCTCTCCAAGGATGTCAGGGACAAGATTGTAGACCTACACAAGGCTGGAATGGGCTACAAGCAACAACTCCACTTCACTGATCCTCAACACTGGGGTCCCACAAGGGTGCATGCTCAGCCCCCTCCTGTACTCCGTGTTCACCCAAGACTGCGTGGCCAAGCACACCTCCAACTCAATCATCAAGTTTGCAGACGACACAACAGTAGTAGGCTTCATTACCAACAATGATGAGACAGCCTACAGGGAGGAGGTGAGGGCTCTGGGAGTGTGGTGCCAGGAAAATAACCTCTCACTCAACGTCAACAAAACGGTGAGGGCTCTGGGCGGCTTTGCACTTTTACGACTTTTCTATTGGTTCCATTGCAACAGGCGAGCTCAGTCAATGATTTCAAATAGTGTTTGAACCCAGGTCTCAAGGGCTGGTGCTTTCCTATGGGTCTCAAAGCACTTTAAAAACCCTAACCCCATCCACTACCAATGTAGTATATCTGAGAAATTAACAACGGCCATTTTGCGGTACTACTACAGTGGCTTGCAAAAGTATTCACCCCCCTTGGCATTTTTCCTGTTTTGTTGCCTTACAACCCGGAATTAAAATGAATTTTTTGTATCATTTGATTTACACAACATCCTGCCACTTTGAAGATGCAAAATATTTTTGGGGTGAAACAAACAAGAAATAAGACAAAAAAACGGAAAACTTTAGAGTGCATAACTATTCACCCCCCAAAGTCAATACTTTGTAGAGCCACCTTTTGCAGCAATTACAGCTGAAAGTCTCTTGGGGTGTGAAAGCCACTGGGATTTTTGCCCATTCTTCAAGGCAAAACTGCTCCAGCTCCTTCAAGTTGGATGGGTTCCGCTGGTATACAGCAATCTTTAAGTCATACCACAGATTCTCAATTGGATTGAGGTCTGGGCTTTGACTAGGCCATTCCAAGACATTTGAATGTTTCCCCTTAAACCACTCAAGTGTTGCTTTAGCAGTATGTTTAGGGTCATTGTCCTGCTGGAAGGTGAACCTCCGTCCCAGTCTCAAATCTCTGGAAGACTGAAACAGGTTTCCCTCAAGAATTTCCCTGTATTTAGCGCCATCCATCATTCCTTCAATTCTGACCAGTTTCCCCGCCAATTAAAAACATCCCCACAGCATCATGCTGCCACCACCATGCTTCACTGTGGGGATGGTGTTCTCGGGGTGATGAGAGGTGTTGGGTTTGCGCCAGACATAGCGTTTTCCTTGATGGCCAAAAAGCTCAATTTTAGTCTCATCTGACCAGAGTACCTTCTTCCATATGTTTGGGGAGTCTCCCACATGCCTTTTGGTGAACACCAAACGTGTTTGCTTATTTTCTTCTTTAAGCAATAACTTTTTTCTGGCCACTCTTCTGTAAAGCCCAGCTCTGTGGAGTGTACAGCTTAAAGTGGTCCTATGGACAGATACTCCAATCTCCGCTGTGGAGCTTTGCAGCTCCTTCAGGGTAATCTTTGGTCTCTTTGTTGCCTCTCTGATTAATTGCCTGGTCCGTGAGTTTTGGTGGGCAGCACTCTCTTGGCAGGTTTGTTTTGGTGCAATATTCTTTCCAGTTTTGACAGATCATATGACACTTAGATTGCACACAGGTGGACTTTATTTTATCTAATTATGTGACTTCTGAAGGTAATTGGTTGCACCAGATCTTATTTAGGGGCTTCCTAGCAAAGGGGGTGAATACATATGCACACACCACTTTTCCATTATTTATTTTTTAGAATTTCTTTAAAAAAGTTATTTTTTTCAATTCACTTTGGACTATTTTGTGTATATCCATTACATTAAATCCAAATAAAAATCAATTTAAATTACAGGTTGTAATGCAACAAAATTGGAAAAACGCCAAGGGGGATGAATACTTTTGCAAGGCACTGTATTTGCAATCAACTCATAGAATGGCAAATAAAATTGCGCTTTTACACTTTCTGTGACAATATTTACAGAGAATGCCTCTTGGCCTAAACCAAACTGCAGTTCCCCTATATATCAACATGGGGGCAGTATAGGTGTATTATTCACAGGAACCAGGTGATCTTTCACACAGAGAGAGAAGGTGTATCTCAATAGTCTTGTGGCTTCCTCTCCTTGTCTCTCCGCTTGCCTTTGCGCTGATCTCAAAATACAAGATAGGATAGCACACAGATAGCAATGTAGAGGATGGCTAATGGGCATTTGTCAAGTTATCTCATGTTCTCTACAGATGAAGGAAAGGAGACAGAAAAGGTTAAGAAGCCAAGGCAGACTATTGAGATGCACCCCTACTGGACAAGCATCAGGGTTAATTCATAGGGGTCTTTCCTATATCTAGAAGATATGGACACATATTTAACCACAATCCTACCTGCATACTTCCATTCATTTTTTTAATGGTACCAGTTACTTCAGATGAGTCCTGTCACATACCATCGTGCCTGTGAGAATCTCCCCCTTTCCATAGTGGGGTCATATTAGTGTGTAGCCCAAACCGTTCAGACGCTACAGACAGAAGTTGGCACATCGGTGGTACTGACTTCAGACCAGTCTCATAACACAGTGGTACTGACTTCAGACCAGTCTCATAACACTGTGGTACTGACTTCAGACCAGTCTCATAACACAGTGGTACTGACTTCAGACCAGTCTCATTACACTGGTACTGACTTCAGACCAGTCTCATAACACTGTGGGGGTCGTAGAGCAAAACGAAGAACACCATCGTTTGTGGGCCAAACCGTTCGGACGCTACAGACGTTTTAGTGAGAAGGCCGATTTCCACAATGCCTCATGGTCTGACAAACACCGCTGTAGCTCGGCCACCTTCCACCACCGCAGATGTGGAAGGCCGAAATAGAGACAGAACATAATCAACATAGAACAGAATCAACACAGAACAGAATCAACATAGAAAATAAACAACACAGAACAGAATCAACATAGAACAGAATCAACATAGAACAGAATCAACACAGAACAGTATCAACATAGAACAGAATCAACACAGAACAGAATCAACATAGAACAGAATCAACATAGAACAGAATCAACACAGAACAGAATCAACATAGAACATAGAACACAATAACAGAATAAATATATAACACAATAAACATAGAAGTGAATAAACAGATTGTGGTAGATTGAGAAGCAGCCCATGCCAAAAAACACATACAGTATCTTTAGCTTAAACTGATGGATTGTGATGGGGATTTTGTTATGATGTTACTTAGATTGACGCACGGGTGCATCAGTAGACTCATAGTTGATTGTGAAACAGTCTGTTCTGTTTATTCTGTTATTCTGTTCTATTTCCCATGCTTCTTCTGTTCTGTTTATTCTGTGTAAACAATGCAGCATATTCTAAATGATTAACGCTTCTAACACACTGGCTGCGTCATTGCATCAATGCTGCATAACATTTTGCGCAGCTACGCAACGATACTGAATGCAGGTATCTACACACGTGTTGCAGACAGTCACATGCGGTTAGAGAATAATTTTCCCAGTATCCTCAAAACCGTGTCTTTTTGACACAACTGCTGACAGCTACAGGGACACAGAAAATGCTGCTTGGAGACGAGTGTCCACGATAGTAGGATTTCCAGGTCAGTTTAGTAGTGAGCTTGTGCTAGATGTGGCTAGTTAGCTAGCTAGCTAACCTAGCTAGCTAACCTAGCCAATGAGGTGTGTGTGTGTGTGTGTGTGTGTGTGTGTGTGTGTGTGTGTGTGTGTGTGTGTGTGTGTGTGTGTGTGTGTGTGTGTGTGTGTGTGAAAGAGAAATAGTAATATAAATTATGCTAGTTACTACCCCTGATAACTTGGCCAAGTAATCATGTTTGAAAGAGTGTGAGTGTGTATGTGAGAGAGTGTGAGTGTGTATGTGAGATAAATAGTAATAGAAATGATGGTAGATACTACCCCTGATAACTTGGTCAGATAACCGTGTGTGTGTCTGTGTGTACGGTAGGTGACATGTCCATGATAGCTATCTAATAACTATAGTTATGCTAGGTAATGGTTTGGCTTATCATGTTCATGTCTATGTAGAAGAAGACTGTAGGAGGAAGTGGAGAGGACTCAGGGAGAAGGTATCAGAGAGAGAGAAAGAGAAGAAGAGAGGTCTGGGTCAGCGGCTTCAGGCCATCGGCTTCAGGTCAGCGGCTTCAGGTCAGCGGCTTCAGGTCAGCGGCTTCAGGTCAGCGGCTTCAGGCCAGCGGCTTCAGGCCAGCGGCTTCAGGCCAGCGGCCTTGGAGCTTCTGCCACATTCTTTCCTTTCTGGATCCAGTTATTGTGCCTAGGGCAACGAGTGGCAATTTTACAGCCAGACCCTCTACATCATCCACAAGTATGACCTCCACTGGTGCTGCCATGGAAGATAATGAAATAGAGGAAGCACCTCTGGACCTAGGACCACCTGAGATTATTATGACCCGGAAGTGACCAGTGAGGACCTCGTTGAACAGGAAGAGACAGAGACACACACACACCTCTCCTCCACTCCTCTCTGTACCTTAGATCTCCAGTGCCCCGCCTTCTCTCTCTCTTTATGGCCATGTCTGATGTTCCCCTACTACGTCTAGGCTTTATGAGTAGTGCCTGTATCTGTCTGCAGTTGTGTCAAAAATACATGCTCTTGTTGTTCTCTTACAGGCTACACATTATTTTTTGTATTTTTACACGCACATACATGCACACACACACACACACACACACACACACCTCTTTCAATAGTTGTGTAACATTTTTACAACCCACACACCTGTCATGTTCTTTCCTGTACTTGAATACTTCTTCAATTCTAATGTTTTCATAGTCAGTTTTCATTTGTTTATTTATATCTCATTTATAATTATTCTGTTTATTTCTTCCCTACACCTTTGCAGAGCTAAGACAAGATCAAGGAAAAAACCCATTCTCTTCCTAATTCGTTGTTGTTCCACCTGCATTTTGTCAGACCAGTGAAGATCGTGGTAAACTGTACTATTTGTATGGACCCTAGATGACCTTTTCCCATCGTTATCATACTACCTGTATGTCGTATAACCTTAATTAGAGCTCCTGCTCACCTGATGTACCATGCCAGGTGTGTATAATACTGATGTTAATGAGAGAGCGAAGGGGTTAAGGTGTGGTCTTTACTCCCAGATTTCACTTAAATATAACTTCCAAATGAAGAGAGACAATGAGACATAAAATAATCTGGGAAAAATATATATTTTATGGACAACGGTGGATGGTTCTTAAAATAACCTTTGTGTTAGGGGGCTCTTAAAAGAGCCGTTTCACTCCACGGCATGCTGCCATGTGACTTCACCTGCTGGCGATGAGAAGTAGGTGGTCAGCTTCTCCCTCACCTGGAGTGCCTGTCTTGGGGCGTTGTTGGCACGTGCCCTGGCGACATCAGGTAGGTGACCGTTTGGCGTGCCCATCTCCATCCGGAGCGGCTCCTGGAATGCCCTCCACAGGTAGTTGTGGAGAACACGTGGCCTTCACGCAGGCATCGACATTTCAGGGGCTGAGACCAAGCACTCTCCGATACATTCTCCACCGGGCTGCCAGAATCCCAAAGGCGCATTCAACAACTAACCTTGCCCTGGACAGTCGTTTGTTGAAGATCCTTACAGGCTTTGGCAACAGCAGCTGGCGTCCAGCAAAGGGCCTCATGAGGTTGAGTCTCAAAGGGAAGGCCTCGTCGCTGATGAAGACGTGGGGGAACGGGTCCCAGGTCTTCAGCCCCAGGGAGTGATGCAGGTGGTGGAATCTCCAGGGTGCCATCCTGAAGTGCCTGGCCGAAGGTAGAGTCCCAGAGGGTCCCGCCATCACTTCCCTTGCCGTAAGCACCAACGACAAGGAAACAGTAGATGGCATCTACAACAGCCAAGAGTACAACTGAATATGTACCCTTGTAGTTGTAGAATTGCGAACCCGAGCACGGTGGAGCCTTGATTACTACATGTTTCCCGTCAATGGAGCCAAGACAGTTGGGGAAATTCCACCTCTCCAGGAACTTGGCAGCGATGGCCCTCCAGTCTTCCTCCTTGGGGACAGGCATGTATTCACCGACCAGGCAGTCCCAAATGGCTTGTGCCACAGAGGGGACAACGCCTGCCACCATAGACCGTCCAACTCAGTAGCTGAATCCGATGGTTCTGTAGGAGTCCCCTGTCGCCAAGAATCTGAAACATAATTCAGAATATTTATCAATAGTGTGTGTGACTTGAATTCCACCCACATATTCTATCTACTCATATAGCTACCTCATTACTGTTTATTATGCTCTACTAATTATATTATAATACTCATCAACCATCATTAACAATGCCTTGAAAAAGTACAATTCAGTCTATGACTGTATCAATAAACTGTAGCCCAGGCCAACTCTACTCTTAGAAAAAAAGGTGCTATCTAGAACCTAAAAGGGTTCTCCGGCTGTCCCCATAGGATAACCCTTTGAAGAACCCTTTTTGGTTCCAGGTAGAACCCTTTTGGTTCCAAGCAGAACCCTATTGGGTTCCATGTATAACCTTTTCCCCAAAGGGTTCTACCTGGAACCAAAAAGGGTTCTACCTGGAACCAAAAAGGGTTCTCCTATGGGGACAGCAGAAGGACACTTTTGGAACCCCTTGTTCTAAGAGTGTACATGATTCCAATAAGAATGTAATGAATGACTGTAACTGTCCTGAACAACAAGGGGTCCTGGAGAAGACTAGCCTACCTTCATCAGGGCAGAAGGCACCCCAACTTCCTTTTCATTTGGTAACATTGCATCATTCAAAAATGATTTTAAACCAACTTTGGGAAAAGTTATAGTCCTAATGAACATTCTGTAAAAGTACATCTGATGTCCCATAGGGGCTATTAACTAGAGAGCCCTTTAGCTAGCTAGTTACACATAAAATATATCTAATATAATAAAGAATGTAAAGAAATTCTGCAGTCAAACTGTTTTTATAATGTAAATCCCACAATTTATTTTACTGGATATGTGGCAACAAAAATTCAACATTCACATTTTGCTACTTTCTGTCAAGTCTACGCATACAATTTGATGCATACGTTCGATAAATCCAACGTATGCACCACACAGAACGATCTGCAACTGCCTCTGCAACGCAATGCTGTTCCATTGGAAATGAATGTACTTCTGGTGTACAACACATTCGGTGTGTTCGAAGCGTTAAAGATCATGCAGATAGTAAATGAGATTTCATAAACAGTAAAAACAACAAAGTAGGACTGATGACTAAAACTACATGATAAGGGTAAAACACATTTGGCCCTGAATATGATTATAGTCTTCAGTGTGTGTTCAAATAAATCAACAATATGGTGGAAATCATCCTGAAATAACACTGGTGGATACACTGTTTGAAAGCAAAATAGTTTCACAGAAGGAAGGTTTGGGACTGGTTCAAAGATCATGTAATCCCATCAACATACAGCAGGAAGCACCATTCAACTCTTAGAACTGAACAAGCTTCATCACTACTGATAACAGGCTATTGGAAATACAAGGGAAAGTAATACATCATTTACTTTCAACATCATCTGCCATGCCTGTAAAATGCAATTACATCTTATACAGTCAGTTTTAATACTTTAATGGAGGCCTCTTTCCAGGCAGGTAGACTAGCGGTTAGAAGTGTTGGGCCAATAAACGAGAGGTCGCTGGTTTGAATCCCCGAGCCGACTAGCTGAAACATCTGTCGACATGCCCTTGAGCAAGGCACTTAACCCTAATTGTTCATGTGGTTCACTCTGGATAAGAGCGTCTGCTAAATGACTTAAATGTAAGAACAGCAGAAGAGCAATCATGAATTAAAGGACCAAATCTAGGTTACATATTTGTGTTAATATGAGAGCAGGGTTTACTGATTCCATGACAGATATGTGAGCTGGGTTTACTGATTCCATGACAGATATGAGTGCAGGGTTTACTGATTCCATGACAGATATGAGAGCAGGGTTTACTGATTCCATGACAGATTGAGCCGACAACAACGATTAGTAGTGACCAGGGCCCGTAGGAGTGCTGACCTAATATCCGTTTTGACTTTTAGATCATAATGAATAAGATTATATGGACAGATCCCAGATCAGTACTCCTACTCTGAGATGCTTTGTGGATACGGGCTGTGTTGGGTTGACAGCCGCTGGACCTGGGTTCTAGTGGGCTCACTATGTTTGTTTACATAAAGGATTATCTGATCATGTGTATCTGGTGATCTAGTCATTAGTTCTTGTTGCTGTTATTTTTAAGGATTTTACAGGGTAGGATAAATGCCTTTCAGTGGCCTGGCCTGTAACTCTCATCACACAATATCTGAATACTTGGTCAGATGAAATCAGGGAAAGATATTGCTGGATGAATCTCTCTTTTAATCCCTTGATGACTAACAGGTTCAGACCCATATCAGGACTGACTTAACAGAAGTAGGCTAGCACTGCTGATGAATATTAGGGTTTCATCTATCTTTAAAATAATCTATATATGCTCTGTATATTTTATTTATTTATTGGGCTTTTATTAATTTCCACAAAAAATTATAATTGCATCAAGAAACTTGTTCCATCACCAAAGCCCTTCCATCTATATACATTAGAATTGTTTTTTAAAAGTAGGTTCCCGCTTTATTTGAAGTGCATCTTATAAAGGCTTCATATAGGCTTCATAAGCACTACATAGATGCTTCACAAATAATCTATAACCGTACATCATGTTCTATAAAGATTCATAATGTGGCATAGCTGTGTGACAAAATCATTAATGTATTTGTTCACATTTATTCATCTTTTACAGAGCATGGAAAAGTATTATACTGTAGATGATTTGTGACCCATTTATGTAGGGCTTATTGTACAGTATTAATCTACTCTACTGCTACTACTTGACATTAAGTAAAGATGGAAGAGTCACACTGCCTCCTCCCCTCTTCCTCATCTTCAGTCATGGTCATTTAAAAGTTGATGTGCTGCAAAAGCTGCAATTGGAAGTCATGGTCCTCCTGCCAAAATTACTGCCGATCCGTATTAAAGGTTCATCCTCTTTCTGGAAACTGTAACTGTGTTTGTACACTACAGTGAACTCTTCTGGACAGATATATATTTCAGCACACACTTTTAGATCATTTTTTAATTCACAGACCCGCACACGGATTGTCAAACAATACATTGTAAATGTGCATATTTGAAAAATGTGCACCTCAAAATGAAATTAATAACCAGATTATCTCTCCAAACAGCACTAAACTGAAGATGGTATGTTCCCCCGTGAGCTCTGATAAAAAGGCAAAAATAGAATCAGATAAAACATTTTTTGGGTGCTTTACTTGTTTCACAAACATGCCAGCCAAAGGTCTTCTGCAAACTGTCCAGGTTTTCAGATTTAAAAAAGTGCCTCCGCTGTCGCTCACTGCAAGAGGGGGATGGCCTCATCAAGGTGAACAGCAGACCCCTTGAGATGATTGAGCCAGCCGATCTCCAGAACAAGCTGCTGGAGCCAGTGCTGCTGCTGGGCATTTAGCGTTTTGCTTGAGTTGACATCAGAGTCAGAGTGAAGGGTGGTGGACACGTGGCACAGATCTACACTATCTTTCAGACCATCTCCAAAGCCCTGATCACATACTACCAGGAATATGTGGATGAGGCCTCCATGAAGGAGATCAAGAATATGCTGATCCAGTGCGATAGGACCCTGCTGGTGGCCGACCCTCAAAGCTTAGAGTCCAAGAAGTTTGGTGGACCTGGAGCCCGTGCCCACTACCAGAAATCTGCACATTACAAACCCATAAATGTAATACATTACGACAGTAAAGTAATAACAAAACCAGACATTTTAATCAAAAAGGGTTTATTAAATATTAGCCACTGTCAGTATCGACCGTCAGTAGGCCTAATAACAACACATATTCAACTGCCAAATTACTGTTAGTTCCCTTCAGTTGGTATAAATCGAACGACAATGTACATTACCGTTCGATTTAGTTCCATTGTTTCGTTTCCCTTCATTTCCTTCCTCTGTAAACGCCGTCATTGCAGTAACAGTTGATAATATAAAAAGTAGCAGGTTAAACCTTGAGCCTGGCCCACGGTTCACGGCGACTGGACCGTTGTCATACAGTTCCATGATTAGGGAGGATTCATTGGACTATTGTTCAACCCCTATTTTACACTTCTTTCCACCTTCCAATATTTCATGGATTGAACTTGAATATGACAACTTTCAGGACTGCTGTATTTTTGATTAATCAATATATTTAGTGCGTAAAGGCTCTCCAAACCTGTTTTTTATCATACATACTTTCGTAACCCTAAAATTTGCCTAAATAATCTGCAAGATAAGAGTATTTTTTTCTACCAGTTGGTGCTGAAACAGAAACAAATATGCATATATTTAGAGGGATTTCTTTCATTGATCCCTAATATTCTGAACCCATTCTCTTGGTGTCTTCTATTGAGTCTGTCTACAAAATTCTAATTAAAGCAGTGCCGATTTTAGCATGTAAATCTTGGTGGGGCAAACTCAAAAAGTATTTGGGGGATGCATGCCAGCAAAGCCACTACACTACATAGCACAACACTAAACAATACATTCATTGCACTATAACGGTGTCAAACGGTGTCCATAAACTGTTAGGGCCTACATAAAGCTGTCCCAACAGCAGAGCTTTCTTTTCAGCACCATGTAGTAAATCCTTACCACTGCTACACCTGGCTATCAGCGGAGCCTTGTCTGGCAGCGAAACAGTTCATTCACTGCCTTTTTAAAATACATAGCTGATTTGGTTGACTTGCTGAAACAAATGTGGTTTCTAGTGACAATTGAGATGTACACACTATGGCATAAGGGAACGATGAGCGGATATGAGGCAATCCGTAATTTCGTTACATTAAAGACATTAATGAGCGAGCTAACACGGACGTAGTCACTATAATGATTTGTTCAGCACTTTTGAAATGTACAGAGACAGAATTCCGAACATGGGCCGTTCTTACAGTATTCTCCCTGTACACAAAGTCAGAACCATAGGATAAATAAAGGGGGCATATAAGCAGACAATGAAAGCTCTTCAAATATTTGATGATGACATTTCTCTAAAACAGGCTATAGGCTACATCTGCACCACCAAGTCAGAACAGTAAGCTAAGTTATGAGGGGTAAATATACCAAATTATTAGGGTGAGGCACATGGGCTACTAACAGCTTACTACACAACATACACTTAGTATTACTTTCTTCGCTACAGTATACATATCTCGCTGGCATATTACATTTATGCAGCAACATACAATACATTTTTGGACTCACCTTGTTGTGCTGTGCTCACTTGAACAGGAAGGTGGCGCGGCGGTCCATCTTGTGTGAAATTTTGTCGTCAAACTTTGTCATCAAAGTCTGGCATTCTCTGGATTTATGGTGCTTTCAAGACAACTGAGAACTCTGAAAAAAACCCAGGTTGAATTATGACGTCAGTCATCTTCAGGTCGGAGCTCTAGAGCCTCGAGTTCACATCTTGGAATTCCAAGTTGGATGACCGTATTTTCCCAGTCGGAGCTCGTTTTTTTCAGTGTTGAACTCACTGAAGTCTGAGATTTCCCAGTTCCGAGTTTCCAGTTGTTTTGAACGTGGCAGAAGTCATGCTGGATTGACAGCATGGCCAATGTATTCAACCTTTTCTGGCCCATGGTGTTGCATGTGAATGTTTATCCTTTTAAGCTTGGAAAAGAGACCCTTAAACCCAGACTTGGACCAGACATCCTCTCCACCGAATAGCAGGCTAGTGATTGCTTTACAACGCTTGCAGTTAGTCACTGATTGCTTCCAAACCACTCATTGTTGAATTTGCGATTTCCATCTTGTTGTGTAATTTTATATCCAAATGCCGATGAGCACCGATATGTTTTATCTATAATTTCTCTTCATATGAAAAGGATTGAAAAGGATTTGCCAGTAGATTGTTGACTTGATTCATGATGACGACTGCTTGTCAAGCTTGCTAGCTAAGATTTCGAAAGTATGACGTTGACATGATCATTCCAATCAAAGCTATGGTAGATATAACGTGATTTGACGTCATTTTATCTGTGGCCAATGACCTTGAGCCTTCTTGGATGGGCACTTCTAATGTAAATCTATGGCAGCACCCAAGGGGGTGCCCGATTCCCCACTGATCTAAACTTTTTGGAAAATGGCAAGTTTACTTTCTCATAATGCGGTGCGTTGTTGATCGGGGGCATTTTCATTAGGAGGAATACTGTTGATCGCTAAAATAAAGATTGTGATCACAATTCCTCAGTTTAAATATTATGGGGAAACCTACACATTTGTCAGCCGAGCACAAGTTATCTTATTATTGTCTAGACCTAGAATAAAAACCTCCAGGTTTCCGTCACTAAAGTCAATTGAACTGTGAAAAAGGTCGTCTCATTCTGAGGACAGAACAACAGGAAATCTCCCCAGACATAGTTCCTCAAAAGTAGATTAATGGTCAATTGACCCGAGCAAGCAAGCGTCTTTCGCTGTCTGCCTAGATGATGTGGGGCTTAATATACACACAGAAGCATGACCCTTTTGCCCAGCAACAGGCCGTAGCCAGGACAACAGTTTTGTCATTCGAGCGCAGGATTAAACACTTTGCTCTGGTTTCAGTAGATTGAGAGGAACCGATCTTTCCCTTCAGACTGGCAGGAAACCATAGGTCTCTCCTGTCAGCTCTTGGCTGTGCACCCAGACATCATGTACATACTTCCCTAAAACTAGGTTGTTATGCTACACACACAGAACAGTTAGAAACAGGCCCATACCCATGCACACACAATCTCATATGACCTATTTATATCAACAATCTCAGAAATAATGCCTAAGCAACCAGGCTTAAAGAAAGAGCTTCTAGTTACACAAGCATGATAAAGGTTTAACAGAAATTTCCATCACAAATGTCAGTTATATGATTATTACCCCAGCATGTCCGTTTTTCCAGTAGATATTTCGGACGAGATTAGTTTTACCAAACTGCCCCTGTAATTTTTTTTTTTCCTCATTCAAAATTGACCGTTATGACGGAAGCCTGGAGGATCTTCTAGGCGTGAAGATATTTCAAATGTCTAGGGATAGCATAATATTGGCCTAATGGCCTTCAGTTCAGAGAAAGTCCAAATAATCATGCATATCAATAAGAATCATGAAGTGTAACCTATGCAGACATTTAATTAACTGACACATTTGGCAATTTATCAATTCATTGGCACAATATTGTCCACTTCATCTTTTAAAAGAGAAGTATGGCACTAGAAAAGTTCATATGTGACAAAACAGATAATTCATCTATATGCTGCCTGCATAGCACTTTGTTTTAAGCATAAATCTGTTCCAATGTTCCCATGTTCTTACCTAAACTGGTAGCAGCACCTGTAATATCTCTGTAATATCCCTCAAAACACAGGGATGACGATTCACACGGGATAAGTATTATCAGAGGACCTGGGAGTTTGCAGAAAAATAGTAGGTTTTTAGGGCTGGGATAATAACCTCCCTGCCAAGTAATAAGTATTGACATGGCAGATTCGTACGGGAATAAAATTAGGATGTGGTGATTTCTACTTGTGCTCATAATTACATTACCTGAGCTCCCCCAGAAAAACTGATCCTGTCCGAATAGGGCTTAAGCCCGGGTGGGGGGGCATACATTTAGCTATTTGATTTTAAGACCCCTTGAAGTATCAAAAAAAGATATAAAAACATTATTTGATACAGTTATTTTGGGCCCGTACAAACACATTGACCAACAGATTCACTACATGGAACAACAGATAGTCCCCAAAATAAATCAAAAGGAAGTTTGTTCTGAAGTGTCGGTCCTATATCTGAGAGATATAAGAAAGATCAGGATCTTTGTTCTTTTCTTTACATGTATTTAACCCCTTATTTTTTACACTAAGTCTCCCTATATACGTTACTTCCATTCATTTTTCCAAATGGTACTGGGGGACGTTCAGACGAGTCTTGTGAGGCCTGTGGGTGTCCTAGAGCAAACTGACATGTACTTGTTCGTGAGAGTCTCACCTTTTCACAGAGGGGTCATATTAGTGTGTAGCCCAAACTGTTTGGACGCTATAGACAGAAGTTGGCAGATCGGCTGTACCGACTTCAGATGAGTCCCAAGACGCTTATGGGGGTCGTAGAGCAAAACAGAGAACACCATCATGTTTGTGAGAGTCTCATCTTTTCATAGAGGCCAAACCGTTCGGACGCTACGGACAATGTTGTGAGAAGACCGATTTTTGGGATGTCTCATGGTCTGTCAAACACCGCTCTAGCTCTGTAACCTTTAACAACAGATGCGGAAGTGTGACATAAACGGATGCAGTGGATTGAGACACATCTAATGCTGAAAAAACAGATACACTACATGACCAAAAGTATGTGGACACCTGCTCGTCGATCAACTCATTCCAAAATTATGGGCATTAATATGGAGTTGGTCCACCTTTGCTGCTATAACAGCCTCCACTCTTCTGGGAAGAATTTCACATAGATGTTGGAACATTGCTGCAGGGACTTGCTTCCATTCAGCCACAAGAGCATTAGTGTGGTCGGGCACTGATGTCCGGCGATTAGGCCTGGCTCGCAGTCGGCGTTCCAATTCATCCCAAAGGGGTTTTGATGGGGTTGAGGTCAGGGCTCTGTGCAGGCCAGTCAAGTTTTTCCACACCGATCTCGACAAACCATTTCTGTATGGACCTCGCTTTGTGCACGGGGGCATTGTCATACTTAAACAGGAAAGGGCCTTCCCCAAACTGTTGCCCTAAAGTTGGAAGCAAAGAATCATCTAGAATGTCATTGTATGCTGTAATGTTAAGATTTCCCTTCACTGGAACTAAGGGGCCTAGCTGAAACATGAAAAACAGTCCCAGACCAATATTTCTCATCCACCAAACTTTACAGTTGGCACTATGCATTCAGGCTGGTAGCATTCTCCTGGCATCCGCCAAACCCAGTTTCATCCGTCGGACTGCCAGATAGTGAAGCGTGATTCATCAATCCAGAGAACGCGTTTCCACTGCTCCAGAGTCCAATGATGGCGAGCTTTACACCACTCCAGCCGACGCTTGGCATTGTGTATAGTGATCTTAGGCTTGTGTGCGGCTGCTCGGCCATGGAAACCCATTTCATGAAGCTCCCGACAAACAATTATTGTGCTGACGTTTCTTCCAGAGGCAGTTTGGAACTTGGTAGTGAGTGTTGCAACTGAGGACAGACAATTTTTTCGCGTTAAACGCTTCAGCACTCGGCGGTCCTGTTCTGTGAGCTTGCGTGGCCTACCAATTTGTGGCTGAGCTGTTGTTGTTCCTAAACATTTCCACTTCACAATAACAGAACTTACAGTTGACCGGGGCAGCTCTAGCAGGGCAGAAATTTGACGAAACTGACTTGTCGGAAAGGTGGCATCCTATGACGGTGCCACGTTGAAAGTCACTGAGCTCTTCAGTAAGGCTATTCAACTGCCGATGTTTGTCTATTTTTTTAATTTTTTTAAATTTTAAGTCAGTTAAGAACAAATTCTTATTTACAATGACGGCCTACACCGGCCAAACCCGGACGACGCTGGGCCAATTGTGCACCGCCCTATGGGACTCCCAGTCACGGCCGGTTGTGATACAGCCTGGAATCGATCCAGGGGGTCTGTAGTGACGCCTCAAGCACTGAGATGCAGTGCCTTAGACCACTGCGCCACTCGGGAGCCCACTTACACACACTGAACACATTTAATTAAACTGCTGAAAACTCTCCCACTTAATGTCCAACAGATTGCATGGCTGTGTGCTCAATTTTATAGACCTGGCAGCAACGGATGTGGCTGAAATAGCCGAATCCACTAATTTTAAGGGGTGTCCACATACTTTTGTATATATAGTGTATCTCTAGCTTAAACTGACGGATTTTGATGCTAATTAGATTTCCGTGGGGGCGCAGACATCGACCTTAGGGGGTAAAGGGATTGCTTAAGATAAATGTACTTTAAACCCAATTTAATGAATACCCCACGAGAAAATCTGTTGGACATTAAGTGGGAGAGTTTACATGTCACGGTTTCGGCCGAGGCTGCTCCTTCTCCTTGTTCGGGCAGGCTTCGGCGGTCGTCGTCTCCGGAGTACTAGCTGCCACCGTTCTATGTTTCTATAATTGATTGGTTTTGTCTGTTTTGCTACACCTGTTCCTTATTAGTGTTTATTAGGCGTCCTATTTAGTTCTCTTGTGTTTGGTCTGGTGTTGTGTGTAATTGTTCCTTGTCACGTTGTGTGCTAGTTCGTTTATTCTGTTCTCTCTGTATTTTGTGTTTTGAGAGAGAGTTCCGCACGTTGTGCGCCTTAGCATACTTTACTGTTGTGCATAAAGTTTGCCTGTAGCCTGTTGCCGTGTTTTACTCGACTTTACTAAAGACGCTATTCGAAACCTCTGTGTGTCCTGCGCCTGATTCTACACCACCTCTACACTCAACCCTGACATTTCAGCAGTTTAATTAAATGTGTTCAGTGTGTGTAAGTGAACCACGCCTGCAAAGCCTGTTATGCACCTTCATAAGGTACGTCTGAATACCAACTACTGAGAAGTGCGTCGGAAAGTCGTGCGTAGGAAAGGTGTGCCTAGGAAATGCATTTCCTATGTGTGAATCAAGCCCTACATTACTGAGGTTACCACGACAACCCCAATGACGTCCCCTTATGATCTCTCTCTCTCTCTCTCTCTCTCTCTCTCTCTCTCTCTCTCTCACTCGCTAGAGAGTAGAGATTTAGAAACATGAAATAAACCAACTGGCCTGTTGTATGCATAGTGGTTTTTGAACAAAGTATGAAAATAAGATTTTCTTGATTTCACTTTATTAGATATTGTTGAAATCTGAGTAATTTATACACCAACAATGACTTAGCAAATCATGAAACATCATATGCAGCACAAGCATGAAACCAAAGAAATTATAATAATCGATGTAGCTTAAAGCGGCAATCAGCAATTGAAACAATAAAGTGTGTTTCGGTAAAAACCTGAGAGATGGGGCTGGAGAAATGTAACCACTTTCAAATTCATAGACAGAGCTATGGATGCAAGGACTGACCATCCATGATATCAAAATTATACTTTTGATGTTTTAAGTGCTATATAATGTTTGTTTACATTTAATTTGTTTACAAACATTGGAATAAAACCAGCTTATAATTTGGGTTCTTTGATGGGGTATGACAGTTGAACTAAGCTCATGAGACATTTGTAAGTTATATTCTTCAAGAATCAATTGGTACATATAATTAATTTATAAGTCTTAAAATGGATGTAACAACTGCAGATTTCCCATTTAATATGGGAATGTTTTATCATCAAATACAGGTCAACATCAAGGACAGTTTCAATGAATCAATAAAATCTTACATATCTCAATTTTGTAAATAATCTACAAGTATTACAAAGTTAAAATAAATGAATTATTATGTATTGAAAGACAGTAATGGTGGGCACCAATATCTATAATTCAATATGATATCAATATGAGCAAGGCCTTATCCTTGCTGTTAACCTTACTGTATGTAAAAGACCATACATCACTGTTCCTACAGGAACAATACCTTCTCATACTTAACTGCCTGCTGATGGCCATCAACAGGCTTCACATTGTAATAAAACTGCTTGGTTAGGTTAGAGAATATTAAACTGATATCGATATAGATGTTCCATATCAGTGCCCATCACTACTTAACAGCATGTTAAAAGTACATAACAAAAGACAGTAAATAAATGGGATTAAACTACTTTACATTATAACCATGATTACAGAGATGCTTTAACACATCAGGTATGAGAGCCATGTTGTACAGATGTACTGGCTCACCCTTCCTTTATGTGAAGTAAAACTCTTACAATAATTAACTTAATAACTTTAATGAATGATTTAGTCATTTGGTGGTTAAATGCAGTATGCAGTGACCAAATGAGGGTAAAGGTCAAACCATATCAGATAAAGAATAAATCAAACGTAAATCGATAATCATTTTGGTCCTTCAGGGCTTATTTACAGACACTAACCCTGTAGTTAATTGTTGTTTTCCCTCTTGGTTACAAGCTGTGACACCCCTCCTCCTATAGCTGCTGCTGCTACTGCTACTATCACTGTCCCTACAACTGCAGCCTGTACTGGGGCTGCAATAAGAACTTTTGTTGGGGCTTTATTAAGACCTACTCCTACTGCTGTAATGGATCCAACTGTTATAGCTCCTTGTTTACCCAACTCTATCAACTGACTGTTCCTGATCTCTGTCTGAGCCTTCTCATACATCTTATTGGTGTAGTATCCGTTGATCTTCACCATCTCCTCTATCTTCTCCAGCAGCTCTCTGACCTGAGTACGGTCTCCAAGCTCTCTGTTGTTGAAGGCATGATATCTGCCTCCACAGACTCTGACCAGTGTCTGAAGCTCCGGACTCTCGTTCAGAAACTCCTCTACTGATGTGTCATCCAGCTGATCTACACCAGTGAATAATACTATAGTGTAGTTTGAGGCCTGTTTTCCAAAGTTGTCCAGGATGTACTTCACTGCTTTTCTTTCCTCCTCTGTGTATCTACCCAGCTTGATCACCAGCAGAAACACATGGGGTCCTGGGACTGACATCTTGATGCATCTCTCTATTTCTGCTTTATCTGGTCCCCGAATCTGTTTCCTTATTTTCTCAATAAAATCTGTTTCTGTCAATAATATGTCACAGACCCCAGGAGTGTCGATGACGTCAATCTTCTTCCCATACACCACTACACTTTGTTTCTCACACATTTCAGTCACTGGCTTTGGACTTGACTTAGAATGGAACCCCTTTTTCCCCAGGATGGTGTTTCCTGTTGAACTCTTCCCTGATCCAGTCTTCCCCACCATAACTATCCTCAGATCAGCTGGATGCACTAAACCTGTGAAAAAACAAAATGTTTCAGTTACTAAATTCATTAAATTAGATTCAAAGTCACATCATTATCAGTTACTAATAATGTCAAATCAAATCAAATATTATTGGTCACATTTAGCAGATGTTATTGCTGGTGCAGTGAAATGCTTGTGTTCCTAGCTCCAACAGTGCAGTAGTATCTAACAATTCACAACCATACACACAAATCTAAAAGTAAAATAATGGAATTAAGAAATATATAAATATATGACGTATACGCAGTGAGTCAGGAAGCAGGTGCAGAAAGAGCGTTTAATAATCATCAAGGCAGTTGAACAAAACAGAAGTAGTGTACTGAACATGAAAACAAACGAATACTGCTTGATGACTGAGGCAGTCATGGGTGAACAAGGAGTACAGGAGGGGGCTGAGCACGCACCCTTGTGGGGCCCCAGTGTTGAGGATCAGCGTAGTGGAGATGTTGTTTCCTACCTTCACCCCCTGGGGGCGGCCCGTCAGGAAGTCCAGGATCCAGTTGCACAGGGCGGGGTTCAGACCCAGGGCCCCGAGCTTAATAATGAGCTTGGAGGGTACTATGGTGTTGAATGCTGAGCTATAGTAAATTAACAGCATTCTTACATAGGTATTCCTCTTGTCCAGATGGGATAGGGCGGTGTGCAGTGTGATGGCTATTGCATTGTCTGTGGATCTATTGGGGCGGTATGCAAATTGAAGTGGGTCTAGGGTGTCAGGTAAGCTGGAGGTGATATGATCCTTAACTAGCCTCTCAAAGCACTTCATGAAGCCAGAAGCGAGTGCTGCGGGGCGATGTCACTTACTAAATCCATTAAATTAGATTCAGAGTGACATAAGCAAATTACAGTTGGCCCAGAAGAAAGAAACAGGTATGTTCCTTAAATGTACACAGAGAGCTAACATCAATGACATGCATGTCAATCTCTCCTGGCACAAAGTAGAGGAGAGATTGATTGAATCACAACTGGTCTTTGTATTGACATGTTAAAGGTACTGAGCTGTCTGTTCAAACGACTAGCGCACAGCTCAGACACCCATACATACCCCACAAGACATGCAACCAGAGGTCTCTTCACAGTCCCCAAGTCCAGGACAGTCTCCGTGAAACTCACAGTACTATACAGAACCATGACTACATGGAACTCTATTCCACATCAAGTAACTCAGTCAAGCAGTAAAATCAGATTTAAAAAACAGATAAAACCACACCTTACGGAACAACGCGGACACACGCATACACAGACACATGCTAGCACACACGCTCTACGCACATGTACATTTTAATATTGCTGGATGGTGGCATAGTCTTAGGGTGTTTACACACTTAGTGCCTTTCAGCCAATGTTTGTGAACTCATCGCAGTTCGATAAATTTTTTGTGCATTTCATACACTTCAAAGGAACTCAGACCCTCAATAGAGTGAACTGTGTGAACCCAAAGCTCCCCAGGTTCCCTTGTCATTATTCCCGCACCACACACTAGACTACTGCAACACTGTTTCCCCTGCGGTAACCCCTCACATTGGTGCCACAAAAGAGAGAAGATGATGATGTGCAGGTTCGCGGACAGAAATGTGTTCTGTTTTTGGATATTGATTAGCGATTGTCAAGGACGCAGAAAAATTCAAAAAATGTCTTGAGTTTTAAATTCAGATTATTTGTTTGCGATATGTGATCTATAGGCTGAGAGGGCTTCATAAACTGTTTATTGATTGTGGGGTTTGACTAGTGTGAGAAGACAATATATTTGGTGAGAATCACAATATAGGGTACAAAACCTATTTTAGCTCTTAAAGGGGCAGCATAATTTATTCTGCAGTTATTCTATTGATATAATATAATACAATAATAATAATAAATAATATGCCATTTAGCAGACGCTTTTATCCAAAGCGACTTACAGTCATGCGGGCATACATTAATATTTTTTTTTTTTGTGTGTATGGGTGGTCCCGGGGATCGAACCCACTACCTTGGCGTTACAAGTGCCGTGCGCTACCAGCTGAGCTACAGAGGACCACATTTATTCTGTTACCGATCAAATGTACATGTTAATAATATCTTCTGACTACAATTATTATTTATAATATTTTAACTAAATTCAATCTATTAGCTTCCAAAATGTACAGTGGGGAGAACAAGTATTTGATACACTGCCGATTTTGCAGGTTTTCCTACTTACAAAGCATGTAGAGGTCTGTAATTTATCATAGGTACACTTCAACTGTGAGAGACAGAATCTAAAACAAAAATCCAGAAATTCACATTGTATGATTTTTAAGTAATTAATTTGCATTTTATTGCATGACATAAGTATTTGATCACCTACCAACCAGTAAGAATTCCGGCTCTCACAGACCTGTTAGTTTTCTTTAAGAAGCCCTCCTGTTCTCCACTCATTACCTGTATTAACTGCACCTGTTTGAACTCGTTACCTGTATAAAAGACACCTGTCCACACACTCAATCAAACAGACTCCAACCTCTCCACAATGGCCAAGACCAGAGAGCTGTGTAAGGACATCAGGGATAAAATTGTAGACCTGCACAAGGCTGGAATGGGCTACAGGACAATAGGCAAGCAGCTTGGTGAGAAGGCAACAACTGTTGGCGCAATTATTAGAAAATGGAAGAAGTTCAAGATGACGGTCAATCACCCACGGTCTAGGGCTCCATGCAAGATCTCACCTCGTGGGGCATCAATGATCATGAGGAAGGTGAGGGATCAGCCCAGAACTACTCGGCAGGACCTGGTGAATGACCTGAAGAGAGCTGGGACCACAGTCTCAAAGAAAACCATTAGTAACAAACTACGCCGTCATGGATTTAAATCCTGCAGCGCACGCAAGGTCCCCCTGCTCAAGCCAGCGCATGTCCAGGCCTGTCTGAAGTTTGCCAATGACCATCTGGATGATCCAGAGGAGGAATGGGAGAAGGTCATGTGGTCTGATGAGACAAAAATAGAGCTTTTTGGTCTAAACTCCACTCGCCGTGTTTGGAGGAAGAAGAAGGATGAGTACAACCCCAAGAACACCACCCCAACCGTGAAGCATGGAGGTGGAAACATCATTCTTTGGGGATACTTTTCTGCAAAGGGGACAGGACGACTGCACCGTATTGAGGGGAGGATGGATGGGGCTATGAATCGCGAGATCTTGGCCAACAACCTCCTTCCCTCAGTAAGAGCATTGAAGATGGGTCGTGGCTGGGTCTTCCAGCATGACAACGACCCGAAACACACAGCCAGGGCAACTAAGGAGTGGCTCCGTAAGAAGCATCTCAAGGTCCTGGAGTGGCCTAGCCAGTCTCCAGACCTGAACCCAATAGAAAATCTTTGGAGGGAGCTGAAAGTCCGTATTGCCCAGCGACAGCCCCAAAACCTGAAGGATCTGGAGAAGGTCTGTATGGAGGAGTGGGTCAAAATCCCTGCTGCAGTGTGTGCAAACCTGGTCAACCTAATCTCTGTAATTGCAAACAAAGGTTTCTGTACCAAATATTAAGTTCTGCTTTTGTGATGTATCAAATACTTATGTCATGCAATAAAATGCAAATTAATTACTTAAAAATCAGACATTGATTTTCTGGATTTTTGTTTTAGATTCCGTCTCTCACAGTTGAAGTGTACCTATGATAAAAAATTACAGACCTCTACATGCTTTGTAAGTAGGAAAACCTGCAAAATCGGCAGTGTATCAAATACTTGTTCTCCCCACTGTAAGTAGGTATATCTAGCTGTCCGATAACACATTCTGATTGAATGGCTTGTCCTGCACTTTTGTAAAAACCCAGAGTGCATGTTGGAAAAAGATATTGGTACCTTACTAAACATAGCAATGTGAATGCAAAGAGGTTCAAAAAATAGAGTCAGAATTGTTTGAATTACAAACTATTAAAAGCTATCTATGAAAAGCTCACCCTCTAACGAACATGCACGTGCAACATGTTTTGACATCAGCAAACCACTTGCCCACACAACACCATTCACGTGGTCTGTGGTTCAGAGGCCAGTAGGACATACTACCAAATTCTCTAGAACTACACTTGCTGCACTGTGTTAAAAAAATGACAGCTAGCATCTGTTGTCTTTCTCTCGTCCAACAGTGTTTGTCATCCTGTCCGTGTTGCTGAAGCATTTCTGACTTAAAAGTTGTTACCGAAATCAGTCATTTGTTTAAGAAAAACATTCCCTATTCCCTCTTTACGTGACACATGTATGCATCGCATGCACATAATCAATGGGGCCTGAAAATAGCCTATCATAATCGCATCAATAAATCGGTTGTAACAAAATCGGAACACCACAACACGTGTGACAGCAAAATGGATGCGGAGGACGAGAAAATAAATTGAAATGGGGGAATGTTTACTGGTTGCTCAGGAGGGAAAGGGGAAGTCAGATGTCTGAAAGAAATTGTAGTTAGTTGTAGAGATCATGAAAAAGGAGGAAGGTAAGACGCTGCAAACCGGTGCTGTTAGATTACAATGAAAACAAAATCAGACCATTTGGAACAGTGTAAACAACACTAAATAAATTAAGCATACCTTTTTTGTAAAGCCTTTATTACAGCAAAGACTAAAAACAGTTGGATGCGTTCAAATCAAATCAAATCAAATTTTATTGGCCACATGCGCCGAATACAACAGGTTTAGACATTACAGTGAAATGCTTACTTACAGCCCTTAACCAACAGTGTGTTTATTTTTAACAAAAAAGTAAAAATAAAACAACAACAAAAAAAGTGTTGAGAAAAAAGAGCAGAAGTAAAATAAAATAACAGTAGGGAGGCTGTATATACAGGGGGGTACCGGTGCAGAGTCAATGTGCGGGGGCACCGGCTAGTTGAGGTAGTTGAAGTAATATGTACATGTGGGCAGAGTTAAAGTGACTATGCATAAATAATTAACAGAGTAGCAGCAGCGTAAAAGGATGGGGTGGGGGGGCAGTGCAAATAGTCCGGGTAGCCATGATTAGCTGTTGAGGAGTCTTATGGCTTGGGGGTAGAAGCTGTTGAGAAGTCTTTTGGACCTAGACTTGGCACTCTGGTACCGCTTGCCGTGCGGTAGCAGAGAGAACAGTCTATGACTAGGGTGGCTGGAGTCTTTGACAATTTTGAGGGCTTTTCTCTGACACCGCCTGGTATAGAGGTCCTGGATGGCAGGAAGCGTGGCCCCAGTGATGTACTGGGCCATACGCACTACCCTCTGTAGTGCCTTGCGGTCGGAGGCCAAGCAGTTGCCATACCAGGCGGTGATGCCACCAGTCAGGATGCTCTCGATGGTGCAGCTGTATAATGTTTTGAGGATCTGAGGACCCATGCCAAATCTTTTCAGTCTCCTGAGGGGGAATAGGCTTTGTCGTGCCCTCTTCACGACTATCTTGGTGTGTTTGGACCATGATAGTTCGTTGGTGATGTGGACACCAAGGAACTTGAAGCTCTCAACCTGTTCCACTACAGCCCCGTTGATGAGAATGGGGGCGTGCTCAGTCCTCTTTTTTTTCCTGTAGTCCACAATCATCTCCTTTGTCTTGGTCACGTTGAGGGAGAGGTTGTTGTCCTGGCACCTAACGGCCAGGTCTCTGACCTCCTCCCTATAGGCTGTCTCATCGTTGTCGGTGATCAGGCCTACCACTGTTGTGTCGTCGGCAAACTTAATGATGGTGTTGGAGTCGTGCCTGGCCGTGCAGTCATGGGTGAACAGGGAGTACAGGAGGGGACTGAGCACGCACCCCTGAGGGGCCCCCGTGTTGAGGATCAGTGTGGCAGATGTGTTGTTACCTACCCTTACCACTTGGGGGTGGCCCGTCAGGAAGTCCAGGATCCAGTTGCAGAGGGAGGTGTTTAGTCCCAGGATCCTTAGCTTAGTGATGAGCTTTGAGGGCACTATGGTGTTGAATGCTGAGCTGTAGTCAATGAATAGCATTCTCACGTAGGTGTTCCTCTTGTCCAGGAGGGAAAGGGCAGTGTGGAGTGCAATAGAGATTGCATCATCTGTGGATCTGTTGGGGCGGTATGCAAATTGGAGTGGGTCTAGGGTTTCTGGGATAATGCTGTTGATGTGAGCCATGACCAGCCTTTCAAAGCACTTCATGGCTACAGACGTCAGTGCTAAGGGTCGGTATTCATTTAGGCAGGTTCTCTTAGAGTCCTTGGGCACGGGGACTATGGTGGTCTGCTTGAAACATGTTGGTATTACAGACTCAGTCAGGGACATGTTGAAAATGTCAGTGAAGACACTTGCCAGTTGGTCAGCACATGCTCGCAGTACACATCCTGGTAATCCGTCTGGCCCTGCGGCTTTGTGAATGTTGACCTGCTTAAAAGTCTTACTCACATCGGCTACGGAGAGCGTGATCACATAGTCATCCGGAACAGCTGGTGCTCTCATGCATGCTTCAGTGTTGCTTGCCTCGAAGTGAGCAAAGAAGTGGTTTAGCTCGTCTGGAAGTCTTGTGTCACTGGGCAGCTCGTGGCTGTGCTTCCCTTTGTAGTCTGTAATAGTTTTCAAGCCCTGCCACATCCGACGAGCATCAGAGCCAGTGTAGTACGATACAATCTTAGTCCTGTATTGACTCTTTGCCTGTTTGATGGTTCGTCGGAGGGCATAGCGGGATTTCTTATAAGCGTCCGGGTTAGAGTCCCGCTCCTTGAAAGCGGCAGCTCTACCCTTTAGCTCAGTGCGGATGTTTCCTGTAATCCATGGCTTCTGGTTGGGGTATGTACGTACGGTCACTGTGGGGACGACATCATCGATGCACTTATTGATGAAGCCAGTGACTGATGTGGTGTACTCCTCAATGCTATCTGAAGAATCCCGGAACATGTTCCAGTCTGTGCTAGCAAAACAGTCCTGTAGCTTAGCATCTTTGTCATCTGACCACTTTTTTATTAACCGAGTCACTGGTGCTTCCTGCTTTAGTTTTTGCTTATAAGCAGGAATCAGGAGGATAGAGTTATGGTCAGATTTGCCAAATGGAGGGCGAGGGAGAGCTTTGTATGTGTCTCAGTGTGTGGAGTAAAGGTGGTCTAGAGTTTTTTTTCCTCTGGTTGCACATTTAACATGATGGTAGAAATTAGGTAGAACGGATTTAAGTTTCCCTGCATTAAAGTCCCCGGCCACTAGGAGCGCTGCATCTGGATGAGCATTTTCCTGTTGATATATGGCCTTATACAGCTCATTCAGTGCAATCTTAATGCCAGCATTGGTTTGTGGTGGTAAATAGACAGCTATGAAAAATATAGATGAAAACCCTCTTGGTAAATAGTGTGGTCTACAGCTTATCATAAGATACTCTACCTCAGGCGAGCAAAACCTCGAGACTTCCTTAGTATCTGATTTTGTGCACCAGCTGTTGTTTACAAATATACACAGACCGCCACCCCTTGTCTTACCAGAGTCAGCCGTTCTATCCTGCCGATGTAGCGTATAGCCCGCTAGCTGTATGTTGTCCATGTCGTCGTTCAGCCACGACTCAGTGAAACATAAGATATTACAGTTTTTAATGTCCCGTTGGTAGGATAACCGTAATCTTAGGTCATCCAATTTGTTCTCCAATGATTGAAGATTGGCTAATAGGATTGATGGTAGCGGCAGTTTACTCGCTCGCCGTCGGATCTTTACAAGGCACCCCGACCTATGTCCATGATATCTCCGTCTCTTCCTCATGCGAATGACGGGGATTTGGGCCTTCTCGGGTGTCTGTAGGATATCCTTCGCGGCCGCCTCGTTGAAGAAAAAATCTTCGTCCAATACGAGGTGAGTAATCGCTGTCCTGATATCCAGAAGCTCTTTTTGGTTATAAGAGACGATGGCAGAAACATTATGTACAAAATAAATTACAAATAACGCGGAAAAACACACATAATAGTAAAATTGGTTAGAGGGCTGTAAAACGGCAGCCATCTTCTCCATCTTCTCCGGCACTGTTCTGGATTCGTGAATGCAATTGCCAAAATTAAAATATTTGAATGACTAGTATGCTGTGTGATGACATGAACGAATGAATGATTGATACAGTAGCCTGTACACTGAGTATACAAAATATTAAGAACACTTGCCCTTTCCATGACAGACTGACCAGGTGAAAACCAGGTGAAAGATATGATCCCTTATAATTGTCACTTGTTAAATCCACTTCAATCAGTGTAGATGAAGGGGAGGAGACAGGTTAAAGAATGATTTTTAAGCCTTGAGACAACTGAGACATGGATTGTGTATTTGTGCCATTCAGAGGATGGATGGGCATTACAAAAGATTTAAGTGCCTTTCAAACGTGGTATGGTAGCAGGTTCGAGGTGCACCGGTTTGAGTGTGTCAAGAACTGCAACGCTGCTGGGTTTTTCACACTCAACCGTTTCCTGTGTGTATCAAGAATGGCCCACCACCAAAAGAACATCCAGACAACTTAAAACAACTGTGGGAAGCATTGGAGTCAGCATCCCTGTGGAATGCTTTTGACACCTTGTAGAGTCCTTTGAGGCTGTTCTGACTGCGAAAGTGGGTGCAACTCAATATTAGGAAGGTGTTTCTCATCTGTTCCTCAACTCAGTGTATATTGAAATATAGGCCTAAGTAAGTTACGCTAAATAGGACGCACTCTTAGGCCTACAGCTCGATGGTGGTTATACAAGGCTGCTATACTAAGCCTACTAATAACATTGTCCTTTAGACAGAGTGAGATAATCCACCGAAAGGAAAACTCTTCTAAATGCTTTTCTAAATCATCCATACACTTTATATCTACATAAATAAGACAGATCCTGCTTCTGTTGCCTGTGTGAGTGTTTGTTTAACCTCTAAAAGTCTAAGCTGTTGGGTGGGGGATTTCAGTAATTAATAGCCTACAAAACGTTTTTTTCTGAACAAATTGATTTTGTATACTGAACAAAAATATAATCGCAACATGCAACAATTTCAGCGATTTTACTGAGTTACATTTCATATAAGGAATTTAGTCAATTGAAATTAAATCATTACACCCTAATTTATGGATTTCACATGACTGGGCAGGGGCACAGCCAAGGGTGGGCCTGGGAGGGCATAGGCCCACCCACTTAGGCCCAGTCACTCAGAATGAGTATTTTCCCACAAAAGGGCTTTATTACAGACAGAAATATTCCTCAGTTTCATCAGCTGTCCGGTTTCAGATGATCCTGCAGGTGAAGAAGCCGGATATGGAGGTCCTGGGCTGGCGTGGTTACACGTGGTCTGCGGTTGTGAGGCCATTTGGATGTTCTGCCAAATTCTCTAAGATGACATTGGAGGCGGCTTTTGGTAGAGAAATTAACATTCAATTCTCTGGCAACAGCTCTGGTGGACATTCCTGCAGTCAGCATTCCAATTGCACGCTCCTTGAAAACTTGAGACATCTGAGGCATTGTGTTGTGTGGCAAAACTGCACATTTTAGAGTGGCCTTTTTTTGTCCCCAGCACAAGGTGCACCTGTGTAATGATCATGCTGTTTAATCAGCTTCTTGATATGCCACAACTGTCAGGTGGATGGATTATCTTGGCAAATGAAAAATGCTCACTAACAGGTATGTAAACAAATGTGTGCACAAAATTGGACAGAAATAAGATTCTTGTGCATATGGAACAATTTCGGGAATCTTTAATTTCAGCTCAGTTCTTGTGCTTACTTTGCTTCCAGAGGCAGTTTGGAACTCGGTAGTGAGTGTTGCAACCGAGGACAGACAACTCCACTAATTTGAAAGGGTGTCCACATACTTTTGGAGATGTAATGTATCCCTAGCTTAAATTTCCGGATTTTGATGGGGAATTTTTTAAAAACTTAAATTTAAATTGAAAATAATCTCTGACTGCAATGTCTTCCTAGCAGCAGACAGTTGCAGCAAACTCAAACTAAAATTGAAAAACAACCGCATTGCGTCGTTCCTAAGAACAGCCATTAGCCGTGGTATATTGGCCATATACTACAAATTCCAGAGTTGTCTTATTGCTATTATAAACTGGTTATGAACGCAGTTAGAACAGAACAAATAAATGTTGGCATTCAGGGCTCGAATCACGCAGTTTATAATTATGCCATATTGTGGTCTAGTCATTTCATCTCATTTCCTTTTATTTTATTTTATTTTCCATTCGACAGTGAAAGTTATTTGTTTTTACAAATTCCCTTGAACCATTTATTGTTTGTTATGACAAGTTTCTCTGGCATCGAGTAATTCAGTATGTAAGAGAGTATTCGACCACTTAGATGGAGAGTTGATTCATTGTTATTTAATGGTTACAGTACTAGATTCAATGACAGGCAGTACGGACGTAGCCCCTTGTCATCTGAATGACTTCCATAGAAAATCTCTCAGTTTATATAATGCTCTCCGAGCTACTTCTGTCCACAGTTGCCAACCATCATTGAGTGTAACTCATCTACTACAATAGGATCCCCATACATGGTATCGTGTGGCACCCTAGCCAGGCCATTACACCACGTACTCCTTCTAAGATTAGCACCAGTGGCCCCCAATCTATCTTGGCACGCCGACCTTCTGTCTCTCACCCGTGACATCAATAACACAAGGCGTGTCCTTGTCCTCTGTCACTCACATACATCTTATGAGTTTACAGACATTAATAAATCCTGTATCAAAAGTCGTTACATCATTGTTTTAGTGGTGTTGCTATTACATCTATATGGTGTTGCTGCTGGAAATGTGTTCACATTTGAATTTAGAAAGATTTGTGAATACATTTGTGAATAAACTTTCTTTCCGCTCTCATCTGACATTTTCCTTCTCTCTTCTTCGTGGATGTTCTTAGAAAAGCTTCGTTCTGTAGTTCATCAGCTCCAGTTCTTAATGAAACTCTGGTTAGTTGGAGGTGAAGACAAAGAATGATCTCAGATCTATAAACTATTCAGTCAGCTTTAACATTGCCTCAAACTAGTGACCACACCCTCTACTGTTGTTTTACCAGAACAGAGACGTTTCCGAGAAACGTGTGTGCGTGTGTGTGTGTGTGTGTGTGTGTGTGTGTGTGTGTGTGTTGGTTATGGTTTTCAGCGTAGTCACATGGTCTCAAACAACATGATGTGGTACTCGCAACTTCTCTAATACCAGAACATAGACGTTTCAGAGAAACGTGGGTGAGCACGTGCAATTATGCAGGTGTGCATACCTCTACTTAACTAAGGTATAATCTCGTCACTGCCCCTGTGAACCACAGGCTGATTGCAATGTTGAGTAACATACACTCAAATGCATGGAAACACACTCACACAGACTGGCAGACTGACAGACTCACACACAAACACACACACACACACACACACACACACACACACACACACACACACACACAAGCACAATGAATGGGCTATGTCCCAGATCAGGGTTAAGTGCCCTCTAAATGGTAGTCTGTCAGGATCAGAGACATGAGGGTCAGAGACATGAGGGTCAGAGACATGAGGGTCAGAGACATGATGATCAGAGACATGAGGATCAGAGACATGAGGATCAGAGACATGAGGGTCAGAGACATGAGGATCAGAGACATGAGGATCAGAGACATGATGATCAGAGACATGAGGGTCAGAGCTACAGTGGGGAGAACAAGTATTTGATACACTGCCGATTTTGCAGGTTTTCCTACTTACAAAGTATGTAGAGGTCTGACATTTTTATCATAGGTACACTTCAACTGTGAGAGACGGAATCTAAAACAAAAATCCAGAAAATCACATTGTATGATTTTTAAATAATTAATTTGCATTTTATTGCATGACATAAGTATTTGATCACCTACCAACCAGTAAGAATTCCTGCTCTCACACACCTGTTAGTTTTTCTTTAAGAAGCCCTCCTGTTCTCCACTCATTACCTGTATTAACTGCACCTGTTTGAACTCGTTACCTGTATAAAAGACACCTGTCCACACACTCAATCAAACAGACTCCAACCTCTCCACAATGGCCAAGACCAGAGAGCTGTGTAAGGACATCAGGGATAAAATTGTAGACCTGCACAAGGCTGGGATGGGCTACAGGACAATAGGCAAGCAGCTTGGTGAGAAGGCAACAACTGTTGGCGCAATTATTAGAAAATGGAAGAAGTTCAAGATGACGGTCAATCACCCTCGGTCTGGGGCTCCATGCAAGATCTCACCTCGTGGGGCATTAATGATCATGAGGAAGGTGAGGGATCAGCCCAGAACTACACGGCAGGACCTGGTCAATGACCTGAAGAGAGCTGGGACCACAGTCTCAAAGAAAACCATTAGTAACACACTACGCCGTCAAGGATTAAAATCCTGCAGCGCACGCAAGGTCCCCCTGCTCAAGCCAGGCCCGTCTGAAGTTTGCCAATGACCATCTGGATGATCCAGAGGAGGAATGGGAGAAGGTCATGTGGTCTGATGAGACAAAAATAGAGCTTTTTGGTCTAAACTCCACTCGCCGTGTTTGGAGGAAGAAGAAGGATGAGTAAAACCCCAAGAACACCATCCCAACCGTGAAGCATGGAGGTGGAAACATCATTCTTTGGGGATGCTTTTCTGCAAAGGGGACAGGACGACTGTACCGTATTGAGGGGAGGATGGATGGGGCCATGTATCGTGAGATCTTGGCCAACAACCTCCTTCCCTCAGTAAGAGCATTGAAGATGGGTCGTGGCAGGGTCTTCCAGCATGACAACGACCCGAAACACACAGCCAGGGCAACTAAGAGGTGGCTCCGTCAGAAGCATCTCAAGGTCCTGGAGTGGCCTAGCCAGTCTCCAGACCTGAACCCAATAGAAAATCTTTGAAGGGAGCTGAAAGTCCGTATTGCCCAGCGAAAGCCCCGAAACCTGAAGGATCTGGAGAAGGTCTGTATGGAGGAGTGGGCCAAAATCCCTGCTGCAGTGTGTGCAAACCTGGTCAAGACCTACAGGAAACGTATGATCTCTGTAATTGCAAACAAAGGTTTCGGTACCAAATATTAAGTTATGCTTTTCTGATGTATCAAATACTTATGTCATGCAATAAAATGCAAATGAATTACTTAAAAATCATACAATGTGATTTTCTGGATTTTGTCTCTCACAGTTGAACTGTCCCTATGATAAAAATTACAGACCTCTACATGCTTTGTAAGTAGGAAAACCTGCAAAATCGGCAGTGTATCAAATACTTGTTCTCCCCACAGTATGGGGTCAGAGATAGGGGGAAGGTATTGAGAGGGCAGAGAGATTACAGTGAATACAACATATATTTACTGTTGAGTATGTTCAGTTAACTGCACAAAGGCAAACTGAAAGTTAAAAAATGTTTTTCACTTTGTGCCAACCACAGTAGTGTTTCAAAAGCCCCTACAACAACTATTCCCTTAGATACACCCAACCTACCACTACACCCACCCCACCTACCACTACACCCACCCCACCTACCACTACACCCACCCCACCTACCACTACACCCACCCCACCTACCACTACACTTCAGAATAATCACAAAGGGAATGGACAAGTTCATATAGGGCATGAGGAAGACAATTAGGGAGAAAATTCTCTTCAGCTGGTGGTGCTAATAAGAGACAGTGTGGTGGACCGTACAGGAGGTAACATTTACCTGGGTTATATTGACATAAGCTCAGAACCAGTTGTGTTTCAAACATGGTCCTGTTTTTTCAATTGCTGTACTGATCAATGGACAGTTCATTACCATATGTATCAAATTCCCCTTTCAAAACAGGCTGTCAATCTTCTGCTGATAACTGCAATTGTTTTATTCTATTGTCCAGTTTTTAACTAACCTGCTGGCATTCTCGAATGGAATGTGACTGGGTGAAGCAGGACCAATGGGTGAGGATATTTCACCAAGCCCCTTGTAGCTCAGTTGGTAGAGCATGGAGCTTGCAACGCCAGGGTTGTAGGTTTTATTCCCATGGGGGGCCAGTATGAGAAGAAAAAAAAACAGCAGGCCAAATCCGGCCCATGACACAATTCTATCCAGACCGCTCAATGATTTGGGTTGCCAACTCATTTTTGGACCACTACAATACTGCCCGCGATCTAATGCACTACAAGTCATAGCAAAAACTGCCATAGTGCTGCACGTCAAACGGCAGTGCATTGCCACACACAAACCATTCCTCCCAGACACACCCACACATGAGCCAGTCAATGTGCTGTATCATATCATCACTAATGGCACTGACTGAATCTTCTACCGGACCGTCCATGCCAAGGTTCGGTTCCTAAGGGCCATTGCTGTAGCCTACAGAAAATGTCATATTGGTTGTCAAAAAGTTCTAAGATAAAGGATTCACACGCGGGTATAAATCACTACTAAAGGACAATAGGACACACAAGCGAGTATAAATGAGTCAACGGTTGAGTCATCTATTTTATGAAATTACAGCCTGTTGCGCTTGCATTGGTGAATTCAACTTCAATTGTGCTGCTTTCGTGTGTCCGGGTTACAGCACGCAGCGGACGGAAAGTGTAAAGACACATGCCTCAGTCCTAGCTAGGCTACTGAAATGTTGCAGTCTGGCTTCGGTTTTTAAAGCTTGACAATGAAAGCCAAAAAACTAAACCTGCAACAAAACACCACACAAAGGAGAAACATATAGGCATATTACAGCAACATTTGAGCAGTAGCCTAGGCTGGCTACTCAACTACAAGACATGTTGAATGCTGCATTCAACCGCACTTGTGATCCATGCAGTCTAAAAAAAAATGTAAACGTGTTTTAAGCTTAAACGTTACAACAACCTACAGATAGCTACATATTTTTATTTGGAGTTATTACATATTTTTTAATTAGCATCTGCAAGCATAATAGCAAAGGCTGGAAAATATTATTAATATTTTATTTTGTTTTAATATGTTAAAATACTATATACAGCATCATATGTCCATAAGTAGACATTATAAAGGACCATCTTTTTTAATAATAAAAAAAAAAAAATTACAAAACTATTTGGCTATGTCTGGCCCACGAATTCGTTGTGTTTTTTCAATATGGCCCATGGGCTGATTGAGTTTGACACACCTGCTATAATGTATGATAGAAATACAACGCAATTAAATTGTTGCCAGCAGCACAGTTACTATCACCAATGCTGTATATAACATGAAAACAGCCTAACCAGCTCTGCTAGGGCGAGTAAAATGGTCAGAGTGAGGTGTTCTCTCATTTGTGTCTGGAAGTAGCTAGCAAGCTAGCCAACTTTAGCCAATTAGCTTGGCCACTTGACTGCTGTTGTGAGGTCAGAACATTTGGATCAACCGCACTCTTCTGCCAGAGTCTCCAGTGTGCGCTCTCAACGCTCTGAGAGCAAAATGCTCTGAATTTACCCAAGGACAATCTGACAACGCTCGGAATTTACGAACACCCAGAGTGCACTCTGGCACGCCAGAGTGAATTTACAAACACACCCTTATTAAAACTTTTCAAAATGTTTTTGCAAATCACATTATACAATAAATACAAAACAATATGTACTCACTATACTCATAATCATCTGCCATACTTGTTTTTTGTGTACCGAACATTTGTGTACTGAAGTTTATCCCAGGAAAGGTATTTCTGGTCTCGTCTGCCTCACGGATGTCCAGGTGAAGTTGATTCAGGCTAAATGCTTCACTCTCTTGACTTGGAAAAGTGGGTTTCTGGAAAACAGGGATAACACAGCTTTGTCTCTTCCTGGATTAGCCTAAAGGTGTAGCCTGAAGTACACTCTACATTGTAGCTGGTATTTATATAATGACTTCCCCTAGACTCACAGCCCTTCTCATCAGGAGGTGCATTTCCAGTAAAAGGTGTGGCAATGTAGCCTGTGTAACCTGATTCTATTTCTATGTGTGTACCAGTCTGTTTAGCTAACAAAACGGTTGATAGCACCTGGACACTAATGTGATCATAGAGTTCCAATATTTGCATAACCCTTCTGATTGGAGGATGGCTGAGAGGGTTATCAAATCAGGATCAAAATACTCTGATCTCTTCCAGCTCATTCACTCATTAATTATATAATGTTCATATTTTAAGATTACAGAAAGGCCCGTCTGTTTGGCAATGACACAGATTTAAAGATAACCTCATTCAGCTTTTTTGTCTGCCTCACAGATGACCAGGTGAAGTTGACTGATGCTTACAAGCTGCTGTCTTTAAGAAGAGAGTTTGTATTGCAGGAGGTACATGTGGGCATCGTCCCTAATGACACCCTATTCACTTTAGAGTGAACAAAGGCCCTGGTCAAAAGTAGTGCACCATAAAGGGAATATGGTGCCATTTGTGAAGCTTACAACATGTGCTGATGTCTTTCCTCATTCCTCTTTAGATACCTATCTTATCTTTTACCACAGGTGTATGAATGTCTGCTGTGTTTTGAAGCCATCAACATGTCTGAGCATGTATCCTAACAGAGAAAGAGAAACTGTAAATACCTGACACTTTGCCCAGGACCGAGTTTGGAAAACCCTGTTATTTCAGGTCAGGCTCACTGTAGTAGTAATAGAGAACAAGACTATGGCCTGAATTCATTTCAAGGTGTGTTATAGAGCAGGGTTGCTGATCTATAAGAGCGTCTGCTAAATGACTAAAATGTAAAATGTAAATGTAGATGTAAACTTGAGAGAAACCGAAGCGAAATGCCAAGAGTGTGCAAAGCTGTCATCAAGGCAAAGGGTGGCTACTTTGAAGTATCTAAAATCTAAATACATTTTGATTTGTTTAACACTTTTTTGGTTACTACATGATTCCATGTGTTATTTCATAGTTTTGATGTCTTCACTATTATTCTACAATGTAGAAAATAGTAAAAATAAAGAAAAACCCTTGAATGAGTAGGTGTGTCCAAACTTTTTGACTGGTCCTGTATATCCCTACAAACCCACTACCCATAATACATACACCACAAAAACATACATTCCCAATCAATACGTACTATGTATCCCCACTAAATACACCCCCACTAAAAAAAAATATGGTCAACACCGGGGCTGCGTTCAGAAAACGGTTCTGATTTGAGTTGAGGAACGTTGTAACTATGGTGATGAGAGGGTTATTGTGTACAGTGCAGCAGGAGTTTTATGTTAACATTTTCCATGGTCACACCCTGCCACGGCCACCCTGCCAAACGGCTAACATATCTATAACATTGCAAATGGTTTTGAAAGAACTGTTATATCATTCAGTATGTACCATTGCCATACATAGCAAAACGTTAAGACCAACTGAACTCACCGCTGGTGTTTTAAAAGCCAATCATCTCCTTAGTGCATTCAAATTGACTGGCCTCCAGCTATTCTGGTGAAGAATAAAACCTCCCTAGTACTGTTGTGGCTAGACTGCTGAACTCTGCCCATCTCCAGTGAAACAGTAGTAAGATACTTGACATTCATCTACCTTTATTTAAGCTATACCTGCTGCCACCTTTAGAACTAATCCTATACTGGCTGCTATACCACCCGTAATAGCAGTTAGAAGTACCCTGACTGTTAAACACTTTAAATCTCTGAATCGCTGAAGTTTTGTGTGCAGCTGTATGCTTTATTTTTGTCGTGGTAGATGACATGTACCCCTCTGGGAAGAGCATGGAAACTACATCTATGGCAGTTTTTATTTTAAGAGCTATATCAACTATTTTTTCTGCTACTCCTAGAAAATATATATTTTCTTCTCTCTTCTTCCGCTCCTCCTCCCGTTTCCTCCTCTCCTCCTCCTGTCTCTTCCTCTCCTCCCCCTGTCTTCTCTCTGATCTTTCTCTGAGTCTCTGAGTCATAGTCAGCACTGGTATAGTGTTTCCCTCCATTGTACTCCACCATCTCCTCAATCTTCTCCAGCAGCTCTGTAACCTGAGTGATGTCTCTTCTCTTGTCATTGATTAGGGAGTGATATCTTACATTTACATTTATATTTTAGTCAATTAGCAGACGCTCTTATCCAGAGCGACTTACATACGTGCATACATTTTTTTATTTTTTGTCATACCCCCCGTGGGAATCGAACCCACAACTGAGCTACATCCCTGCAGGCCATTCCCTCCCCTACCCTGGACGACGCTGGGCAAATTGTGCACCGCCCCATGGGCCTCCCGGTCGCGGACGGCTACGACAGAGCCTGGATTCGAACTAGGATCTCTAGTGGCACAGCTAGCACTGCGATGCAGTGCCTTAGACCACTGCGCCACAGCTGGTGACAAGCCGCCGTAGCTCTGGGCTCTGTTTTAGAAACTCCTCCACTGATTTCCCCTCCAGTTGATCTCCATGTGTGAACAGCAAGATGGTGTACATTGAGGCTTCTTCTCCAAAGTTCTCCTGGATCCACTTCACAGTGTTCCTCTCCTCCTCTGTGAACCTCCCCAGTCTGATCACTAGCAGGAACACATGGGGTCCTGGGACTGACATGTAGATGGCCTTTTCTATTTCATTATTCATTTCCGTATCAGTTTTGTGTCAAAGAGTCCTGGTTTGTCAATCACATTGATCTTCTTTCCAGCCACCTGTCTACTATGTTTCATACAGTGTGAGGTAACAGACTTGGGGGAGAGTTCTTCTTTAAACCCCTCTCTCCCCAGGATGGTGTTTCCTGTTGCACTCTTCCCTGATCCAGTCTTCCCTACCAGAACTATCCTCAGGTCAGAGGGATGCCCTGAATCTGTGAAAACAGACAAGACGTGCTTGAGTTGATAGTGAGTGTCTTGATAAAAGGCTACTGAAAACGGTGTTTGTGTGTACGTGGATGCATGTGTGTGTGTACCTTGGCATTGACCAGTGAAGAGTGTCAACAGCAACAGAATCTTCAGAGTCCCTCCTCTTCCTCGTTCCATCTCTGTTACAGCGGCCAATCAAAACATAGAAACAGACGATGACCTCATTACAAAAAACAAAGTCCACATTTCTTCAATGACTCATCCAATAGTTTTTGGCTGAGTTCCAAAGTTTACAGATGAGGATAAACTAAACTAGAATTTCTTCTCAGCTATTTGACTTTCAAACATCCTAAATGATAGAAGGAGTAATGAATGCTATGTGGTGTAACTGTTGTAAAACACAATACATTTCCTAACAACATAGCTCATTGATTGGTGCCACACTTTTCCCCTAGCCCTATAGCTAAAACACCTGACCAGTGTTCAGTAGGATGCAACGTTTTGGAACGTTCAGATAGAAATATGTGATGTAGAACAAACATGTCTCTCTGACATGTAGAATGAGGAATCACATCGGCTCTATTCATGTCATTTCTATCTGCAACGTTCAACAACGTTTGACAACTGAACATGGAGTTCATTTAACTAATTCCATTCTAACCTGAAGACCATGTTTAGTTGATTATTGGAGTCAGGTGTGTCTAGTGATGTCATCGTTTGATTATTTATGCATGAATGTCAACAGACCTGGTATCAATAACATGTTTACTTAATACTGTGCTACAGTTATAAAACATTTTGAGAGTGTTGCTAAGCAAAAATAATTCAACTCAGGACAGGCAGAATCTGAATTCTGATTGGATGTCGCTATTATCAAGCTCCTCCTGACAACTCACAACCTTGGCTGTCTGCCCAGAATCAGAAGGCCAAAGCTCTAAATAAAATAAAATAAAATGTGTCGGAAACAGAGATGCCACCTTAAGGGGAAAAAGGTATATGAAATGTTCAAAACAAAATGTTTAAATGTAACTATGTAGTTGCCTAGTCTGGTCCCAGATCTGTTTTGTTCTCTTTCCACCTCCATTGATCACTATCAAGCCATGACAATGAGTGACAATGAGTTGGAATGATAGCACAAACAGATTGGCACTCAGGTTAATATTTGAGTACAGACATAGGATCTTAATTCTACCCACCACTGTGACCTGTACGCTCTTGTTGGCTGGTCCTCACTACATATTCGTCGCCAAACCCACTGGCTCCAGGCCATCTATAAATCACTGCTAGGCAAATCCCCGCCTTATCTTAGCTCATTGGTCACCATAGCAACACCCACCCGTAGTCTGCGCTCCAGCAGGTATATCTCACTGGTCATTCCCAAAGCCAACACCTCCTTTGGCCGCCATTCCTTCCAGTTCTCTGCTGCCAATGACTGGAACGAATTGCAAAAATCTCTGAAGCTGGAGACTCTTATCTCCCTCAATAACTTTAAGCATCAGTTGTCAGAGCACCTTACCGATCACTGCACCTGTACACAGCCCATCTGAAATTAGCCCACCCAACTACCTCATCCCTATATTGTTATTTATTTTGCTCTTTTGCACATAATCTCTTGCACATCTAGCATTCCAGTGTTAATACTATTGTAATTATTCTGCACTATAGCCTATTTATTGCCTTACCTCCATAACTTGCTTCATTTGCACACACTGTATATATATTTTCTGTTGTATTTCTGACTTTATGTTTTTTACCCCATATGTAACTCTGTGTTGTTTTTTATTGCACTACTTTGCTTTATCTTGGCCAGGTCGCAGTTGTAAATGAGAACCTGTTCTCAACTGGCTTACCTGGTTAAATAAAGGTTAAATAAAAAAATAAAAAAATAAAAATCACTCATATGTTGCTGAGAATTTTCCTGCACAGCAGTTAATGCAAACTTGTACTATATTTGAGTTTTAAAGGTGCACTATGCAGGAATCGCTCCACCATTTCCTGGTTGCTAAAATTCTAATAGTTTGAATAATTTCAGTTTATTTGACAAAACAAGCAGTCATTTTGTAGAGAATCATTGTACCATCTAAACCGCTGTGAAATTTATTTTCCATAAGCAAAAATATAGTATTTTCAGCAGTTTGAAGCTTGTGTAAAAAACCAAAACTAAAATACGCAAAAACGAAACTTAAGCACAGGAAGCATAGAAATAGCACACATAGAACACATCTACCGCTTCTTAGACTTGCTTTCGATGGGAACGACAGATCTATAACTCACATTTCTCTATGAATTTGGTTGGGTCACCCAAAAAGTTACATATTGTAGCTATAAAAAGTTTGCTAAAGTTTGCCACTTTGATATTTCAGACTTGATTTGCCCTAATGAAAAATGAATCAACATAAAAAAAATAATGTACATGAATTTTAATCCACATAATAATTCACATTTCCTGTTGCTGCAAGATGATTTTCCTGCTGTAGCAAACTGGCTCAAATTAAGATCCTACATCTGTTGGTCTACACCAGTGGTTCTCAACCAGGGCTCTGTCCCTGCAGTAGGACTACACCACTGGTTCTCAACCAGGGCTCTGTCCTTGCAGTAGGACTACACCAGTGGTTCTCAACCAGGACTCTGTTCCAGCAGCAGGACTACACCAGTGGTTCTCAACCAGGGCTCTGTCCCTGCAGTAGGACTACACCAGTGGTTCTCAACCAGGACTCTGTTCCAGCAGCAGGACTACACCAGTGGTTCTCAACCAGGACTCTGTCCCTGCAGTAGGACTACACCAGTGGTTCTCAACCAGGACTCTGTCCCTGCAGTAGGAGTACACCAGTGGTTCTCAACCAGGGCTGATAGGACCCCTAAGGGTACTTGGCCTATCCACAGGAGGTACTTGAGAAGAGTCATGAGGCCATTGAGTTTACTGAAAAAATGCACATGAGGTGGGTACTCCGGGCAGAGAAAAATGTGCTTGGTGGTACAGTAATCGAAAAACCTTGAGAACCACTGGGCTTCAAAGCACAGACACATTACAATAACAGAACTCACTGTTCTCATCTAGTGTTGTGTTCAAGGTCACCACTAGAAGGACTCCACAGACCAGAGAGTGTTGCTTGGAGAGAAAAAAAAACATTCAGCACAGGCAGAGTCTGAATTCTGATTGGGTGTCACTGGTATCACATCAAGGCATTGGCTATCTGCCCAGAATCAGAAGAAAGGCCAAAGCTCTAAATAAAATAAAATAAAATGTGTCGGACACAGAGATGCCACCTTAAGGGGAAAAAGGTATATGACATTTTCAAAACAGCATTTTTAAATGTAACTATGTAGTTGCCTAGTCTGGTCCCAGATCTGTTTTGTTCTCTTTCCACCTCTATTGATCACTATCAAGCCATGACAATGAGTGACAATGAGTTGGAATGATAGCACAAACAGACTGACACTCAGGGTAATAGTTGCCTAGGTCTTCTAATGTAATTGTTGTAGTCATAATTGTACCACGAGCCAAAGAACAATAAGTAGTTCAGTTGTTATAAGACATGTATTACAAACTCCTCACAATGGCTTGCAAATTACTTGGATTTTCTTGAAAAAATTATTTTGTACAAAGCAAAGACATGGGTATGCACTGTATTAATCTACTCTTCTGCTACACTTAAGCCACTGAGTGAATGTCCCATTCCAACCTCTTATCTTCCATATCTTTATATACTTTATATACCATGGTGTTTCAGTCTTTTTTTAAGGCATTGAAGCATGAAAATGCCCCCGTTAAAACAGCTGCAACAGGAACTACTACTGGTGTTGCTACAACCGTCAGAACAACTGCTGTTGCTGTCAACACGCCATCTTAAATCTCCTTCTTCTTGACTTTATATTTCCACTCATTCTGTCTCCTGTTATTTCCTCCACTTCTCAGAACAAACAGACTTTAACAAGACACAAAGAGACACGTATACATGAAGTGTCGAACAAGATCAATTCATTTTATTATAGTCTTGTTGACAATATGGAAACATATAACACTGGATACACATGTCACGACCGTCTATGAAGTATGACCAAAGCGCAGCGTTGGGAGTGAACATCTTGACTTTAATAATTCAACACGAGAATACAAAACAAACCACGATCGTGAAGTCCTCAGTGACAACTACTGAACAATGAACAAAAACACACAACCCCAAGGTGAACAATGACAGTTTAAATATGGCTCCCAATCAGAGATAACGAGCCGACAGCTGACACTCGTTACCACTGATTGGGAGTCACTCAACCAAACACAGAAACAACCAATAACCACCCAACCAACCCAAACACAACAATACTTAACACACTCTGGCTAAAATACCAAGTCCCGGAACCAGAGCGTGACAACACACACTGATTAACCTCAAATCATAAAAGATAGGAAAGTCAAATGAAGACTACTTTATGAATTGTCAACAATAAAATACAGATTACTTACTGGTTAACTGATGATGATGATTTCTTTCATATTTTTTTTTTTTTGGGGGGGGGGGATGTATGAACAGAAATAATAAAGAAATGCATAATGGAAAATGTATTATTATGATTATGATTATTATTATAGAATTATCTCCCCACTGCTGTTTGCATTGGCAATTGAACCGTTTGCAGAAATAATTAGACAGGACCCAAACTTAACAGGTATCAGTATTAATATAAACTAAACTTATTTGCAGATGATCTCCTGATATACCTGACCAATATTGAAAACTCAATGCCCCCTTTGCTACACATATTTTCATATTTATTCTAAAATCTCAGAATATAAAATGTATGTGGAAAACAACGAAATAATGGCAATTGGAAAAATCTAAAAAAGAACTCAGGATCTACAGCAATCCTTTAAGTGGACCACAAAAATATGAAATACTTCGGATGCTTAATAAGTGACAGCAAACAACACATGCGTATATACTGATCAAAAATACACTGCTCAAAAAAATGAAGGGAACACTTAAACAACACAATGTAACTCCAAGTCAATCAAACTTCTGTGAAATCAAACTGTCCACTTAGGAAGCAACACTAATTGACAATAAATGTCACATGCCGTTGTGCAAATGGAATAGACATCAGGTGAAATCTATAGGCAATTAGCAAGACACCCCCAATAAAGGACTGGTTTTGCAGGTGGTGACCACAGACCACTTCTCAGTTCCTATGCTTCCTGGCTGATGTTTTGGTCACTTTTGAATGCTGGCGGTGCTTTCACTCTAGTGGTAGCATGAGACGGAGTCTACAACCCACACAAGTGGCTCAGGTAGTGCAGCTCTCATCCAGGATGGCACATCAATGCGAGCTGTGGCAAGAAGGTTTGCTGTGTCTGTCAGCGTAGTGTCCAGAGCATGGAGGCGCTACCAGGAGACAGGCCAGTACATCAGGAGACGTGGAGGAGGCCGTAGGAGGGCAACAACCCAGCAGCAGGACCGCTACCTCCACCTTTGTGCAAGGAGGAGCAGAAGGAGCACTGCCAGAGCCCTGCAAAATGAAATTGGCAAATTCGCCACTGGCGCCCTGTGCTCTTCACAGATGAAAGAAGGTTCACACTGAGCACGTGACAGACGTGACAGAGTCTGGAGACGCCGTGGAGAACGTTCTGCTGCCTGCAACATCCTCCAGCATGACCAGTTTGGCGGTGGGTCAGTCATGGTGTGGGGTGGCATTTTTTGGGGGGGCCGCACAGCCCTCCATGTGCTCGCCAGAGGTAGCCTGACTGCCATTAGGTACCGAGATGAGATCCTCAGACCCCTTGGGAGACCATATGCTGGTGCGGTTGGCCCTGGGTTCCTCCTAATGCAAGACAATGCTAGACCTCATGTGGCTGGAGTGTGTCAGCAGTTCCTGCAAGAGGAAAGCATTGATGCTATGGACTGGCCCGCCCGTTCCCCAGTCCTGAATCCAATTGAGCACATCTGGGACATCATGTCTCGCTCCATCCATCAACGCCACGTTGCACCACAGACTGTCCAGGAGTTGGCGGATGCTTTAGTCTAGGTCTGGGAGGAGATCCCTCAGGAGACCATCCGCCACCTCATCAGGAGCATGCCCAGGCGTTGTAGGGAGGTCATACAGGCACGTGGATTCCACACACACTACTGAGCCTCATTTTGACTTGTTTTAAGGACATTACATCAAAGTTGGATCAGCCTGTAGTGTGGTTTTCCACTTTAATTTTGAGGGTGACTCCAAATCCAGACCTCCATGGGTTGATACATTTGATTTCCATTGATAATTTTTGTGTGATTTTGTTGTCAGCACATTCAACTATGTAAAGAAAAAAGTATTTAATAAGATTATTTCATTCATTCCGATCTAGGATGTGTTATTGTAGTGTTCCCTTTATTTTTTTGAGCAGTGTATAAACGCAACATGCAACAATGTCTAAGTTTTTACTGAGTTACACTTCATATAAGGAAATCAATTGAAATAAAATCATTAGGCCCTAATCTATGGATTTCACATGACTGGGCAGGGGCACAGACATGGGTGGGCCTTGGAGGGCGTAGGCCCACCTACTTGGCAGCCAGGCCCACCCACTGGGGAGCCATGCCCAGCCAAACATAAATATTTTTTTCTGCACAAAAGCGCCTTATTACAGACAGACATACTCCTCAGCAACTTTGGGAGCCATGCCGTTCTAGAGAGGTTTATTCTACCTGTAAGATTTATGGGAAGATTATTCCATTTAATTAGATCTGCTTTCATATTGTTGAGTAATGGGATAAAGTCATCTTTGTATACACTGTTGGTCCAATTTTAATAAAAGATCCCAGAAATGTTCCATACGCACCTAAAGCGTATTTCTCTCAAATGTTGTGCACACATTTGTTTACATCCCTGTTAGTGAGCATGTCTCCTTTCCCAAGATAATCCATCCACCTGACAGGTGTTGCATATCAAGAAGCTGATTAAACAGAATTATCATTACACAGGTGCACCTTGTGCTGCAGACAATAAAAGGCCACTCTAAAATGTGCAGTTTTGTCACACAACACAATGCAACAGATGTCTCAAGTTTTGAGGGAGTGTGCAATTGCCATGCTGACTGCAGGAATGTTCACCAGAGCTGTTGCCAGAGAATTTAATGTTAATTGCTTTAGAAAATTTGGCAGTACGTCCAACCGTCCTCACAACCACAGACCACGTGTATGGCGTTGTGTGGAACACCGGTTTGCTAATGTCAACGTTGTGAACAGAGTACCTCATGGTGCCAGTAGGGTTATGGTATGGGCAGGCATAAGCTACGAACAACGAACACAATTAAATTTTATCGATGGCAATTTGAATGCACAGAGATACCGTGACGAGATCCTGAGGCCCATTGTCATGCCATTCATCCGCCTGCCATCATCTTATGTTTCAGCATGATAATGCACGGCCCTGTGTCGCAAGGATATGTACACAATTCCTGGAAGCTGAAAATGTCCCAGTTTTTCCATGGCCTGTATACTCACCAGACATGTCACCCATTGAGCACGTTTGGGATGCTCTGTATCAACGTGTTCCAGTTTTTGCCAATATCCAGGAATTTCGCACAGCCATTGAAGCGGAGTGTGACAACATTCCACAGGTCACAATCAACAGCCTGATCAACTCTATGCGATGGAGATGTGTCACACTGCATGAGGCAAATACTGACTGGTTTTCTGATCCACGCCCCTACTTTATGTTTAAGGTATCTGTGACCAACAGATGCATATCTGTATTCCCAGTCATGTGAAATCCATAGATTAGGGCCTAATGAATGTATTAATTAATTGACTGATTTCCTTGTATGAAATGTAACTCAGTAAAATCTTTGAAATTGTTGCATGCTACTTTTATGTTTTTGTTCAGTATATTAATAACAAATGTAATATTTAAAAAATATTGAATAAATAATAAAAGTAGATATGTGAAATAAAGTGGAACTGATTGATGAAAAAGTAAACCCATTGGAATGTACAGTGCCTTGAAAATGCATTCATCCCCCTTGGCATTTTCCCTATTTTGTTGTATTACAATCTGTAATTTAAATGGATTTATATTTGGATTTCATGTAATGGACATACACAAAATAGTCCAAATTGGTGAAGTGAAATGAAAAAAATTACTTGTTTCAAAAAATTCTAAAAAATAAATAACAGAAAAGAGGTGCTCGCATATGTATTCACCCCCTTTGCTATGAAGCCCCTAAATAAGATCTGGTGCAACCAATTACCTGCAGAAGTCACATAATTAGTTAAATAAAGTCCACTTGTGTGCAATCTAAGTGTCACATGATCTCAGTATATATACACCTGTTCTGAAAGGCCCCAGAGTCTGCAACACCACTAAGCAAGGTGCACCACCAAGCAAGCGGCACCATGAAGACCAAGGAGCTCTCCAAACAGGTCAGGGACAAAGTTATGGAGAAGTACAGATCAGGGTTGGGTTATAAAAAAATATCAGAAACTTTGAACATCCCACGGAGCACCATTAAATCCATTATTAAAAAATTGAAAGAATATGGCACCACAACAAACCTGCCAAGAGAGGACCTTCCACCAAAACTCACGGACCAGGCAAGGAGGGCATTAATCAGAGAGGCAACAAAGAGACCAAAGATAACCCTGAAGGAGCTGCAAAGCTCCACAGCGAAGATTGGAGTATCTGTCCATAGGACCACTTTAAGCCGTACACTCCACAGAGCTGGGCTTTACGGAAGAGTGGGCAGAAAAAAGCCATTGCTTAAAGAAGAAAATAAGCAAAGACGTTTGGTGTTTGCCAAAAGCCATGTGGGAGACACCCCAAACATATGGAAGAAGATACTCTGATCAGATTAGACTAAAATTGAGCTTTTTGGCAATCAAGGAAAACACTATGTCTGACGCACACCCAACACCTCTCATCACCCGAAGAACACCATCCCCACAGTGAAGCACAGTGGTGGCAGCATCATGCTGTGGTGATGGTTTTCATATGCAGGGCCTGGGAAACTGGTCTGAATTGAAGGAATGATTGATGGCGCTAAATACAGGGAAATTCTTGAGGGAAACCTGTTTCAGTCTTCCAGAGATTTGAGACTGGGACATTGACACTAAGCATACTGCTAAAGCAACACTCAAGTGGTTTAAGGGGTAACATTTAAATGTCTTGGACTTAAAGATTGCTGTACACCAGCGGAACCCATACAACTTGAAGGAGCTGGAGCAGTTTTGCCTTGAAGAATGGGCAAAAATCCCAGTGGCTAGATGTGCCAAGCTTATAGAGACATTCCCCAACAGACTTGCAGCTGTAATTGCTGCAAAAGTTGGCTCTACAAATTATTGACTTTGTGAATAGTTATGCACGCTCAGGTTTTCAGTGTTTTGGTCTTATTTCTTGTTTGTTTCAAAGGGTGGCCATTTGATTAATTGTTCAGCAGTCTTATCGCTTGGGGGTATAAGCTGTTAAGGAGCCTTTTGGACCTAGACTTGGCGCTCTTGTACCGGTTGCTGTGCGGTAGCAGAGAGAACAGTGTATGACTTGGGTGACTGGAGTCTTTGATAATCCTTTGGGCCTTCCTCTGACACTGCCTAATATACAAGTCCTGGATGGCAGGAAGCTTGGCCACAGTGATGTACTGGGCCGTACGCACTACCCTCTGTAGTTCCTTACAGTCGGATGCCGATTAGTTGCCATACCAGGCGGTGATGCAACCGGTCAGGATGCTCTCGATGGTGCAGCTGTAGAACTTTTGAGGATCTGGGGACCAATGCAAAAACTTTTCAGTCTCCTGAGGGGGAAAAGGCGTTGTCATGCCCTCTTCACGACTTTCTTGGTGTGTTTGGACTATGGTAGTTTGTTTAGTTTGTTCTAAAGGGGGCATATAAGCTGACAATGAAAGCTCTTACAATATTCGACCTCAGACTGGGACGAAAGTTCACCTTCCAAAAGGGCAACGACCCTATGCACACAGCCAAGACAACGCAGGAGTGGGTTCGGTACAAGTCTCTGTATGCCCAGCCAGAGACCGGACTTGAACCCGATCTAATATATCTGGAGAGACCTGAAAATAGCTGTGCAGCGACAATCCCCATCCAACCTAACAGAGCTCGAGAGGATCTTCAGAGAAGAATGGGAAATTCCCCAAATACAGGTGTGCCAAGCTTGTAGCGTCATACCCAAGAAGACTCGAGGCTGTAATCGCTGCCAAAGGTGCTTCAACAAAGTACTGAGTAAAGGGTCTGAAAACGTATGCACCTGTACCGTCCTGTTTTTGCTTTGTCTTTATGAGGCATTGTGTGTAGATTGAGGAGGGAAAACAACTATTTAACTACTTAGCTGCTTTAATTTGTCCATGTGTATCTTGCATATCCCAATGCCCGTAGAGAGCCAGGTTCAAAGCCAGGGTCAGCCATTATTAACGTCATCCCTGGAGCAATTTAGGTTAAGTGCCTTGCTCAAGGGCACAATGAGAAATGTTTCACCTTGTCTGCTCCTGGAGTTGATCCAGCGACCTTTCGGTTACTGGCCCAATGGTCTGACCTTAGGTAGCAGTACAGAACAACACTATGGCCTGGATTCAATCCAATGTGTGTTATAGAGCAATGCACTAGACAGCTGACAATGCCCCCAAGGCAATTTCCCCATTCACAGAGATCAAAGTTATGGTAAATGCATACAAATGTCTGCTGAAGTTGCATTGTCAGCTGTCCAGTGCTCTATAACACGCCTTGTATTGAATCCCAGCCTATGTGTGTCTATACAGTATTGAATTGAATCCCAGCCTGTGTGTCTATACAGTATTGGTTTGAATCCCAGCCTATGTGTGCCTATACAGTTTACCATCATTTCTTATTTTGATAGTGGAGTCTCTTCTGGATCTAAAGTACAGTTGCAATCAAATATATTGTCACCCTTGCACTTTACAATGGAGTGCAATGGAGCAGAATGTTTTGTTTTCTCTTTACAAAACTGGTTGAATGGCTATCTTTACCCTGTAGGAACCTTTAACTTACCACAGGTGAGATAAATTGCACATTAAACGAGAATCACTTGCCTCCAAACTAATTAATTTGAATTCTGAATAATTCAGTCAAGGTAATTTATTGACTTTAAAGTGAAAAATCTCCATTTGAGTTTAGATACTCTTTTTGGGGTCCTGTGCAGTTGTTAATCAAACAAATACATGTGTGAACACCAAAATACTTTTTCAATTTCAACTTATTTAGAAAAATATTGAATTGTGCAAGGGTGCCAATATTAATGACTGCAACAGCAATTGCACTGTTATTATGATTTTGTTACAGAAGTAGCAAGAACTCCAATCATTCCAATCATTCACCATGATCGTCTGTCACGACTTCGGCCGAGGCTGCCCCCCCTCCTTGTTCGGGCAGGCTTCGACGTTCGTCGTCACCGGCTTAACGGCACTGCCGCCCAAATGATCATCACAATTGTCTCGTCTTGTCAATCACACACACCTGGTGTTAATTGTGAGAGTATGTAGCTCGGCAGAGCTACTCATAACATTGTGTTGCCAGGGTAGATTTTCCCCCTGTGCCTATGTATTATTGGATTCCGTTACAGTGTAATTGCCAGGGATGTTTGTTTCCCCTGTGCCTGTTTCGTTGATCGCTATTGGAGCGCATTTGTGTGTCAACGAAGGAATAAACTCTGTATTCGGTTCTTCAGGCCGTCCAACGCCTGGAGAGGAGATGACCCGATCTGTCGAGACCAGCTGGCCAAACGGATCCAGCCACCTACACCCCAGCACCCAGAGGGATCCAGATATCCCGACCACGGGCGTTTGATGGGACGGCAGCGCTGTGCCATGGATTCCTCCTCCAATTGGAGCTTTACTTCACCAGCATCAGACCGGCGCCATCGGAGCGGGAGAAGATGTCCGTCCTCGTTTCCTGCCTCTGTGGGAAAGCCCTGGAATGGGCCAACGTGTTGTGGAACGAGGGCGGAGCCGCGTTGGAGGACTACAGGGTGTTCGCTCACCTCTTTCGGGCGGTCTTCGATCACCCGCCCAAGGGTCGAGAGGCACCTGACGCAGGGAACGAGGACCGCGCAGGACTTCGCGTTGGAGTTTCGGACGCTGGCAGCGGGGTCCGGGTGGAACGAGCGGGCCCTGATCGACCATGTCCGGTGCCATCTGCTGGAGGATGTCCGACGGTGGTGTCCTTCGATAAACTGGTGGACATGGCCATTCGTAAGGACAACCTGCTGGCAGCCAGAGGACGTCCGTGGTAGGGGTCTGCCCGTTTCCCTCCGGACGACTCGGATCCCGAGCCGATGGAGCTGGGTGGAGCCGCCGGCCGAGAGAGCGGAGGAGGACAGCGACAGTGCCACTCTGGTGGCATGAAGGGACAGTACACCACACGTCGTAGTCAACATTCTTTTGGGCCGGGAGGTCAGGCAGGGCACTCACGCATCACCCGAGGTATCGAACACCCACACTTGTTCAGAGCCCTCTGTTGCGCGCTGTATCCTACCTATCCACTTTCCCGATATCATGGTAGTTCCCCAGTGTAAGGCGCTAGTCGATTCAGGCGCAGCTGGGAACTTTACGGACAGGGCATTCGCACGCCATCAAGGCATTTCATTGGTTCCACTCCCCATCAGAGCGCTCGATAGTCGACGATTAGGGTCTGGGTTTGTTACGGAAGTCACTATACCGGTCACCATGATCACCCAGGAGACTCATTGTGAGCAGGTTATTTTTTCGATTATTGAATCTCCTGCTTTCCCTGTGGTATTAGGTATCCCTTGGCTAGCACTCCATAACCCCACCTTCTCATGGCCGCAGAGGGCTCTCACGGGGTGGTCACATGAATGTCAGGGTAGGTGTCTAGATGTTTCCGTTGGTGCAACCACGGTGGAAAGTCCAGACGGTACCTCAACCGTGCGCATTCCCACCGAATACCTTGATTTGGCGCACACATTTTCCAAGACGCGTGCTACTAAATTATCACCTCATCGGCCGGGGGATTGCGCGATAGACCTTCGGGTAGACGCTGTACCTCCCAGGAGTCATGTGTACCCCCTGTCGCAGGCTGAAACGGAGGCTATGGAAATATATGTCTCAGAGTCCCTGGGCCAGGGGTAGATATGTCCCTCCACTTCACCCGCCTCCTCGAGTTTCTTCTTTGTGAAGAAGAAAGACGGCGGTCTGCGCCCGTGCACTGATTATCTATCACTGAACAAGGAGACGATTAGATTTAAAGTGGGGGAAAAAAGTATTTAGTCAGCCACCAATTGTGCAAGTTCTCCCACTTAAAAAGATGAGAGAGGCCTGTAATTTTCATCAGAGGTACACGTCAACTATGACAGACAAAATGAGAAGAAAAAAATCCAGAAAATCACATTGTAGGATTTTTTATGAATTTATTTGCAAATTACGGTGGAAAATAAGTATTTGGTCAATAACAAAAGTTTCTCAATACTTTGTTATATACCCTATGTTGGCAATGACACAGGTCAAACATTTTCTGTAAGTCTTCACAAGGTTTTCACACACTGTTGCTGGTATTTTGGCCCATTCCTCCATGCAGATCTCTTCTAGAGCAGTGATGTTTTGGGGCTGTCGATGGGCAACACGGACTTTCAACTCCCTCCAAAGATTTTCTATGGGGTTGAGATCTGGAGACAGGCTAGGCCACTCCAGGACCTTGAAATGCTTCTTACGAAGCCACTCCTTCGTTGCCCGGGCGGTGTGTTTGGGATCATTGTCATGCTGAAAGACCCAGCCACGTTTCATCTTCAATGCCCTTGCTGATGGAAGGAGGTTTTCACTCAAAATCTCACGATACATGGCCCCATTCATTCTTTCCTTTACACGGATCAGTCGTCCTGGTCCCTTTGCAGAAAAACAGCCCCAAAGCATGATGTTTCCACCCCCATGCTTCACAGTAGGTATGGTGTTCTTTGGATGCAACTCAGCATTCTTTGTCCTCCAAACACGACGAGTTGAGTTGTTCCAAAAAATTATATTTTGGTTTCATCTGACCATATGACATTCTCCCAATCCTCTTCTGGATCATCCAAATGCACTCTAGCAAACTTCAGACGGGCCTGGACATGTACTGGCTTAAGCAGGGGGACACGTCTGGCACTGCAGGATTTGAGTCCCTGGCGGCGTAGTGTGTTACTGATGGTAGGCTTTGATACTTTGGTCCCAGCTCTCTGCAGGTCATTCACTGGGTCCCCCCGTGTGGTTCTGGGATTTTTGCTCACCGTTCTTGTGATCATTTTGACCCCACGGGGTGAGATCTTGCGTGGAGCCCCAGATCGAGGGAGATTATCAGTGGTCTTGTATGTCTTCCATTTCCTAATAATTGCTCCGACAGTTGATTTCTTCAAACCAAGCTGCTTACCTATTGCAGATTCAGTCTTCCCAGCCTGGTTCAGGTCTACAATTTTGTTTCTGGTGTCCTTTGACAGCTCTTTGGTCTTGGCCATAGCGGAGTTTGGAGTGTGACTGTTTGAGGTTGTGAACAGGTGTCTTTTATACTGATAACAAGTTCAAACAGGTGCCATTAATACAGGTAACGAGTGGAGGACAGAGGAGCCTCTTAAAGAAGAAGTTACAGGTCTGTGAGAGCCAGAAATCTTGCTTGTTTGTAGGTGACCAAATACTTATTTCCCACCATAATTTGCAAATAAATTCATTACAATGTGATTTTCAGGATTTTCTTTTCTCAATTTGTCTGTCATAGTTGACGTGTACCTATGATGAAAATTACAGGCCTCTCTCATCTTTTTAAGTGGGAGAACTTGCACAATTGGTGGCTGACTAAATACTTTTTTCCCCCACTGTAGTTATCCTCTCCCCCTCATTCCTTCAGTGATCGAGTCAATGCATGGGGTGCGCTTCTTCACAAGGCTAGATCTCAGGAGTGCGTACAACCTGGTGCGTGTTCGGGATGGGGACGAGTGGAAGACGGCATTCAGCACAACCACGGGGCATTATGAATACCTGGTGATGCCGTACGGTTTGATGAATGCTCCATCCGTCTTCCAGTCCTTTGTGAACGAGGTGTTTCGGGACATGCTTGGTCGCGGTGTAGTGGTCTACATCAATGACATCCTGGTGTATTCCGCTACTCGCGCCGAGCATGTGTCCCTGGTTCGCAAAGTGCTGGCCAGTCTGTTGGAAAATGACCTTTATGCCAAGGCAGAGAAGTGTATGTTTTTCCAGCAGTCCGTCTCCTTCCTTTGATACCGCATTACCACCTCAGGTGTGGATAGGGAGATCGCATTTCAGCCGTGCGTAATTGGCCGACTCCAACCACGGTTAAGGAGGTGCAGCGATTCCTTGGCTTTGCCAACTACTACCGAAGGTTTATCAGGGGCTTTGGCAAGGTCGCAGCTCCCATCACATCCCTGTTGAAGGGTGGGCCGTCCCGGCACCGCTGGTCTGCTGAGGCGGATATGGCCTTCAGGAGACTGCGGGGTCTGTTCACCTCAGCTCCGGTACTGGCCCACCCCGATTCATCACTACCGTTCGTAGTGGAGGTGGATGCATCCGAGGTAGGGATAGGCGCTGTCCTGTCCCAACGCTCGGGCACACCACCCAAGCTCTGCCCCTGTGCCTTCTTCTCGAAGAAGCTCAGCCCGGCGGAGCAGAACTACGACGTTGGTGATCGGGAACTGTTAGCTGTTGTCTGAGCTTTGACCGTGTGGAGGCACTGGCTCGAAGGGGCGACACACCCTTTCCTCGTCTGGACGGACCACCGTAACTTGGAGTACATCCGGGCAGCGAGGAGGCTGAATCCTCGCAAGGCCAGGTGGGCCCTATTCTTCACCCAGTTTGATTTTACACTATCATACATTCCGGGTACGAAGAACGTGAAGGCAGACACACTGTCCCGGCTGTATGACACAGAGGAGAGGTGCAGAGACAACACCCCCATACTCCCAGCCTCCTGCATTGTGGCACCGGTAGTATGGGCGATGGACGCGGATATAGAGCGGGCATTACGCACAGATCCATCTCCACCGCAGTGTCCAGCTGGGCTGCGGTACGTGCCTGCTCTTATCCGTGATCGTCTGATCTTCTGAGCACACACATCACCCTCCTCTGGTCACCCAGGTATCGGTCGTACAGTGCGCTGCTTGAGAGGAAAGTACTGGTGGCCTACCTTGGCTAAGGACGTGAGGGGGTACGTCTCCTCCTGCTCGGTGTGTGCCCAGAGTAAGGCACCTAGGCACCTCCCAGCGGGTAAGCTACAACCGTTACCAGTTCCACAACGACCATGGTCTCACCTTAGCATTGATTTTCTGACTGATCTTCCCCTCTCCCTCTCCCATCCTGGTCGTTGTGGACCGCTTCTCCAAGTCCTGCTGCCTCCTTCCTCTGCCCGGTCTACCCACGACCCTGCAGACTGCGGAGGTCCTGTTCACTCACGTCTTCCGGCACTACAGGGTGCCAGAGGATATAGTGTCGAATCGAGGTCCCCTGTTCACGTCCAAGGTTTGGAAGGCATTCATGGAACGTCTGGGGGTCTCGGTCAGCCTGACCTCTAGGTTCCACCCCGAGTCAAATGGGCAGGTGGAATTAAGGTTTCGAGGCTGACGTTTGGCAACTCGAACCTTCAGCTCCCTCCACAGATTTTCTATGGGATTAAGGTCTGGAGACAGGCTAGGCCACTCCAGGACCTTAATGTGCTTCTTCTTGAGCCACTCCTTTGTTGCCTTACCGTGTGTTTTGGGTCATTGTCATGCTGGAATACCCATCCACGACCCATTTTCAATGCCCTGGCTGAGGGAAGGAGGTTCTCACCCAAGATTTGACGGTACATGGCCCCGTCCATCGTCCCTTTTTATGCGGTGAAGTTGTCCTGTCACCCCCAAAGCATAATGTTTCCACCTCCATGTTTGATGGTGGGGATGGTGTTCTTGGGGTCATAGGCAGCATTCCTCCTCCTCCAAACACGGCGAGTTGAGTTGATGCCAAAGAGCTCCATTTTGGTCTCATCTGACCACAACACTTTCACACAGTTCTCCTCTGAATCATTCAGATGTTCATTGGCAAATTTCAGACGTGCCTGTATATGCGCTTTCTTGAGCAGGGGGACCTTGCGGGCGCTGCAGGATTTCAGTCCTTCACGGCGTAGTGTGTTACCAATTGCTTTCTTGGTGACTATGGTCCCAGCTGCCTTGAGATCATTGACATGATCCTCCCGTGTAGTTCTGGGCTGATTCCTCACCGTTCTCATGATCATTGCAACTCCACGAGGTGAGATCTTGCATGGAGCCCCAGGCCGAGGGAGATTGACAGTTCTTTTGTGTTTCTTCCATTTGCGAATAATCGCACCAACTGTTGTCACCTTCTCACCAAGCTGCTTGGTGATGGTTTTGTAGCCCATTCCAGCCTTGTGTAGGTCTACAATCTTGTCCCTGACATCCTTGGAGAGCTCTTTGGTCTTGGCCATGGAGGAGAGTTTGGAACCTGATCGATTGATTGCTTCTGTGGACAGGTGTCTTATATACAGGTAACAAGCTGAGATTAGGAGCACTCACTTTAAGAGTGTGCTCCTAATCTCAGCTCGTTACCTGTATAAAAGACACCTGGGAGCCAGAAATCTTTCTGATTGAGAGGGGGTCAAATACTTATTTCCCTCATTAAAATGCAAATCAATTTATAACATTTTTGACATGTGTTTTTCTGGATTTTTTTGTTGTTATTCTGTCTCTCACTGTTCAAATAAACCTACCATAAAAATAATAGACTGATCATTTCTTTGTCAGTGGGCAAACGTACAAAATCAGCAGGGGATCAAATACTTTTTTCCCCTCACAGAATAGGTTGTTACTCCCCCCTGATTACCGTATTAACCCCTTGTTTCATGTGTCTCTCCTCAGGCCAGTGGTGGTTGGTCCGCTCCAGGAGTCTGAGGTGCGGGAGGTTTCTCCACCTCCTCTGAACATTGAGGGGGCCCCGGCGTAGTCTGTCCACTCCATCCTGGATTTGAGGCGTCGGGTGGGGGCCTTCAGTACCTCATGGAGTGGGAGGGGTACGGTCCGGAGGAACGGTGCTGGGTCCCAGTGAGAGATATCCTCGTTCCCTCCCTGTTGCGGGATTTCCACCGTCGCCATCTGGCTCGCCCTCCTCCGCGACCTTCTGGCCGGGGTCGACACGCTGCTGGAGCTGCGCGTCAAGGGGGGGGGGGGGGGGGGGTACTGTCACAACTTTGGCCGAGGCTGCCTCCCCTCCTTGTTCGGGCAGGCTTCGGCGTACGTCGTCACCGGCTTACTAACCACTGCCGCCCCAATCATCATCACAATTGTCTCGTCATGTCAATCATATACACCTGGTTCCTATCCCCCAATTAGTCTGTGTATAAGTGTTCCCTCTGCCCCCTTGTCCTTGTGGGTGATTGTTAATTGTGAGAGTATGTAGCTCAGTAGAGCTACTCATAACATTGTGTTGCCAGGGTAGATTTTCCCCCTGTGCCTATGTATTATTGGATTCCGTTACAGTGTAATTGCCAGGGATGTTTGTTTCCCCTGTGCCTGTTTCGTTAATCGCTACAAATTCACCTTTCAGCAGGACAATAACCTAAAACACAAGGCCAAATATACACTGGAGTTGCTTACCAAGACAACATTGAATGTTCCTGAGTGGCCTAGTTACAGTTTTTACTTATATAGGCTTGACAATCTATGGCAAGACTTGAAAAAGGCTGTCTACAACAACCAACTTGACAGAGCTTGAAGAATAAAAAAAAACGAATATTGTGCAAATATTGTACAATCCAGGTGTGCAAAGCTCTTAGAGACTACAGCTGTAATCGCTGCCAAAGATGATTCTAAAATATATTAACTCTGGGAGATGAATACTTATCTAAATGTAATATTTCTATATTTCATTTTTAATAAATGTGCAAAGATTTCTAAAAACATGTTTTCACTTTGTCATTTTGTGGTATTGTGTGTAGATGGGTGAGCAAGTATTATTTTTTCATCCATTTTGAATTCAGTTTTTAACACAACAAAATGTGGAATAAGTCAAGGGGTATGAATACTTTCTGAAAGCACTGTATTTCCCATTTGCACAATGCTACTATGCTACTTTTGCCTTCTTGCAATGAAATACTTCAACCACTAGAAACTGTGCATATGAATGGTTTAAAGTTTGCGGGGAGGAAAGCACATTTTCACGTCAAGTTAAGATTTTATAAATTATAAATTTTGCGTGAAAACTGGCACATGCACATTTCGGGGTCTATTTTGTACGTGCGCACGGTTTATAGATGAGGCCCCAGCTGAGGAAGATAGAGGAGATGGTGAAGCAGAATGAAGGACTGTATTACACCATTGAGATGGACCAGGAGGCTTAGATGAAGGTCCAAGAGAGGAGAGGAGGAGGAGGAGGAGGAGGAGAGAGGAGAGAGGAGGAGTAAGCGAGATAACAGGAATAGGAGAAGAAGTTAAGAGAAGACCAAAATAAAATGGTAGAAAGAGATAGTCTGATATTTCTATGTGGAAATTACAAACTTTAGAAGCTTTTTTAAAAACTCAAATACACTACAAGTTTGCATTTCCTGCTTAGCAGGAAAATTCTCAGCAACAAAATAGTGATCAAATTAAGATCCTATATCTGTACATAGTTAAAATCTCAAAGTAAACCATGTTTCAAAATGTAGACTGGTTTAATTAAAAACCACTGTCCTCTCTATTAGAATATGTTAATGATTCTGGGAAATCAGAGATCAGAAAAGAATAGGAGGAACTATAGAGGTGTGGTTTGCATGTTGCTGGAGGAACTGGTTTTATGGAATGATGACATAGCAGAGGTGGCCAGCAACCCTCCAATTGTTGGAGCTGCCGGTTCGACAAACATGCACACGCACACACATGCACTCACGCACGAACACACACACAGTTTTGGAAAACCCCTAGCTCTGCCTTATTAATAACCTTGTGGTAGCTACCTGTAGAGTCATTGTTAGGTGTGACAGCAGCATTCCAGGAGAAACAAACGAATGCATTTGTCACATAGTCATTTGTTTGTATTTGGTTGTGTTCGTAAATTCACCCTGGAGTGTCAGAGTGCGCTCTGGGCTTTCGTAAATTCAGAGTGTTGTCAGATTGTCTGTTCATAGACTCAGAGCGTTTCACTCTCAGAGCGTTCAGAGCGCACACTGGTCACTCTGGCCGAGGAGTAGGGTTGATCCGAGCGTTCTGACCTCACAACGGCAGTCAAATATCCAAGCTAACTGCTTAACGTGAAACAAACTAATATGTCACATACTCATTTGTTTGTCTTTTAGTTTGCAACCAACATGTCAGATGTTTCTGGGCTGATTTTTTTAAAATTATAAAACAAATATGCCTATTCTGTTTTTCTTTTACATGATATCCAATATCAATGACCCAGGGACTAAGGAGATGCAGTACTACATTATTTTTATTGAAGAAATACATTTTGTGTCATGTGTCACACACAGAGGGGATTCCAGTTCAACCAAGATTAACAAAAGTTTTGGTAGAACATGAAATCATTAATCTGACATAAATTCATATCATATTACAGTTCAGTCATTTAGCAGATGCTCTTTTCCAGAGCAACTAGGGTTAAGTACCTTGATCAAAGGCACAGACAGATTTTTCTTCTAGTCGGCTCGGGGATTCCAACCAGATACCTTTTGGTTACTGGCCCAACGCTCTTAAACGCAAGGCTAAACATCACCCTCATATCACAATACCTTAAATACCCATTCCTTTACATATCAAACATATTTATATCTAAATCTGAATATATTGCTATATACAGAACATATTGATGGGAAGAAACATTTCATTAGTAGGTGTAACTTCTGTGGTCAGGTGATGAAACATTATATCAGCATTCAATCAAACACCTTATTCAATCTTCTATTGTTTGGCCCTAAAACATGCTGCAGCTAGTAATGCCAACCCACTTGTAACAGTTGCTAATAACAAGAGTTCCTTCTCCTCCTGTCTCTCATCTCTGTCTCTATGACAGCACAACAGTGATTCTGGGAAATCACAGACTATGAAACAAGAGGAGGAGCAATGCAGATGAGGTGTTTTTCCTGCAGCTATAGCAACCTGTACCTGAAGGAGGGCAGAGTACAGGGTTACATACATCCCTGCCATGCCAGTGTGTAATTGGGTGAAGTCGGCACACAGCAGTGATAAATCATCTGTGCTTTGTGGTAACCTTAATGTTAATCTGGGGTTAAATGGGCAATCTGGGATTGGTACATCTATTTTATCTTATTAGTGATACAGCCATTCATTCTTGAAGAGTCAAACTCATAAATGCGTCATGAGGCCGATTCAGACTTAGGAAATGTATCCCTTTTTATGCGTTTTGGTTCAAGCCCTTCTCAGTATTTGGTATTCAGACTTACCTAATGCAGGAGCGTATAAAGGTTTGCAGGTGTGGCTCCCTTGCCTGTACTGAATACGTTTCATTAAATCCCAGAAAACACACCCACTGGGTGGCCTACCAACTTGATGAGGGAGTTTTTCTTCAATTTGTTGTTCTGTTTATTTATCTAAAGCAATCCCTTTAGACACTGTGTACATTTAATTTGAATTTGATTGGCACAATATTAGAACGTAGCCAATGTTAATGACTGCAACAGCAATTGCACTGTTATTATGATTTTGTTTACGAAGTAGCAAGAACTCCAATCATTCCAATCATTCACCATGATCGTCCTACTAAAGGATCCACTAGTACATCTCTTACTGCAGATTGTGCTATGTAGCTAACTTTAACAAGAGGAAATTAATAGGTAAATGGTTTTTTTTGCATCATGTTATGGGTATGCTTGTCATTGGTAAGGACTAGGGAGTTTTTTTTGGGATAAAAATAAACAAAATGGAGCTAAGCACAGGCAAAATCCTAGAGGAAAACACTGGTTCAGTCTGCTTTCCAACAGACACTAGGAGACAAATTCACCTTTCAGCAGGACAATAACATAAAGATACAAGGCCAAATATACACTGGAGTTGCTTATCAAGACGACATTGAATGTTCCTGAGTGGCCTAATTACAGTTTTGACTTATATAGGCTTGACAATCTATGGCAAGACTTGAAAATTGCTGTCTACAACAACCAACTTGACAGAGCTTGAAGAATAAAAAAAAACGAATATTGTGCAAATATTGTACAATCCAGGTGTGTAAAGCTCTTAGAGACTACAGCTGTAATCGCTGCCAAAGATGATTCTAAAATATATTAACTCTGGGAGATGAATACTTATCTAAATGTAATATTTCTATATTTCATTTTTAATACATGTGCAAAGATTTCTAAAAACATGTTTTCACTTTGTCATTGTGTGGTATTGTGTGTAGATGGGTGAGCAAGTATTATTTTTTCATCCATTTTGAATTCAGTTTTTAACACAACAAAATGTGGAGTAAGACAAGGGGTATGAATACTCTCTGAAAGCACTGTATTTCCCATTTGCAAAATGCTACTATGCTACTTTTGCCTTCTTGCAATGAAATACTTCAACCACTAGAAACTGTGCATATGAATGGTTTAAAGTTTGCGGGGAGGAAAGCACATTTTCACGTCAAGTTAAGATTTTATAAATTATAAATTTTGCGTGAAAACTGGCGCATGCACATTTCGGGGTCTATTTTGTACGTGTGCACGGTTTATAGATGAGGCCCCAGCTGAGGAAGATAGAGGAGATGGTGAAGCAGAATGGAGGACTGTATTACACCATTGAGATGGACCAGGAGGCTTAGATGAAGGTCCAAGAGAGGAGAGGAGGAGGAGGAGGAGGAGGAGAGAGGAGGAGTAAGCGAGATAACAGGAATAGGAGAAGAAGTTAAGAGAAGACCAAAATAAAATGGTAGAAAGAGATAGTCTGATATTTCTATGTGGAAATTACAAACTTTAGAAGCTTTTTTAAAAACTCAAATACACTACAAGTTTGCATTTCCTGCCTAGCAGGAAAATTCTCAGCAACAAAATAGTGATCAAATTAAGATCCTATATCTGTACATAGTTAAAATCTCAAAGTAAACCATGTTTCAAAATGTAGACTGGTTTAATTAAAAACCACTGTCCTCTCTATTAGAATATGTTAATGATTCTGGGAAATCAGAGATCAGAAAAGAATAGGAGGAACTATAGAGGTGTGGTTTGCATGTTGCTGGAGGAACTGGTTTTATGGAATGATGACATAGCAGAGGTGGCCAGCAACCCTCCAATTGTTGGAGCTGCCGGTTTGACACACATGCACTCACGCACGAACAAACACACAGTTTTGGAAAACCCCTAGCTCTGCCTTATTAATAACCTTGTGGTAGCTACCTGTAGAGTCATTGTTAGGTGTGACAGCAGCATTCCAGGAGAAACAAACGAATGCATTTGTCACATAGTCATTTGTTTGTATTTGGTTGTGTTCGTAAATTCACCCTGGAGTGTCAGAGTGCGCTCTGGGCTTTCGTAAATTCAGAGTGTTGTCAGATTGTCTGTTCATAGACTCAGAGCGTTTCACTCTCAGAGCGTTCAGAGCGCACACTGGTCGCTCTGGCCGAGGAGTAGGGTTGATCCGAGCGTTCTGACCTCACAACGGCAGTCAAATATCCAAGCTAACTGCTTAACGTGAAACAAACTAATATGTCACATACTCATTTGTTTGTCTTTAAGTTTGCAACCAACATGTCAGATGTTTCTGGGCTGATTTTTTTAAAATTATAAAACAAATATGCCTATTCTGTTTTTCTTTTACATGATATCCAATATCAATGACCCAGGGACTAAGGAGATGCAGTACTACATTATTTTTATTGAAGAAATACATTTTGTGTCATGTGTCACACACAGAGGGGATTCCAGTTCAACCAAGATTAACAAAAGTTTTGGTAGAACATGAAATCATTAATCTGACATAAATTCATATCATATTACAGTTCAGTCATTTAGCAGATGCTCTTTTCCAGAGCAACTAGGGTTAAGTACCTTGATCAAAGGCACAGACAGATTTTTCTTCTAGTCGGCTCGGGGATTCCAACCAGATACCTTTTGGTTACTGGCCCAACGCTCTTAAACGCAAGGCTAAACATCACCCTCATATCACAATACCTTAAATACCCATTCCTTTACATATCAAACATATTTATATCTAAATCTGAATATATTGCTATATACAGAACATATTGATGGGAAGAAACATTTCATTAGTAGGTGTAACTTCTGTGGTCAGGTGATGAAACATTATATCAGCATTCAATCAAACACCTTATTCAATCTTCTATTGTTTGGCCCTAAAACATGCTGCAGCTAGTAATGCCAACCCACTTGTAACAGTTGCTAATAACAAGAGTTCCTTCTCCTCCTGTCTCTCATCTCTGTCTCTATGACAGCACAACAGTGATTCTGGGAAATCACAGACTATGAAACAAGAGGAGGAGCAATGCAGATGAGGTGTTTTTCCTGCAGCTATAGCAACCTGTACCTGAAGGAGGGCAGAGTACAGGGTTACATACATCCCTGCCATGCCAGTGTGTAATTGGGTGAAGTCGGCACACAGCAGTGATAAATCATCTGTGCTTTGTGGTAACCTTAATGTTAATCTGGGGTTAAATGGGCAATCTGGGATTGGTACATCTATTTTATCTTATTAGTGATACAGCCATTCATTCTTGAAGAGTCAAACTCATAAATGCGTCATGAGGCCGATTCAGACTTAGGAAATGTATCCCTTTTTATGCGTTTTGGTTCAAGCACTTCTCAGTATTTGTTATTCAGACTTACCTAATGCAGGAGCGTAACAAGGTTTGTAGGTGTGGCTCCCTTGCCTGTACTGAATACGTTTCATTAAATCCCAGAAAACACACCCACTGGGTGGCCTACCAACTTGATGAGGGAGTTTTTCTTCAATTTGTTTTTCTGTTTATTTATCTAAAGCAATCCCTTTAGACACTGTGTACATTTAATTTGAATTTGATTGGCACAATATTAGAACGTAGCCAATGTTAATGACTGCAACAGCAATTGCACTGTTATTATGATTTTGTTTACGAAGTAGCAAGAACTCCAATCATTCCAATCATTCACCATGATCGTCCTACTAAAGGATCCACTAGTACATCTCTTACTGCAGATTGTGCTATGTAGCTAACTTTAACAAGAGGAAATTAATAGGTAAATGTTTTTTTTTGCATCATGTTATGGGTATGCTTGTCATTGGTAAGGACTAGGGAGTTTTTTTTGGGATGAAAATAAACAAAATGGAGCTAAGCACAGGCAAAATCCTAGAGGAAAACACTGGTTCAGTCTGCTTTCCAACAGACACTAGGAGACAAATTCACCTTTCAGCAGGACAATAACATAAAGATACAAGGCCAAATATACACTGGAGTTGCTTATCAAGACGACATTGAATGTTCCTGAGTGGCCTAATTACAGTTTTGACTTATATAGGCTTGACAATCTATGGCAAGACTTGAAAATTGCTGTCTACAACAACCAACTTGACAGAGCTTGAAGAATAAAAAAAAACGAATATTGTGCAAATATTGTACAATCCAGGTGTGTAAAGCTCTTAGAGACTACAGCTGTAATCGCTGCCAAAGATGATTCTAAAATATATTAACTCTGGGAGATGAATACTTATCTAAATGTAATATTTCTATATTTCATTTTTAATACATGTGCAAAGATTTCTAAAAACATGTTTTCACTTTGTCATTGTGTGGTATTGTGTGTAGATGGGTGAGCAAGTATTATTTTTTCATCCATTTTGAATTCAGTTTTTAACACAACAAAATGTGGAGTAAGTCAAGGGGTATGAATACTCTCTGAAAGCACTGTATTTCCCATTTGCAAAATGCTACTATGCTACTTTTGCCTTCTTGCAATGAAATACTTCAACCACTAGAAACTGTGCATATGAATGGTTTAAAGTTTGCGGGGAGGAAAGCACATTTTCACGTCAAGTTAAGATTTTATAAATTATAAATTTTGCGTGAAAACTGGCGCATGCACATTTCGGGGTCTATTTTGTACGTGTGCACGGTTTATAGATGAGGCCCCAGCTGAGGAAGATAGAGGAGATGGTGAAGCAGAATGGAGGACTGTATTACACCATTGAGATGGACCAGGAGGCTTAGATGAAGGTCCAAGAGAGGAGAGGAGGAGGAGGAGGAGGAGGAGAGAGGAGGAGTAAGCGAGATAACAGGAATAGGAGAAGAAGTTAAGAGAAGACCAAAATAAAATGGTAGAAAGAGATAGTCTGATATTTCTATGTGGAAATTACAAACTTTAGAAGCTTTTTTAAAAACTCAAATACACTACAAGTTTGCATTTCCTGCCTAGCAGGAAAATTCTCAGCAACAAAATAGTGATCAAATTAAGATCCTATATCTGTACATAGTTAAAATCTCAAAGTAAACCATGTTTCAAAATGTAGACTGGTTTAATTAAAAACCACTGTCCTCTCTATTAGAATATGTTAATGATTCTGGGAAATCAGAGATCAGAAAAGAATAGGAGGAACTATAGAGGTGTGGTTTGCATGTTGCTGGAGGAACTGGTTTTATGGAATGATGACATAGCAGAGGTGGCCAGCAACCCTCCAATTGTTGGAGCTGCCGGTTTGACACACATGCACTCACGCACGAACACACACACAGTTTTGGAAAACCCCTAGCTCTGCCTTATTAATAACCTTGTGGTAGCTACCTGTAGAGTCATTGTTAGGTGTGACAGCAGCATTCCAGGAGAAACAAACGAATGCATTTGTCACATAGTCATTTGTTTGTATTTGGTTGTGTTCGTAAATTCACCCTGGAGTGTCAGAGTGCGCTCTGGGCTTTCGTAAATTCAGAGTGTTGTCAGATTGTCTGTTCATAGACTCAGAGCGTTTCACTCTCAGAGCGTTCAGAGCGCACACTGGTCGCTCTGGCCGAGGAGTAGGGTTGATCCGAGCGTTCTGACCTCACAACGGCAGTCAAATATCCAAGCTAACTGCTTAACGTGAAACAAACTAATATGTCACATACTCATTTGTTTGTCTTTAAGTTTGCAACCAACATGTCAGATGTTTCTGGGCTGATTTTTTTAAAATTATAAAACAAATATGCCTATTCTGTTTTTCTTTTACATGATATCCAATATCAATGACCCAGTGACTAAGGAGATGCAGTACTACATTATTTTTATTGAAGAAATACATTGTGTGTCATGTGTCACACACAGAGGGGATTCCAGTTCAACCAAGATTAACAAAAGTTTTGGTAGAACATGAAATCATTAATCTGACATAAAGTCATATCATATTACAGTTATGTAATTTAGCAGATGCTCTTTTCCAGAGCAACTAGGGTTAAGTACCTTGATCAAAGGCACAGACAGATTTTTCACCTAGTCGGCTCGGGGATTCCAACCAGCGACCTTTTGGTTACTGGCCCAACGCTCTTAAACGCAAGGCTAAACATCACCCTCATATCACAATACCTTAAATACCCATTCCTTTACATATCAAAAATATGTATATCTAAATCTGAAAATATTGCTATATACAGAACATATTGATGGGAAGAAACATTTCATTAGTAGGTGTAACTTCTGTGGTCAGGTGATGAAACATTATATCAGCATTCAATCAAACACCTTATTCAATCTTCTATTGTTTGGCCCTAAAACATGCTGCAGCTAGTAATGCCAACCCACTTGTAACAGTTGCTAATAACAAGAGTTCCTTCTCCTCCTGTCTCTCATCTCTGTCTCTATGACAACACAACAGTGATTCTGGGAAATCACAGACTATGAAACAAGAGGAGGAGCAATGCAGATGAGGTGTTTTTCCTGCAGCTATAGCAACCTGTACCTGAAGGAGGGCAGAGTACAGGGTTACATACATCCCTGCCATGCCAGTGTGTAATTGGGTGAAGTCGGCACACAGCAGTGATGAATCATCTGTGCTTTGTGGTAACCTTAATGTTAATCTGGGGTTAAATGGGCAATCTGGGATTGGTACATCTATTTTATACATTTAAATTTTACATTTTAGTCATTTAGCAGACGCTCTTATCCAGAGCGACTTACAGGAGCAATTAGGGTTAAGTGCCTTGCTCAAGGGCACATCGACAGATCTTTCACCTAGTCGGCTCGGGGATTAGAACCAGCGACCTTTCGGTTACTGGCACAACGCTCTTACCCACTAAGCTACCTGCCGCCCCAGGTCGCCCCAGTATTAGCCCCAGTATTAGTGATACAGCCATTAATTCTTGAAGAGTCAAACTCATAAATGCGTCATGAGGCCGATTCAGACTTAGGAAATGTATCCCTTTTTATGCGTTTTGGTTCAAGCCCTTCTCAGTATTTGGTATTCAGACTTACCTAATGCAGGAGCGTAACAAGGTTTGTAGGTGTGGCTCCCTTGCCTGTACTGAATACGTTTCATTAAATCCCAGAAAGCACACCCACTGGGTGGCCTACCAACTTGATGAGGGAGTTTTTCTTGAATTTGTTGTTCTGTTTATTTATCTAAAGCAATCCCTTTAGACACTGTGTACATTTAATTTGAATTTGAATGGCACAATATTAGAACGTAGCCAATGGAGAATGCGTTCAGAGTGGAGATCAATGAAAGATAGCCATCAATACAATTGACACATTCAGTTCTTCAACCCATGGTAATGTTGGAAGATAAGTGTCACACCCTGATCTGTTTCACCTGTCTTTTGCTTGTCTCCACCCCCCACCAGGTGTCTCCCATTTTCCCCATTTTCCCATGTGTATTTATACCTTCGTTTTCTTTTTGTCTGTTGCCAGTTCGTGTTGTCAAGTCTTACCAGCATGTTTTCCTGGTTTCCAGTCCCTCTAGTTTCTGTTTTCTAGTCTTTCTGGTTTTGACCATTCTGCCTGCCCTGACCCTGAGCCTGCATGCCGTCCTGTACCTGTCAGACTCTGATCTGGTTACGAACCTTTGCCTGTCCTTGACCTACCCTTTGCCTGCTCCCCGTGTTATAATAAATTATCTAAGAACTGAACCATCCGCCTCCTGTGTCTGCATCTGGGTCATATCCTGAATCGTGATAATAAGTGTATTTAAGATGATGGAAATAGTAGGAAACAGAGAAAGTTACATAATTAAAACCTTTTGTGAATGCCCAAAGGTTACATTTGGTACAGTTATCATTGTGCAATGCTATGCATCACCATCACCCACTGGGCACACATGTACGTCAGTTCAACGTCTAGTTTTGATTTACATTTGGTTGAGTTGTCAACTAACTGTGAATTCAACGTGAAATTAACAACAAATGCCACCATGTCATTGGATTTAAGTTAAAAGTTGGGTGAAAAAACGACGAAACGCCCTTACGTTGATTACTTTTTGCAAAGCCAATCGGTTTTTGCTTGAAATGACCTGGCTGCAGTAGCCTACCTATGTGGCTTGCATCTACCGTAAATATGAAGACTATCAGTTAGTGTCTCCATGATGACATGCTCCAGGCTGCAGTAGCCTATCTATTTGGCTTGGATCTCCAAGTTTCATCATTGCAAGTTAAAAGGCCATACAATTAAAATGATGCATAAGGTCCCAGCATTCCATACTTCACTGTGGGGAAAGGGCCCTTGTTGATAGCCTAGAATGTTCAGTTTGATTCACATTTGTCTCCATCAAGCAGAAGGAAAATTCATCTAAAACAATTGCTGTTTGTATATACAATCCCCTTCTCCAAACAGATGAAGCCCTATTCATTTACCTAGCTTACATTTAAAAAATAAATTGTTTACAATATTTGTCATTTAGCAGACGCTCTTATCCAGAGCAATTTAGAGTAGTGACTGTATACATTTACTTCTTACTTCTCACTAGCTCTTATCAATAGTTCTTATCAATGTATACATTACAGTGCATAGATAATATAGATAATACTGATAATATCTCCATGCACTAGAGTTATTTATATCGAAAATAAGCAAGTAGATGTTTTTCTGATTGGAACCGACAGGTTTGCTCAACCTTATTCATGGTTTCCTCTCGCCTAAAGGTGGTGGAATTATTAGGAGATGAAGTCAAAGTCAGAATACAGCACATCTGTAGACACACCTCCATTCCTGTGATCTCCACCCTAAACCAATACCAGGGGCAAACTGAACAAAATGGGGAGGGAACTACTTGAAATTGTCCAATAGAAACTCTTGATTTACTTGCAAAATGGCTGGCACATGCGTTAACCCATGCTTAAATTTAAAGTCAGATTGCGCGTAGAGAGAAACGTCCATAACAAGGGGATGAAGATCCATTTATGCATAACTCTGGTCTGAATTTTACCCCATGAGCTTAGTTAAAATAGTAATTGTAAACAAACACTATAGGTTGTTTGTTTAAAATTAGCAAAACATGGTTAAAACTATAATTGTTATGTCACAGTCAGTCATTGCACCCATAGCGCTGTTTATGAATTTGTGACGGTTAGATTTCTCCAGGCCCATTCCTCAGCTGTTTACCAAAAAGTGTGTTACAATAAATAATTTTTTTAATCATTTGAATCTACGATTACACCTTGCGAATGCCTACAATATCATGAGTAAATAACTCAAAATAATGGTTTCCATCAACGTTATATTTGCCTTAAACATCATGCAGATAGTAAATGAGATTTCTTAAACAGTCAAAACAAACAAAATATGACTGATGACAAGAACTACATGATAAGGGCAAAACGCATTTGGCCCTGAAGATGATTATAGTCTTCAGTGTGTGTTCAAATAAATCAGCAATATGTAGGAAATCTTCCTGAAATAACACTGGTGGATACAACGTTTGAAAGCAAAATAGTTTCACAGAAGGAAGATTTGGGACTGGTTCAAAGATCATGTAATCCCATCAACATACAGCAGGAGGCACCATTCAACTCTTATAACTGAACAAGCTTCATCACTACTTATCACAGGCTATTGGAAATCCAAGGGAAAGTAATACATCATTTAATTTCAACATCATCTGCCATGACTGTAAAACGCAATTACATTTTATACAGTCAGTTTTAATACTTTAATGGAGGCCTCTTTCCAGGCAGGTAGACTAGCGGTTAAGAATGTTGGGCCAATAACCGAGAGGTCACTGGTTTGAATCCCTGAGCCGACTAGCTGAAACATCTGTCGACATGCCCTTGAGCAAGGCACTTAACCCTAATTGTTCCTGTGGGTCACTCTGGATATGAGCGTCTGCTAAATGATTTAAATGTAAGAACAGCAGAAGAGCAATCATGAATTAAAGGACCAAATCTAGGTTACATATTTGTGTTAATATGAGTGCAGGGTTTACTGATTCCATGACAGATATGAGAGCAGGGTTTACTGATTCCATGACAGATATGAGTGCAGGGTTTACTGATTCCATGACAGATATGAGAGCAGGGTTTACTGATTCCATGACAGATATGAGTGCAGGATTTACTGATTCCATGACAGATTGAGCCGACAACAATAACAACATTGTTGAGATTAGCAGTGACCAGGGCCCATAGGAGTGCTGACCTAATATCCGTTTTGACTTTTAGATCATAATGAATAGGATTATATGGACAGATCCTAGATCAGTACTCCTACTCTGAGATGCTTTGTGGATACGGGCCGTGATGGGTTGACAGTCACTGGACCTGGGTTCTAGTGGGCTCACTATGTTTGTTTACATAAAGGATTATCTGATCATGTGTATCTGGTGATCTAGTTGTTAGTTCTTGTTGCTGTTATTTTTAAGGATTTTACAGGGTAGGATGAAGGCCTTTCTTTCAGTGGCCTGGCCTGTAGTTCTCGTCAGACAATATCTGAATACTTGGTCAGATGAAATCAGGGAAAGATATTGCTGGATGAATCTCTCTTTTAATCCCTTGATGACTAACAGGTTCAGACCCATATCAGGACTGACTTAACAGAAGTAGGCTAGCACCGCTGATGAATATCAGGGTTTCATCTATCTTAAAAAAGAATCAATATATTCTCGGTTTCTTTATTAGGCTTTTATTAATTTCCCCAAAAAATTATAACCAAAGTTTGATAATTGCATCAAGAAACATGATCCATCACCAAAGCCCTTCCATCTATATACATAAGAATAGTTTTTAAAAGTAGGGTTTCCACTTTATTTGAAGTGCATCTTATAAAGGCTTCATATAGGCTTCATAAGCACTACATAGATGCTTCACAAATAATCTATAACCGTACATCATGCTCTATAAAGATTCATAATGTGGCATAGCTGTGTGACGAAACCATAAATGTATTTGTTCACATTTATTGATCTTTTATAGAGCATGAAACATTATTATACTGTAGATGATTTTGACCCATTTATGTAGGGCTTATTGTACAGTATTAATCTACTCTACTGCTACTACTTGACATTAAGTAAAGATGGAAGAGTCACACTGCCTCCTCCCCTCTTCCTCATCTTCAGTCATGGTCATTTAAAAGTTGATGTGCTGCAAAAGCTGCAATTGGAAGTCATGGTCCTCCTGCCAAAATTACTGTCGATCCGTATGAAAGGTTCATCCTCTTTCTGGAAACTGTAACTGTGTTTGTACACTACAGTGAACTCTTCTGGACAGATATATATTTCAGTACACACTTTTAGATTAATTTTTTAATTCACAGACCCGCACACAGATTGTCAAACAATACATTGTAAATGTGCATATTTGGAATTATGTGCACCTCAAAATGAAATTCATAACCAGATTATCTCTCCAAACAGCACTAAACTGAAGATGGTATGTTCCCCCGTGAGCTCTGATAAAAAGGCAAAAATAGAATCAGACAAAACATTTTTTGGGTGCTTTACTTGTTTCACAAACATGCCAGCCAAAGGTCTTCTGCAAACTGTCCAGGTTTTCAGATGCAAAAAAGAGCCTCCGCTGTCGCTCACTGCAAGAGGGGGATGGCCTCATCAAGGTGAACAGCAGACCCCTTGAGATGATTGAGCCAGCCGATCTCCAGAACAAGCTGCTGGAGCCAGTGCTGCTGCTGGGGATTTAGCGTTTTGCTTGAGTTGACATCAGAGTCAGAGTGAAGGGTGGTGGACACGTGGCACAGATCTACACTATCCTTCAGACCATCTCCAAAGCCCTGATCACATACTACCAGGAATATGTGGATGAGGCCTCCATGAAGGAGATCAAGAATATACTGATCCAGTGCGATAGGACCCTGCTGGTGGCCGACCCTCAAAGCTTAGAGTCCAAGAAGTTTGGTGGACCTGGAGCCCGTGCCCACTACCAGAAATCTGCACATTACAAACCCATAAATGTAATACATTATGACAGTAAAGTAATAACAAAACTCATAAGCAACAGAATGGCAAAAGTATTACCAGACATATTAATCAAAAGGGTTTATTAAATATTAGCCACTATCAATATCAACCGTCTGTAAGCCTAATAACAACACATATTCATCTGCCAATTTACTGTTAGTTCCTTTCAGTTGGTATAGCCTACATTACTGTTCGATTTAGTTCCATTGTTTCGTTTACCTTCATTTCTTTCCTCTGTAAACGCCGTCATTGCAGTAACAGTTGATAATATAAAAAGTAACAGGTTAAACCTTGAGCCTGGACCGTTGTCATACAGTTCCATGATTAGGGAGGATTCATTGGACTATTGTTCAACCCCTATTTTACACTTCTTTCCACCTTCCAATATTTCATGGATTGAACTTGAATATGACAACTTTCAGGACTGCTGTATTTTTGATTAATCAATATATTTAGTGCGTAAAGGCTCTCCAAACCTGTTTTTTATCATACATACTTTCGTAACCCTAAAATTTGCCTAAATAATCTGCAAGATAAGAGTATTTTTTTCTACCAGTTGGTGCTGAAACAGAAACAAATATGCATATATTTAGAGGGATTTCTTTCATTGATCCCTAATATTCTGAACCCATTCTCTTGGTGTCTTCTATTGAGTCTGTCTACAAAATTCTAATTAAAGCAGTGCCGATTTTAGCATGTAAATCTTGGTGGGGCAAACTCAAAAAGTATTTGGGGGATGCATGCCAGCAAAGCCACTACACTACATAGCACAACACTAAACAATACATTAATTGCACTATAACGGTGTCAAACGGTGTCCATAAACTGTTAGGGCCTACATAAAGCTGTCCCAACAGCAGAGCTTTCTTTTCAGCACCATGTAGTGAATCCTTACCACTGCTACACCTGGCTATCAGCGGAGCCTTGTCTGGCAGCGAAACAGTTCATTCACTGCCTTTTTAAAATACATAGCTGATTTGGTTGACTTGCTGAAACAAATGTGGTTTCTAGTGACAATTGAGATGTACACACTATGGCATAAGGGAACGATGAGCGGATATGAGGCAATCCGTAATTTCGTTACATTAAAGACATTAATGAGCGAGCTAACACGGACGTAGTCACTATAATGATTTGTTCAGCACTTTTGAAATGTACAGAGACAGAATTCCTAACATGGGCCGTTCTTACAGTATTCTCCCTGTACACAAAGTCAGAACCATAGGATAAATAAAGGAAAGGGGGCATATAAGCAGACAATGAAAGCTCTTAAAATATTTGATGATGACATTTCTCTAAAACAGGCTATAAGCTACATCTGCACCACCAAGTCAGAACAGTAAGCTAAGTTATGAGGGGTAAATATACCAAATTATTAGGGTGAGGCACATGGGCTACTAACAGCTTACTACACAACATACACTTAGTATTACTTTCTTTGCTACAGTATACATATCTCGCTGGCATATTACATTTATGCAGCAACATACAATACATTTTTGGACTCACCTTGTTGTGCTGTGCTCACTTGAACAGGAAGGTGGCGCGGCGGTCCATCTTGTGTGAAATTTTGTCGTCAAACTTTGTCATCAAAGTCTGGCATTCTCTGGATTTATGGTGCTTTCAAGACAACTGAGAACTCTGAAAAAAAACCAGGTTGCATTATGAAGTCAGTGATCTTCAGGTCGGAGCTCTAGAGCCTCGAGTTCACATCTTGGAATTCCAAGTTGGATGACCGTATTTTCCCAGTCGGAGCTCGTTTTTTTCAGTGTTGAACTCACTGAAGTCTGAGATTTCCCAGTTCCGAGTTTCCAGTTGTTTTGAACGTGGCAGAAGTCATGCTGGATTGACAGCATGGCCAATGTATTCAACCTTTTCTGGCCCATGGTGTTGCATGTGAATGTTTATCCTTTTAAGCTTGGAAAACAGACCCTTAAACCCAGACTTGGACCAGACATCCTCTCCACCGAACATCAGGCTAGTGATTGCTTTGCAACGCTTGTTGTTAGCCACTGATTGCTTCCAAACCACTCATTGTTGAATTTGCAATTTCCATCTTGTTGTGTAATTTTATATCCAATGGCCGATGAGCACCGATATGTTTTATCTATAATTTCTCTTCATATGAAAAGGATTGAAAAGGATTTGCCAGTAGATTGTTGACTTGATTCATGATGACGACTGCTTGTCTAGCTTGCTAGCTAAGATTTAGAAAGTATGACGTTGACATGATCATTCCAATCAAAGCTATGGTAGATATAACGTGATTTGACGTCATTTTATCTGTGGCCAATGACCTTGAGCCTTCTTGGATGGGCACTTCTAATGTAAATCTATGGCAGCACCCAAGGGGGTGCCCGATTCCCCACTGATCTAAACTTTTTGGAAAATGGCAAGTTTACTTTCTCATAATGCGGTGCGTTGTTGATCGGGGGCATTTTCATTAGGAGGAATACTGTGGATGGCTAAAATAAAGATTGTGATCATAATTCCTCAGTTTAAATATTATGGGGAAACCTACACATTTGTCAGCCGAGCACAAGTTATCTTATTATTGTCTAGACCTAGAATAAAAACCTACAGGTTTCCGTCACTAAAGTCAATTGAACTGTGAAAAAGGTCGTCTCATTCTGAGGACAGAACAACAGGAAATCTCCCCAGACATAGTTCCTCAAAAGTAGATTAATGGTCAATTGACCCGAGCAAGCGAGCGTCTTTCGCTGTCTGCTTAGATGATGTGGGGCTTAATACACACACAGAAGCATGACCCTTTTGCCCAGCAACAGGCCGTAGCCAGGACAACAGTTTTGTCATTAGTGCGCAGGATTAAACACTTTGCTCTGGTTTCAGTAGATTGAGAGGAACCGATTCTTTCCCTTCAGACTGGCAGGAAACCATAGGTCTCTCCTGTCAGCTCTTGGCTGTGCACCCAGACATCATGTACATACTTCCCTAAAACTAGGTTGTTATGCTACACACACAGAACAGTTAGAAACAGGCCCATACCCATGCACACACAATCTCACATGACCTAGTTATATCAACAATCTCAGAAATAATGCCTAAGCAACCAGGCTTAAAGAAAGAGCTTCTAGTTACACTTGCATGATAAAGGTTTTGCAGAAATTTCCATCACAAATATCAGTTATGTAATTATTACCCCAGGATGTCTGTTTTTCCAGTGGATATTTCGGACGGGATTAGTTTTACCAAACTGCCCCTGTAATTATTTTTTTTCCTCATTCAAAATTGACCGTTATGACGGAAGCCTGGAGGATCTTCTAGGCGTGAAGATATTTCAAATGTCTAGGGATAGCATAATATTGGCCTACTGGCCTTCAGTTCGGAGAAAGTCCAAATAATCATGCATATCAATAAGAACCATGAAGTGTAACCTATGCAGACATTTAATTAACTGACACATTTGGCAATTTATCAATTCATTGGCACAATATTGTCCACTTCATCTTTTAAAAGAGAAGTATGTCACTAGAAAAGTTCATATGTGACAAAACAGATAATTTATCTATATGCTGCCTGCATAGCACTTTGTTTTAAGCATAAATCTGTTCCCATGTTCCCATGTTCTTACGACAGTGCCACGTTGAAAGTCACTAAGCTCTTCAGTAAGGCCATTCAACTGCTATTGTTTGTCTATGGAGATTGCATGGCCGTGTGCTCAATTTTATAGACCTGTCAGCAACGGATGTGGCTGAAATAGCCGAATCCACTCATTTTAAGGGGTGTCCACATAATTTTGTATATATAGTGTATCTCTAGCTTAAACTGACGGATTTAGATGCTGATTAGATTTCCGTGGGGGCGCAGACGTCGACCTTAGGGGCTAAAGGGATGGCTTAAGATAAATGTACTTAAAACACAATTTAATGAATACTCTGAAAATCTGTTGGCCATTAAGTGGAAGAGTTTTCAGCAGTTGAATTAAATGTGTTCAGTGCGTGCAAGTGAACCACGCCTGCAAAGCCTGTTATGCACCTTCATAAGGTACGTCTGAACACCAACTACTGAGATGTGCATCGGAAACTCGTGTGTAGGAAAGTTGTGCATAGGAAATGCTTATTTCCTATGTGTGAATCAGGCCCTATATTACTGAGGTTACCACAACAACACCAATGACTTCCCCTTATGATCTCTCTCTCTCTCTCTCTCTCTCTCTCTCTCTCTCTCTCTCTCTCTCTCTCTCTCTCTCTCTCTCTCTCTCTCTCTCTCTCTCTCTCTCTCTCTCTCTCTCTCTCTCTCTCTCTCTCTCACCAGAGAGTAGAGACTTAGAAACATAAAATAAACCAACTGGCCTGTTGTATGCATAGTGGTTTTAGAAAAAAATATGAAAATAAGATTTTCTTGATTTCACTTTATTAGATATTATTGAAATCTGAGTATTTTATACACCAACAATGACTTCGGAAATCATTAATCATCATACAGTATATAGAACAAGCATGTAACCAAAACAATTATAATAATCGATGTAGCTTAAAGAGGCAATCAGCAATTGAAACAATAAAGGGTATTCCCCGGCTCTGTTTCGTTAAAAACCTGAGGGATGGGGCTGGAGAAATGTACCCACTTTCAAATCATAGACAGAGCTATGGATACAAGGACTGACCATATATGATGTCAAAACTATACTTTTTATGTTTTAAGGGTTATATCATGTTTGTTTACATTTACTTTGTTTATAAACATTGGAATAAAACAAGCTTATAATTTGGGTTCTTTGATGGGGTACGACAGTTGAACTAAGCTCATGGAGGCATTTGTAAGTTATATTCTACAAGAATCAATTGGTACATATAATTAATTTATAAGTCTTAAAATGGATGTAACAACTGCAGATTTCCCATTTAACCTGGGAATGTTTTATCATCAAATACAGGTCAACATCAAGGACATTTTCAATGAATCAACAAAATCTTACATATCTCTATTTTGTAAATAATCTACAAGTATTACAAAGTAAAAATAAATGAATTATTATGTATTGAAAGACAGTAATGGTGGGCACCAATATCTATAATTCAATATGATATCAATATGAGCAAGGCCTTATCCTTGCTGTTAACCTTACTGTATGTAAAAGACCATACATCACTGTTCCTACAGGAACAATACCTTCTCATACTTAACTGCCTGCTGATGGCCATCAACAGGCTTCACATTGTAATAAACCTGCTTGGGTAGGTCAGAAAATATTAAACTAATATCGATATAGATGTTCCATATCAGTGCCCATCACTACTTAACAGCATGTTAAAAGTACATAACAAAAGACAGAAAATAAATGGGATTAGCGAGCAGCACATTAAACTACTTTACATTATAACCATGATCAGGTATGAAAGCCATGCTGTACAGATGTACTGTCTCACCCTTCTTCCTTTATGTGAAGTAAAACTCTTACAATAATTAACTTCATAACTTTAATGAATGATTTAGTCATTTGGTGGTTAACATGCAGTGTGTCACGATCGTTGGAGAAAGTGGACCAAAGCGCAGCGTGATTTGCGAACATACTTTATTATAATTACCACACGAACAAAAAAACAAAACGATAACGTGACGTCCTTGGTTACAAACACTAACCATACACGGAACAAGATCCCACAACACACTGTGGAAAACAGGCTCCCTAAGTATGGTTCCCAATCAGAGACAACAAGCAACAGCTGATTCACGTTGCCTCTGATTGAGAACCACACCGGCCAACATAGAAACAAATGAACTAGATAATCAACCTAGCACACAAAACACATAGAAACAACACACCCTGGCTCAACATAACAGAGTCCCAGATCCAGGGCGTGACACAGTGACATAACCAAATGAGAGTAAAGGTCAAACCATATCAAATAAAGAATACATCAAAGGTAAAGGTCAAACCATATCAAATAAAGAATACATCAAAGGTAAATCGATAATCATTTTGGTCCTTCAGGGCTTATTTACAGACACTAACCCTGTAGTTAATTGTTGTTTTTCCTCTTGATTACAAGCTGTGCAATCCCTCCACCTATAGCTGTTGCTGCTCCTACCCCTATCACTGGCCCTACAACTGCAACTTTTACTGGGGCTGCAATAAGACCTAGTCCTACTACTGCAGTAATGCATCCAGCTGTTATAGCTGCTTGTTTACCCAACTCTATCAACTGACTGTTCCTGATCTCTCTCTGAGCCTTCTCATACATCTTATTGGTGTAGTATCCGTTGATCTTCACCATCTCCTCTATCTTCTCCAGCAGCTCTCTGACCTGAGCACGGTCTCTCTGCTCTCTGTTGTTGAAGACATGATATCTGCCTCCACAGACATTGACCAGTGTCTGAAGCTCCGGAATCTCGTTCAGAAACTCCTCTACTGATGTGTCATCCATCAGATCTGCACCAGTGAATAATACTATAGTGTAGTTTGAGGCCTGTTTTCCAAAGTTGTCCAGGATGCACTTCACTGCTTTTCTTTCCTCCTCTGTGTATCTACCCAGCTTGATCACCAGCAGGAACACATGGGGTCCTGGGACTGACATCTTGATGCATGTCTCTATTTCTACTTTATCTGTTCCCCGAAACTGTTTCCATATTTTCTCAATCAAAACTGTTTCTGTCAATAATATGTCACAGACCCCAGGAGTGTCGATGACGTCAATCTTCTTCCCATACGCCACTAAACTTTGTTTCTCACACTGTTCAGTCACTGGCTTTGGACTTGACTTAGAATTAAACAACTTTTTCCCCAGGATGGTGTTTCCTGTTGAACTCTTCCCTGATCCAATATTCCCCACCATAACTATCCTCAGATCAGCTGGCTGCACTAAACCTGTGGAAAAACAAAATGTATCAGTTACAAAATTCATTAAATTAGATTCAAAGTTTCAGTTACTAATAATGTCAAATCAAATAAAATGTTATTGGTCACATTTAGCAGATGTTATTGCTGGTGCAGTGAAATACTTGTGATCCTAGCTTCAACAGCTGGAGGTGATATGATCCTTAACTAGCCTCTCTTAGCACTTCATGATGCCAGAAGTGAGTGCTACGGGGCGATGTCACTTACTAAATTCATTAAATTAGATTCTGATAGAATAATTTGGTAATGACTAATTATTACACTCCACTTTATTAAATGTGTTAGAATGTATGAGCGTAGGTCAAGTTAGGATTATGACATTGTGTTACTATTTAGCAATGCGAGTAGGAGTTAGACCAGACAATAAAGGAATAGACTCCGGGTAGAGAGGCCATTACCAAACATAAACTAGCCTTGTGTTGAGACAATATGAAAGAGGGTTGTCAAAAGTACACCAGGAGGAATTAAAATAGCATGTGTGAGAAATAGAATATTATAAGTCACAAACAACTGTAGATTAACTCTATCCGTTCCATGAAACTGGAGCCCTAATTTGTCTAAGTACAAACTCCAAGTTGTCGATAGTGTTAACTAATAATCTTGTGTGAGACTTAATATTTGCTCAAAAGTCACGTCTAAGAATAAATTCCAAAGACAAGTTTTGTGAGGAAGTAAGTAATTATAATTGACTATTTCGAGGAAGAAACATATAAGAAATTAATTAAAGATCGAATAAATCATTAAAAGCAAAATTATAAAATTATTTAATACCTAACAACTCAGTTAAAGTGACAAAAACAATTATTAGAGAGTTGGAAGTAATCTAAATTAAAATAAAGGTGAGATTCAGGAATTTGGTAAAAGCCATAAAGTACTTGTTCAAAGTTTTGGGTATAGGACGATCAAAGAGTCCTGCCAATATGGGAAGCAAACCCTCCAAGGAGGTCCCGGGGTCAACTGGAGATGAGAGATTTATGGGATCCAGGGATAGAAGAAATCTCCATTATGTAACCAGGTGGAGGGAGAGGTATGGTTTTGAGGGACATCTGGACGCAGATAAACTCGAATCCATGCTTAAACAGATACATAAGGTGTGTAAAGGGAGAGTAGAGAGAGAGCGAGTGGAAGGGCTAGATACAACCAAGGTGTGGCTCTCCGAAGCATGGAGGAGAGAGAGAAGTCTAAGACAGAACCCACAGCTCCCCCTGTAGAAAGGTCTAGATCCAGACTATATACCTTCCTGGCAGATCAGGCCTGGAGGGAAAATCCAGACGATGAGGTGGTGGTGGTGAGGGGAAGGGTGCCACAGCAGGCTGCCGTTTTGGAATTTCCACCCCCTTACCAGAAGGGTAAGGGGGGGGGGTGGTCAAGGGACAGTTGAGGTTCTAAGGACATTTTTGGAACAACAGCAGCAACCCAATTGGTCATTGCAGAAATTAGAAAGAGAGAGAGAGAGAGACGGAAAGAGAAGGCTAAGAAAGTAACTAGAGTACTAGGGTACAATAGGGGGGTCAAGGGACCGAAGGGTGGAAGACCCAGGTCCCTGAGGAGACTTGAACCCCACAACAAAAGTCCAGTTAGGAGCTGAGCTCAGGAGGGAGTCAGTATGAGTCAGGAGATGAGAGAGTCGGAGGGGGCCAGTACCCACTGATAGCCTTACCTAATCTATTGGCAGGGAATGAAGGGGCCCCAGCAACCTTAGATGTATACAGGCCCATGAACACAGAGGGACGTGACCCGAGCGGTAGAAGGAATGACCACCCCAAAACAGGAAAAGTAAGGTTTGGGCTGCCGTTAGAGGGCAGTGGGTTTCAGGGGATGCCCAGAGGGCACTTTTGCCATGGGCCGATCACGGAGAGTATGTTGGGAAAATAACTGAATTGTGTAATAGCCTCAGTGAACATTACCATCGTCATGCAGACTTCTCTAAAGTACATGAGTGCAAACAAGAGGATAGTGAGACTGTCAGCCAGTACTTAGAGAGGCTTAAATATGTGTTTAACGCAAACAGTGGCATACCCGAGCTAGACAGTGTTGTTAGCACCGTTTAGACATGGCAGCGAACATTTCCCCTCCCGCCGTTATGAAGCTCAGCGGAGATTGGAGCACAAACTGGGATACGTTTAGAGGTGTTGTGTGACAAAACTGCATTTTTTAGAGTGGCCTTTTTTTGTCTCTAGCACAAGGTGCACCTGTGTAATGATCATGCTGTTTAATCAGCTTCTTGATATGCCACACCTGTCAGGTGGATGGATTATCTTGGCAAATGAAAAATGCTCACTAACAGGTATGTAAACAAATGTGTGCACAAAATTGGACAGAAATAATATTCTTGTGCATATGGAAAATTTCGGGAATCTTTAATTTCAGCTCAGGTCTTGTGCTTACTTTGCTTCCAGAGGCAGCTTGGAACTCGGTAGTGAGTGTTGCAACCGAGGACAGACAACTCCACTAATTTGAAAGGGTGTCCACATACTTTTGGAGATGTAATGTATCCCTAGCTTAAATTTCCGGATTTTGATGGGGATTTTTTTGTTACTTAAATTTTAATTGAAAATAATCTCTGACTGCAATGTCTTCCTAGCAGCAGACAGTTGCAGCAAACTCAAACTAATATTGAAAAACAACCGCATTGCGTCGTTCCTAAGAACAGCCATTAGCCGTGGTACATTGGCCATATACTACAAATTCCAGAGTTGTCTTATTGCTATTATAAACTGGTTATGAAAGCAGTTAGAACAGAACAAATAAATGTTGTCATACCTGTGGTATACGGTTTTCAGCCAATCAGCATTCAGGGCTCGAATCACGCAGTTTATAATTATGCCATATTGTGGTCTAGTCATTTAATCTAATTTCCTTTTATTTTATTTTATTTGCCATTCGACAGTGAAAGTTATTTGTTTTTACAAATTCCCTTGAACCATTTATTGTTTGTTATGAAGAGTTTCTCTGGCATCGAGTAATTCAGTACAGTGGGGAAAATAAGTATTTAGTCAGCCACCAATTGTGCAAGTTCTCCCACTTAAAAAGATGAGAGAGGCCTGTAATTTTCATCATAGGTACAAGTCAACTATGTCAGACAAATTGAGATTTTTTTTCTCCAGAAAATCACATTGTAGGATTTTTCATGAATTTATTTGCAAATTATGGTGGAAAATAAGTATTTGGTCACCTACAAACAAGCAAGATTTCTGGCTCTCACAGACCTGTAACTTCTTCTTTAAGAGGCTCCTCTGTCCTCCACTTGTTACCTGTATTAATAGCACCTGTTTGAACTTGTTATCAGTATAAAAGACACCTGTCCACAACCTCAAACAGTCACACTCCAAACTCCACTATGGCCAAGACCAAAGAGCTGTCAAAGGACACCAGAAACAAAATTGTAGACCTACACCAGGCTGGGAAGACTGAATCTGCAATAGGTAAGCAGCTTGGTTTGAAGAAATCAACTGTGGGAGCAATTATTAGGAAATGGAAGACATACAAGACCACTGATAATCTCCCTCGATCTGGGGCTCCACGCAAGATCTCACCCCGTGGGGTCAAAATGAGCAGAAATCCCAGAATCACACGGGGGGACCTAGTGAATGACCTGCAGAGAGCTGGGACCAAAGTAACAAAGCCTACCATCAGTAACACACTACGCCACCAGGGACTCAAATCCTGCAGTGCCAGACGTGTCCCCCTGCTTAAGCCAGTACATGCCCAGGCCCGTCTGAAGTTTGCTAGAGTGTATTTGGATAATCCAGGAGAGGATTGGGAGAATGTCATATGGTCAGATGAAACCAAAATATAACTTTTTGGTAAAAACTCAACTCGTCGTGTTTGGAGGACAAAGAATGCTGAGTTGCATCCAAAGAACACCATACCTACTGTGAAGCATGGGGGTGGAAACATCATGCTTTGGGGCTGTTTTTCTGCAAAGGGACCAGGACGACTGATCCGTGTAAAGGAAAGAATGAATGGGGCCATGTATCATGAGATTTTGAGTGAAAACCTCCTTCCATCAGCAAGGGCATTGAAGATGAAACGTGGCTGGGTCTTTCAGCATGACAATGATCCCAAACACACCGCCCGGGCAACGAAGGAGTGGCTTCGTAAGAAGCATTTCAAGGTCCTGGAGTCGCCTAGCCAATCTCCAGATCTCAACCCCATAGAAAATCTTTGGAGGGAGTTGAAAGTCCGTGTTGCCCAGCGACAGCCCCAAAACATCACTGCTCTAGAGGAGATCTGCATGGAGGAATGGGCCAAAATACCAGCAACAGTGTGTGAAAACCTTGTGAAGACTTACAGAAAACGTTTGACCTGTGTCATTTCCAACAAAGGGTATATAACAAAGTATTGAGAAACTTTTGTTATCGACCAAATACTTTTTTTCCACCATAATTTGCAAATACATTCATTAAAAATCCTACAATGTGATTTTCTGGATTTTTTTTCCTCATTTTGTCTGTCATAGTTGACGTGTACCTATGATGAAAATTACAGGCCTCTCTCATCTTTTTAAGTGGGAGAACTTGCACAACTGGTGGCTGACTAAATACTTTTTTTCCCCACTGTATGTATCAAATTCCCCTTTCAAAACAGGCTGTCAATCTTCTGCTGATAACGGCAATTGTTTTATTCTATTGTCCAGCTTTTAACTAATCTGCTGGCATTCTCGAATGGAATGTGACTGGGTGAAGCAGGACCAATGGGTGAGGATATTTCACCAAGCCCCTTGTAGCTCAGTTGGTAGAGCATGGAGCTTGCAACGCCAGGGTTGTAGGTTATATTCCCATGGGGGGCCAGTATGAGAAGAAAAAAAACAGCAGGCCAAATCCGGCCCATGACACAATTCTATCCAGACCGCTCAATGATTTGGGTTGCCAATTCATTTTTGGACCACTACAATACTGCCTGCGATCTAATGCACTACAAGTCACAGCAAAAACTGCCATAGTGCTGCACGTCAAACGGCAGTGCATTGCCACACACAAACCATTCCTCCCAGACACACCCACACATGAGCCAGTCAATGTGCTGCATCATATCATCACTAATGGCACTGACTGAATCTTCTACCGGACAGTCCATGCCAAGGTTCGGTTCCTAAGGGCCATTGCTGTAGCCTACAGAAAATGTCATATTGGTTGTCAAAAAGTTCTAAGATAAAGGATTCACACGCGCGTATAAATCACTACTAAAGGACAATAGGACACACAAGCGAGTATAAATGAGTCAACGGTTGAGTCATCTATTTTATGAAATTACAGCCTGTTGCGCTTGCATTGGTGAATTCAACTTCAATTGTGCTGCTTTCGTGTGTCCGGGTTACAGCACGCAGCGGAGGGAAAGTGTAAAGACACATGCCACAGTCCTATCTAGGCTACTGAAATGTTGCAGTCTGGCTTCGGTTTTTAAAGCTTGACAATGAATAGCCAAACAACAAAACCTGCAACAAAACACCACACAAAGGAGAAACATATAGGCATATTACAGCAACATTTGAGCAGTAGCCTAGGCTGGCTACTCAACTACATGACATGTTGAATGCGCAATGCTGCATTCAACCGCACTTGTGATCCATGCAGTCTAAAAAAAAATTTAAACGTGTTTTAAGCTTAAACGTTACAACAACTTACAGATAGCTACATATTTTTATTTGGAGTTATTACATATTTTTTAATTAGCATCTGCAAGCATAATAGTAAAGGCTGGAAAATATTATTAATCTTTTATTTTGTTTTAATATGTTAAAATACTATATACAGCATCCTATGTACATAAGTAGACATTATAAAGGACCATCTTTTTTAATAATTAAAAAAAAAAAAATTACACAACTATTTGGCTATGTCTGGCCAACGAATTCGTTGTGTTTTTTCAATATGGCCCATGGGCTGATTGAGTTTGACACACCTGCTATAATGTATGATAGAAATACAACGCAATTAAATTGTTGCCAGCAGCACAGTTACCATCACCAATGCTGTATATAACATGAAAACAGCCTAACCAGCTCTGCTAGGGCGAGTAAAATGGTCAGAGTGAGGTGTTCTCTCATTTGTGTCTGGAAGTAGCTAGCAAGCTAGCCAACTTTAGCCAGTTAGCTTGGCCACTTGACTGCTGTTGTGAGGTCAGAACATTTGGATCAACCCCACTCTTCTGCCAGAGTCTCCAGTGTGCGCTCTCAACGCTCTGAGAGCAAAATGTTCTGAATTTACCCAAGGACAATCTGACAACGCTCGGAATTTACGAACACCCAGAGTGCACTCTGGCACGCCAGAGTGAATTTACAAACACACCCTTATTAAAACTTTTCAAAATGTTTTTGCAAATCACATTATACAATAAATACAAAACAATATGTACTCACTATACTCATAATCATCTGCCATACTTGTTTTTTGTGTACCGAACATTTGTGTACTGAAGTTTATCCCAGGAAAGGTATTTCTGTTCTCGTCTGCCTCACGGATGTCCAGGTGAAGTTGATTCAGGCTAAATGCTTCACTCTCTTGACTTGGAAAAGTGGGTTTCTGGAAAACAGGGATAACACAGCTTTGTCTCTTCCTGGATTAGCCTAAAGGTGTAGCCTGAAGTACACTCTACATTGTAGCTGGTATTTATATAATGACTTCCCCTAGACTCACAGCCCTTCTCATCAGGAGGTGCATTTCCAGTAAAAGGTGTGGCAATGTAGCCTGTGTAACCTGATTCTATTTATATGTGTGTACCAGTCTGTTTAGCTAACAAAACTGTTGATAGCACCTGGACACTAATGTGATCATAGAGTTCCAATATTTGCATAACCCTTCTGATTGGATGATGGCTGAGAGGGTTATCAAATCAGGATCAAAATACTCTGATCTCTTCCAGCTCATTAACTCAATAATTATATAATGTTCATATTTTAAGATTACAGAAAGGCCCGTCTGTTTGGCAATGACACAGATTTAAAGATTTTTTTTTGTCTGCCTCACAGATGACCAGGTGAAGTTGACTGATGCTTACAAGCTGCTGTCTTTAAGAAGAGAGTTTGTATTGCAGGAGGTACATGTGGGTATCGTCCCCAATGACACCCTATTCACTTTAGAGTGAACAAAGGCCCTGGTCAAAAGTAGTGCACCATAAAGGGAATATGGTGCCATTTGTGAAGCTTACAACATGTGCTGATGTCTTTCCTCATTCCTCTTTAGATACCTATCTTATCTTTTACCACAGGTGTATGAATGTTTGCTGTGTTTTGAAGCCATCAACATGTCTGAGCATGTATCCTAACAGAGAAAGATACACTGTAATACCTGACACTTTGCCCAGGACCGAGTTTGGAAAACCCTGTTATTTCAGGTCAGGCTCACTGTAGTAGTGATAGAGAACAAGACTATGGCCTGAATTCATTTCAAGGTGTGTTATAGAGCAGGGTTGCTGATCTATAAGAGCGTCTGCTAAATGACTAAAATGTTAAATGTAAATGTAGATGTAAACTTGAGAGAAACCGAAACGAAATGCCAAGAGTGTGCAAAGCTGTCATCAAGGCAAAGGGTGGCTACTTTGAAGAATCTAAAATCTAAAATACATTTTGATTTGTTTAACACTTTTTTGGTTACTACATGATTCCATGTGTTATTTCATAGTTTTGATGTCTTCACTATTATTCTACAATGTAGAAAATAGTAAAAATAAAGAAAAACCCTTGAATGAGTAGGTGTGTCCAAACTTTTTGACTGGTACTGTATATCCCTACAAACCCACTACCCATAATACATACACCACAAAAACATACATTCCCAATCAATACGTACTATGTATCCCCACTAAATACACCCCCACTAAAAAAATATATGGTCAACACCGGGGCTGCGTTCAGAAAACGGTTCTGATTTGAGTTGAGGAACGTTGTAACTATGGTGATGAGAGGGTTATTGTGTACAGTGCAGCAGGAGTTTTGTGTTAACATTTTCCATGGTCACACCCTGCCACGGCCACCCTGCCACACGGCTAACATATCTATAACATTGCAAATGGTTTTGAAAGAACTGTTATATCATTCAGTATGTACCATTGCCATACATAGCAAAACGTTAAGACCAACTGAACTCACCGCTGGTGTTTTAAAAGCCAATCATCTCCTTAGTGCATTCAAATTGACTGGCCTCCAGCTATTCTGGTGAAGAATAAAACCTCCCTAGTACTGTTGTGGCTAGACTGCTGAACTCTGCCCATCTCCAGTGAAACAGTAGTAAGATACTTGACATTCATCTACCTTTATTTAAGCTATACCTGCTGCCACCTTTAGTACTAATCCTATACTGGCTGCTATACCACCCGTAATAGCAGTTAGAAGTACCCTGACTGTTAAACACTTTAAATCTCTGAATCGCTGAAGTTTTGTGTGCAGCTGTATTGCTTTATTTTTGTCGTGGTAGATGAAATGTACCCCTCTGGGAAGAGCATGGAAACTACATCAATGGCAGTTTTTATTTTAAGAGCTATATCAACTATTTTTTCTGCTACTCCTAGAAAATATATATTTTCTTCTCTCTTCTTCCGCTCCTCCTCCCGTTTCCTCCTCTCCTCCTCCTGTCTCTTCCTCTCCTCCCCCTGTCTCCTCTCTGATCTTTCTCTGAGTCTCTTCATAGTCAGCACTGGTGTAGCGTTTCCCTCCATTGTACTCCACCATCTCCTCTATCTTCTCCAGCAGCTCTGGGACCTGAGTGTTGTCTCTTCTCTTGTCAGTGATTAGGGAGTGATATCTTACATTTACATTTATATTTTAGTCATTTAGCAGACGCTCTTATCCAGAGCGACTTACATACGTGCATAATTTTTTTAATTTTTTGTCATACCCCCCGTGGGAATCGAACCCACAACTGAGCTACATCCCTGCAGGCCATTCCCTCCCCTACCCTGGACGACGCTGGGCAAATTGTGCACCGCCCCATGGGCCTCCCGGTCGCGGACGGCTACGACAGAGCCTGGATTCGAACTAGGATCTCTAGTGGCACAGCTAGCACTGCGATGCAGTGCCTTAGACCACTGCGCCACAGCTGGTGACAAGCCGCCGTAGCTCTGGGCTCTGTTTTAGAAACTCCTCCACTGATTTCCCCTCCAGTTGATCTCCATGTGTGAACAGCAAGATGGTGTACATTGAGGCTTCTTCTCCAAAGTTCTCCTGGATCCACTTCACAGTGTTCCTCTCCTCCTCTGTGAACCTCCCCAGTCTGATCACTAGCAGGAACACATGGGGTCCTGGGACTGACATGTAGATGGCCTTTTCTATTTCATTATTCATTTCCGTATCAGTTTTGTGTCAAAGAATCCTGGTTTGTCAATCACATTGATCTTCTTTCCAGCCACCTGTCTACTATGTTTCATACAGTGTGAGGTAACAGACTTGGGGGAGAGTTCTTCTTTAAACCCCTCTCTCCCCAGGATGGTGTTTCCTGTTGCACTCTTCCCTGATCCAGTCTTCCCTACCAGAACTATCCTCAGGTCAGAGGGATGCCCTGAATCTGTGAAAACAGACAAGACGTGCTTGAGTTGATAGCGAGTGTCTTGATAAAAGGCTACTGAAAACGGTGTTTGTGTGTACGTGGATGCATGTGTGTGTGTACCTTGGCATTGACCAGTGAAGAGTGTCAACAGCAACAGAATCTTCAGAGTCCCTCCTCTTCCTCGTTCCATCTCTGTTACAGCGGCCAATCAAAACATAGAAACAGACGATGACCTCATTACAAAAAACAAAGTCCACATTTCTTCAATGACTCATCCAATAGTTTTTGGCTGAGTTCCAAAGTTTACAGATGAGGATAAACTAAACTAGAATTTCTTCTCAGCTATTTGACTTTCAAACATCCTAAATGATAGAAGGAGTAATGAATGCTATGTGGTGTAACTGTTGTAAAACACAATACATTTCCTAACAACATAGCTCATTGATTGGTGCCACACTTTTCCCCTAGCCCTATAGCTAAAACACCTGATTCAACTAATTGACCTGACCCCTGTTCAGCAGGATGCAACGTTTTGGAACGTTCAGATAGAAATATGTGATGTAGAACAAACATGCCTCTCTGACATGTAGAATGAGGAATCACATCGGCTCTATTCATGTCATTTCTATCTGCAACGTTCAACAACGTTTGACAACTGAACATGGAGTTCATTTAACTAAATCCATTCTAACCTGAAGACCATGTTTAGTTGATTATTGGAGTCAGGTGTGTCTAGTGATGTCATCGTTTGATTATTTATGCATGAATGTCAACAGACCTGGTATCAATAACATGTTTACTTAATACTGTGCTACAGTTATAAAACATTTTGAGAGTGTTGCTAAGCAAAAATAATTCAACTCAGGACAGGCAGAATCTGAATTCTGATTGGATGTCGCTATTATCAAGCTCCTCCTGACAACTCACAACCTTGGCTGTCTGCCCAGAATCAGAAGGCCAAAGCTCTAAATAAAATAAAATAAAATGTGTTGGACACAGAGATGCCACCTTAAGGGGAAAAAGTTTAAACAAAATGTTTAAATGTAACTATGTAGTTGCCTAGTCTGGTCCCAGATCTGTTTGTGCTCTTTCCAACTCCATTGATCACTATCAAGCCATGACAATGAGTGACAAGTAGTTGGAATGATAGCACAAACAGACTGACACTCAGGTTAATATTTGAGTACAGACATAGGATCTTAATTTGATCACTCATATGTTGCTGAGAATTTTCCTTCACAGCAGGAAATGCAAACTTGTACTATATTTGAGTTTTAAAGGTGCACTATGCAGGAATTGTTATAAGACATGTATTACAAACTCCTCACAATGGCTTGCAAATTACTTGGATTTTCTTGAAAAAATTATTTTGTACAAAGCAAAGACATGGGTATGCACTGTATTAATCTACTCTTCTGCTACACTTAAGCCACTGAGTGAATGTCCCATTCCAACCTCTTATCTTCCATATCTTTATATACTTTATATACCATGGTGTTTCAGTCTTTTTTTAAGGCATTGAAGCATGAAAATGCCCCCGTTAAAACAGCTGCAACAGGAACTACTACTGGTGTTGCTACAACCGTCAGAACAACTGCTGTTGCTGTCAACACGCCATCTTAAATCTCCTTCTTCTTGACTTTATATTTCCACTCATTCTGTCTCCTGTTATTTCCTCCACTTCTCAGAACAAACAGACTTTAACAAGACACAAAGAGTATATACATGAAGTGTCGAACAAGATCAATTCATTTTATTATAGTCTTGTTGACAATATGGAAACATATAACACTGGATACACACACTGATCTCCTGATATACCTGACCAGTATTGAAAACTCAATGCCCCCTTTGCTACAAATATTTTCATATTTATTCTAAAATCTCAGAATATAAAATGTATGTGGAAAACAACGAAATAATGGCAATTGGAAAAATCTAAAAAAGAACTCAGGATCTACAGCAATCCTTTAAGTGGACCACAAAAATATGAAATTCTTCGGATGCTTAATAAGTGACAGCAAACAACACATGCGTATATACTGATCAAAAATACACTGCTCAAAAAAATAAAGGGAACACTTAAACAACACAATGTAACTCCAAGTCAATCACACTTCTGTGAAATCAAACTGTCCACTTAGGAAGCAACACTAATTGACAATAAATGTCACATGCTGTTGTGCAAATGGAATAGACAACAGGTGGAATTTATAGGCAATTAGCAAGACACCCCCAATAAAGGACTGGTTTTGCAGGTGGTGACCACAGACCACTTCTCAGTTCCTATGCTTCCTGGCTGATGTTTTGGTCACTTTTGAATGCTGGCGGTGCTTTCACTCTAGTGGTAGCATGAGACGGAGTCTACAACCCACACAAGTGGCTCAGGTAGTGCAGCTCATCCAGGATGGCACATCAATGCGAGCTGTGGCAAGAAGGTTTGCTGTGTCTGTCAGCGTAGTGTCCAGAGCATGGAGGCGCTACCAGGAGACAGGCCAGTACATCAGGAGACATGGAGGAGGCCGTAGGAGGGCAACAACCCAGCAGCAGGACCGCTACCTCCACCTTTGTGCAAGGAGGAGCAGGAGGAGCACTGCCAGAGCCCTGCAAAATGACCTCCAGCAGGCCACAAATGTGCATGTGTCTGCTCAAACGGTCAGAAACAGACTCCATGAGGGTGGTATGAGGGCCCGACGTCCACAGGTGGGGGTTGTGCTTACAGCCCAACACCGTGCAGGACGTTTGGCATTTGCCAGAGAACACCAAGATTGGCAAATTCGCCACTGGCGCCCTGTGCTCTTCACAGATGAAAGAAGGTTCACACTGAGCACGTGACAGACGTGACAGAGTCTGGAGACGCCGTGGAGAATGTTCTGCTGCCTGCAACATCCTCCAGCATGACCAGTTTGGCGGTGGGTCAGTCATGGTGTGGGGTGGCATTTCTTTGGGGGGCCGCACAGCCCTCCATGTGCTCGCCAGAGGTAGCCTGACTGCCATTAGGTACCGAGATGAGATCCTCAGACCCCTTGTGAGACCATATGCTGGTGCGGTTGGCCCTGGGTTCCTCCTAATGCAAGACAATGCTAGACCTCATGTGGCTGGAGTGTGTCAGCAGTTCCTGCAAGAGGAAGGCATTGATGCTATGGACTGGCCCGCCCGTTCCCCAGTCCTGAATCCAATTGAGCACATCTGGGACATCATGTCTCGCTCCATCCACCAACGCCACGTTGCACCACAGACTGTCCAGGAGTTGGCGGATGCTTTAGTCCAGGTCTGGGAGGAGATCCCTCAGGAGACCATCTGCCACCTCATCAGGAGCATGCCCGGGCGTTGTAGGGAGGTCATACAGGCACGTGGAGGCCACACACACTACTGAGCCTCATTTTGACTTGTTTTAAGGACATTACATCAAAGTTGGATCAGCCTGTAGTGTGGTTTTCCACTTTAATTTTGAGGGTGACTCCAAATCCAGACCTCCATGGGTTGATACATTTGATTTCCATTGATAATTTTTGTGTGATTTTGTTGTCAGCACATTCAACTATGTAAAGAAAAAAGTATTTAATAAGATTATTTCATTCATTCCGATCTAGGATGTGTTATTGTAGTGTTCCCTTTATTTACACTTCATATAAGGAAATCAATTGAAATAAAATCATTAGGCCCTAATCTATGGATTTCACATGTGACTGGGCAGGGGCACAGCCATGGGTGGGCCTTGGAGGGCATAGGCCCACCCACTTGGCAGCCAGGCCCACCCACTGGGGAGCCATGCCCAGCCAAACATAAATATTTTTTTCTGCACAAAAGCGCTTTATTACAGACAGACATACTCCTCAGCAACTTTGGGAGCCATGCCGTTCTAGAGAGGTTTATTCTACCTGTAAGATTTATGGGAAGATTATTCCATTTAATTAGATCTGCTTTCATATTGTTGAGTAATGGGATAAAGTCATCTTTGTATACACTGTTGGTCCAATGTTAATAAAAGATCCCAGAAATGTTCCATACGCACCTAAAGCGTATTTCTCTCAAATGTTGTGCACACATTTGTTTACATCCCTGTTAGTGAGCATGTCTCCTTTCCCAAGATAATCCATCCACCTGACAGGTGTTGCATATCAAGAAGCTGATTAAACAGAATTATCATTACACAGGTGCACCTTGTGCTGCAGACAATAAAAGGCCACTCTAAAATGTGCAGTTTTGTCACACAACACAATGCAACAGATGTCTCAAGTTTTGAAGGAGTGTGCAATTGCCATGCTGACTGCAGGAATGTCCACCAGAGCTGTTGCCAGAGAATTTAATGTTAATTTCTCTACCATAAGCCGCCTCCAATGTCGTTTTAGAAAATTTGGCAGTACGTCCAACCGTCCTCACAACCACAGACCACGTGTATGGCGTTGTGTGGAACACCGGTTTGCTAATGTCAACGTTGTGAACAGAGTACCTCATGGTGCCAGTAGGGTTATGGTATGTGCAGGCATAAGCTATGAACAACGAACACAATTACATTTTATCGATGGCAATTTGAATGCACAGAGATACCGTGACGAGATCCTGAGGCCCATTGTCATGCCATTCATCCGCCTGCCATCATCTTATGTTTCAGCATGATAATGCACGGCCCTGTGTCGCAAGGATATGTACACAATTCCTGGAAGCTGAAAATGTCCCCGTTTTTCCATGGCCTGTATACTCACCAGACATGTCACCCATTGAGCATGTTTGGGATGCTCTGTATCAACATGTTCCAGTTCTTGCCAATATCCAGGAATTTCGCACAGCCATTGAAGCGGAGTGTGACAACATTCCACAGGTCACAATCAACAGCCTGATCAACTCTATGCGAAGGAGATGTGTCGCACTGCATGAGGCAAATGGTGGTCACACCAGATACTGACTGGTTTTCTGATCCACGCCCCTACTTTATGTTTAAGGTATCTGTGACCAACAGATGCATATCTGTATTCCCAGTCATGTGAAATCCATAGATTAGGGCCTAATGAATGTATTAATTGACTGATTTCCTTGTATGAAATGTAACTCAGTAAAATCTTTGAAATTGTTGCATGCTACTTTTATGTTTTTGTTCAGTATATTAATAACAAATGTAATATTTAAAAAATATTGAATACATAATAAAAGTAGATATGTGAAATAAAGTGGAACTGATTGATGAAAAAGTAAACCCATTGGAATGTACAGTGCCTTGAAAATGCATTCATCCCCCTTGGCATTTTCCCTATTTTGTTGTATTACAATCTGTAATTTAAATGGATTTATATTTGGATTTCATGTAATGGACATACACAAAATAGTCCAAATTGGTGAAGTGAAATGAAAAAAATAACTTGTTTCAAAAAATTCTAAAAAATAAATAACAGAAAAGAGGTGCTCGCATATGTATTCACCCCCTTTGCTTTGAAGCCCCTAAATAAGATCTGGTGCAACCAATTACCTTCAGAAGTCACATAATTAGTTAAATAAATTCCACTTGTGTGCAATCTAAGTGTCACATGATCTCAGTATATATACACCTGTTCTGAAAGGCCCCAGAGTCTGCAACACCACTAAGCAAGGTGCACCACCAAGCAAGCGGCACCATGAAGACCAAGGAGCTCTCCAAACAGGTCAGGGACAAAGTTATGGAGAAGTACAGATCAGGGTTGGGTTATAAAAAAATATCAGAAACTTTGAACATCCCACGGAGCACCATTAAATCCATTATTAAAAAATTTAAAGAATATGGCACCACAACAAACCTGCCAAGAGAGGACCTTCCACCAAAACTCACGGACCAGGCAAGGAGGGCATTAATCAGAGAGGCAACAAAGAGACCAAAGATAACCCCGAAGGAGCTGCAAAGCTCCACATCGAAGATTGGAGTATCTGTCCATAGGACCACTTTAAGCCGTACACTCCACAGAGCTGGGCTTTACGGAAGAGTGGGCAGAAAAAAGCCATTGCTTAAAGAAGAAAATAAGCAAAGACGTTTGGTGTTTGCCAAAAGCCATGTGGGAGACACCCCAAACATATGGAAGAAGATACTCTGATCAGATTAGACTAAAATTGAGCTTTTTGGCAATCAAGGAAAACACTATGTCTGACGCACACCCAACACCTCTCATCACCCGAAGAACACCATCCCCACAGTGAAGCACAGTGGTGGCAGCATCATGCTGTGGTGATGGTTTTCATATGCAGGGCCTGGGAAACTGGTCTGAATTGAAGGAATGATGGATGGTGCTAAATACAGGGAAATTCTTGAGGGAAACCTGTTTCAGTCTTCCAGAGATTTGAGACTGGGACATTGACACTAAGCATACTGCTAAAGCAACACTCAAGTGGTTTAAGGGGAAACATTTAAATGTCTTGGAATGGCCTAGTCAAAGCCCAGACCTCAATCCAATTTAGAATCTGTGGTATGACTTAAAGATTGCTGTACACCAGCGGAACCCATCCAACTTGAAGGAGCTGGAGCAGTTTTGCCTTGAAGAATGGGCAAAAATCCCAGTGGCTAGATGTGCCAAGCTTATAGAGACATTCCCCAACAGACTTGCAGCTGTAATTGCTGCAAAAGTTGGCTCTACAAATTATTGACTTTGTGAATAGTTATGCACGCTCAGGTTTTCAGTGTTTTGGTCTTATTTCTTGTTTGTTTCAAAATAAAAAATATTTTGCATCTTCAAAGGGTGGCCATTTGATTAATTGTTCAGCAGTCTTATCGCTTGGGGGTAGAAGCTGTTAAGGAGCCTTTTGGACCTAGACTTGGCGCTCTTGTACCGGTTGCTGTGCGGTAGCAGAGAGAACAGTGTATGACTTGGGTGACTGGAGTCTTTGATAATCTTTTGGGCCTTCCTCTGACACCGCCTAATATACAAGTCCTGGATGGCAGGAAGCTTGGCCCCAGTGATGTACTGGGCCGTACGCACTACCCTCTGTAGTTCCTTACAGTTGGATGCCGATTAGTTGCCATACCAGGCGGTGATGCAACCGGTCAGGATGCTCTCGATGGTGCAGCTGTAGAACTTTTGAGGATCTGGGGACCAATGCAAAAACTTTTCAGTCTCCTGAGGGGGAAAAGGCGTTGTCATGCCCTCTTCACGACTTTCTTGGTGTGTTTGGACTATGGTAGTTTGTTTAGTTTGTTCTAAAGGGGGCATATAAGCTGACAATGAAAGCTCTTACAATATTCGACCTCAGACTGGGACGAAAGTTCACCTTCCAAAAGGGCAACGACCCTATGCACACAGCCAAGACAACGCAGGAGTGGGTTCGGTACAAGTCTCTGTATGCCCAACCAGAGACCGGACTTGAACCCGATCTAATATCTCTGGAGAGACCTGAAAATAGCTGTGCAGCGACAATCCCCATCCAACCTAACAGAGCTCGAGAGGATCTTCAGAGAAGAATGGGAAATTCCCCAAATACAGGTGTGCCAAGCTTGTAGCGTCATACCCAAGAAGACTCGAGGCTGTAATCGCTGCCAAAGGTGCTTCAACAAAGTACTGAGTAAAGGGTCTGAAAACTTATGCACCTGTACCGTCCTGTTTTTGCTTTGTCTTTATGGGGCATTGTGTGTAGATTGAGGAGGGAAAACAACTATTTAACTACTTAGCTGCTTTAATTTGTCCATGTGTATCTTGCATATCCCAATGCCCGTAGAGAGCCAGGTTCAAAGCCAGGGTCAGCCATTATTAACGTCATCCCTGGAGCAATTTAGGTTAAGTGCCTTGCTCAAGGGCACAATGAGAAATGTTTCACCTTGTCTGCTCCTGGAGTTGAACCAGCGACCTTTCGGTTACTGGCCCAATGGTCTGACCTTAGGTAGCAGTACAGAACAACACTATGGCCTGGATTCAATCCAATGTGTGTTATAGAGCAATGCAATAGACAGCTGACAATGCCCCCAAGGCAATTTCCCCATTCACAGAGATCAAAGTTATGGTAAATGCATACAAATGTCTGCTGAAGTTGCATTGTCGGCTGTCCAGTGCTCTATAACACGCCTTGTATTGAATCCCAGCCTATGTGTGTCTATACAGTATTGAATTGAATCCCAGCCTGTGTGTCTATACAGTATTGGTTTGAATCCCAGCCTATGTGTGCCTATACAGTTTACCATCATTTCTTATTTTGATAGTGGAGTCTCTTCTGGATCTAAAGTACAGTTGCAATAAAATATATTGTCACCCTTGCACTTTACAATGGATTGCAATGGAGCAGAATGTTTTGTTTTCTCTTTACAAAACTGGTTGAATGGCTATCTTTACCCTGTAGGAACCTTTAACTTACCACAGGTGAGATACATTGCACATTAAACGAGAATCACTTGCCTCCAAACTAATTAATTTAAATTCTGAATAATTCAGTCAAGGTAATTTATTGACTTTTAAGTGAAAAATCTCCATTTGAGTTTAGATAATCTTTTTGGGGTCCTGTGCAGTTGTTAATCAAACAAATACATGTGTGAACACCAAAATACTTTTTCAATTTCAACTTTTTTAGAAAAATATTGAATTGTGCAAGGGTGCCAATATTAATGACTGCAACAGCAATTGCACTGTTATTATGATTTTGTTACAGAAGTAGCAAGAACTCCAATCATTCCAATCATTCACCATGATCGTCTGTCACGACTTCGGCCGAGGCTGCCCCCCCTCCTTGTTTGGGCAGGCTTCGACGTTCGTCGTCACCGGCTTAACGGCACTGCCGCCCAAATGATCATCACAATTGTCTCGTCTTGTCAATCACACACACCTGGTGTTAATTGTGAGAGTATGTAGCTCGGTAGAGCTACTCATAACATTGTGTTGCCAGGGTAGATTTTCCCCCTGTGCCTATGTATTATTGGATTCCGTTACAGTGTAATTGCCAGGGATGTTTGTTTCCCCTGTGCCTGTTTCGTTGATCGCTATTGGAGCGCATTTGTGTGTCAACGAAGGAATAAACTCTGTATTCGGTTCTTCAGGCCGTCCAACGCCTGGAGAGGAGATGACCCGATCTGTCGAGACCAGCTGGCCAAACGGATCCAGCCACCTACACCCCAGCACCCAGAGGGATCCAGATATCCCGACCACGGGCGTTTGATGGGACGGCAGCGCTGTGCCATGGATTCCTCCTCCAATTGGAGCTTTACTTCACCAGCATCAGACCGGCGCCATCGGAGCGGGAGAAGATGTCCGTCCTCGTTTCCTGCCTCTGTGGGAAAGCCCTGGAATGGGCCAACGTGGTGTGGAACGAGGGCGGAGCCGCGTTGGAGGACTACAGGGTGTTCGCTCACCTCTTTCGGGCGGTCTTCGATCACCCGCCCAAGGGTCGAGAGGCACCTGACGCAGGGAACGAGGACCGCGCAGGACTTCGCGTTGGAGTTTCGGACGCTGGCAGCGGGGTCCGGGTGGAACGAGCGGGCCCTGATCGACCATGTCCGGTGCCTTCTGCTGGAGGATGTCCGACGGTGGTGTCCTTCGATAAACTGGTGGACATGGCCATTCGTAAGGACAACCTGCTGGCAGCCAGAGGACGTCCGTGGTAGGGGTCTGCCCGTTTCCCTCCGGACGACTCGGATCCCGAGCCGATGGAGCTGGGTGGAGCCGCCGGCCGAGAGAGCGGAGGAGGACAGCGACAGTGCCACTCTGGTGGCATGAAGGGACAGTACACCACACGTCGTAGTCAACATTCTTTTGGGCCGGGAGGTCAGGCAGGGCACTCACGCATCACCCGAGGTATCGAACACCCACACTTGTTCAGAGCCCTCTGTTGCGCACTGTATCCTACCTATCCACTTTCCCGATATCATGGTAGTTCCCCAGTGTAAGGCGCTAGTCGATTCAGGCGCAGCTGGGAACTTTACGGACAGGGCATTCGCATGCCATCAAGGCATTTCATTGGTTCCACTCCCCATCAGAGTGCTCGATAGTCGACGATAAGGGTCCGGGTTTGTTACGGAAGTCACTAAGTCAGTGGTGCGCTTCGTCAGCCTGGCTCGGCCCGTTCCTGCTCCCCGCACCAAGTCAGTGGTGCGCTTCGTCAGCCAGGTCCGGCCCGCTCCTGCTCCCCGCACCAAGTCAGGGGTGCGTTTCGTCAGCCCGGCTCGGCCCGTTCCTGCTCCCCACACCAAGCCAGTGGTGTGCGTCGTCAGTCCGGCACAGCCCGTGCCTGTTCCACCGGTGCCTGGTTCGGCACGGGTAAGCTGCTTCACGCCGGAGCTAGAGCAATCCGCTCCACCAGTGTGCAGTCCAGCTCCGGTCAGCAGGGCCAGACCGGACCAGGGGTACTTTGGGGGGTTAGAGAGGGAGTGGGGATCATGCCCGGAGCCGGATCCGCCGCCAAGGCGGAGTGCCCACCCTGTCCCTCCCCTGTGGTATTTGGTTGGCGCGGTCGGAGTCCGCGCCTTTGGGGAGGGGGGGGTACTGTCACGCCTTGGCTCTGGGGAGGCTTGTATGTTGAGCCAGGGTGTGAGTGTTCTTTGTTTTTCTAGTTCATGTCTATGTTGGCCAGAGTGGTTCTCAATCAGAGGCAACGAGTGTCAGCTGTTGCTGGTTGTCTCTGATTGGGAACCATATTTAGACAGGCTGTGTTCCCACAGTGTTTGTGGGATCTTGTTCCTGTATAGGTTTGTGTTTTGCACCTTTGGACGTCACGTTATCGTTTGTTGTTTTTGTTCGTGTTATCATTCAAATTAATAAAATATGTTCACCTTCCACGCTGCGCCTTGGTCCTCTGTAACCGACGATCGTGACACTTTGTTGGCAATGACACAGGTCAAACATTTTCTGTAAGTCTTCACAAGGTTTTCACACACTGTTGCTGGTATTTTGGCCCATTCCTCCATGCAGATCTCCTCTAGAGCAGTGATGTTTTGGGGCTGTCGCTGGGCAACACAGACTTTCAACTCCCTCCAAAGATTTTCTATGGTGTTGAGATCTGGAGACTGGCTAGGCCACTCCAGGACCTTGAAATGCTTCTTACGAAGCCACTCCTTCGTTGCCCGGGCGGTGTGTTTGGGATCATTGTCATGCTGAAAGACCCAGCCACGTTTCATCTTCAATGCCCTTGCTGATGGAAGGAGGTTTTCACTCAAAATCTCATGATACATGGCCCCATTCATTCTTTCCTTTACACGGATCAGTCGTCCTGGTCCCTTTGCAGAAAAACAGCCCCAAAGCATGATGTTTCCACCCCCATGCTTCACAGTAGGTATGGTGTTCTTTGGATGCAACTCAGCATTCTTTGTCCTCCAAACACGACGAGTTGAGTTGTTACCAAAAAAATCTATTTTGGTTTCATCTGACCATATGACATTCTCCCAATCCTCTTCTGGATCATCCAAATGCACTCTAGCAAACTTCAGACGGGCCTGGACATGTACTGGCTTAAGCAGGGGGACACGTCTGGCACTGCAGGATTTGAGTCCCTGGCGGCGTAGTGTGTTACTGATGGTAGGCTTTGTTACTTTGGTCACAGCTCTCTGCAGGTCATTCACTAGGTCCCCCCATGTGGTTCTGGGATTTTTGCTCACCGTTCTTGTGATCATTTTGACCCCACGGGGTGAGATCTTGCGTGGAGCCCCAGATCGAGGGAGATTATCAGTGGTCTTGTATGTCTTCCATTTCCTAATAATTGCTCCCACAGTTGATTTCTTCAAACCAAGCTGCTTACCTATTGCAGATTCAGTCTTCCCAGCCTGGTGCAGGTCTACAATTTTGTTTCTGGTGTCATTTGACAGCTCTTTGGTCTTGGCCATAGTGGAGTTTGTAGTGTGACTCTTTGAGGTTGTGGACAGGTGTCTTTTATACTGATAACAAGTTCAAACAGGTGCCATTAATACAGGTAACGAGTGGAGGACAGAGGAGCCTCTTAAAGAAGAAGTTACAGGTCTGTGAGAGCCAGAAATCTTGCTTGTTTGTAGGTGACCAAATACTTATTTTCCACCATAATTTGCAAATAAATTCATTACAATGTGATTTTCTGGAGAAAAAAAATCTCAATTTGTCTGTCATAGTTGACGTGTACCTATGATGAAAATTACAGGCCTCTCTCATCTTTTTAAGTTGGAGAACTTGCACAATTGGTGGCTGACTAAATACTTTTTTTCCCCACTGTAGTTATCCTATCCCCCTCATTCCTTCAGTGATCGAGTCAATGCATGGGGTGCGCTTCTTCACAAGGCTAGATCTCAGGAGTGCGTACAACCTGGTGCGTGTTCGGGATGGGGACGAGTGGAAGACGGCATTCAGCACAACCACGGGGCATTATGAATACCTGGTGATGCCGTACGGTTTGATGAATGCTCCATCCGTCTTCCAGTCCTTTGTGAACGAGGTGTTTCGGGACATGCTTGGTCGCGGTGTAGTGGTCTACATCAATGACATCCTGGTGTATTCCGCTACTCGCGCCGAGCATGTGTCCCTGGTTCGCAAAGTGCTGGCCAGTCTGTTGGAAAATGACCTTTATGCCAAGGCAGAGAAGTGTATGTTTTTCCAGCTGTCCGTCTCCTTCCTTTGATACCGCATTACCACCTCAGGTGTGGATAGGGAGATCGCATTTCAGCCGTGCGTAATTGGCCGACTCCAACCACGGTTAAGGAGGTGCAGCGATTCCTTGGCTTTGCCAACTACTACCGAAGGTTTATCAGGGGCTTTGGCAAGGTCGCAGCTCCCATCACATCCCTGTTGAAGGGTGGGCCGTCCCGGCGCCGCTGGTCTGCTGAGGCGGATCTGGCCTTCAGGAGACTGCGGGGTCTGTTCACCTCAGCTCCGGTACTGGCCCACCCCGATCCATCACTACCGTTCGTAGTGGAGGTGGATGCATCCGAGGTAGGGATAGGCGCTGTCCTGTCCCAACGCTCGGGCACACCACCCAAGCTCTGCCCCTGTGCCTTCTTCTCGAAGAAGCTCAGCCCGGCGGAGCAGAACTACGACGTTGGCGATCGGGAACTGTTAGCTGTTGTCTGAGCTTTGACCATGTGGAGGCACTGGCTCGAAGGGGCGACACACCCTTTCCTCGTCTGGACGGACCACCGTAACTTGGAGTACATCCGGGCAGCGAGGAGGCTGAATCCTCGCAAGGCCAGGTGGGCCCTATTCTTCACCCAGTTTGATTTTACACTATCATACATTCCAGGTACGAAGAACGTGAAGGCAGACACACTGTCCCGGCTGTATGACACAGAGGAGAGGTGCAGAGACAACACCCCCATACTCCCAGCCTCCTGCATTGTGGCACCGGTAGTATGGGCGATGGACGCGGATATAGAGCGGGCATTACGCACAGATCCATCTCCACCGCAGTGTCCAGCTGGGCTGTGGTACGTGCCTGCTCTTATCCGTGATTGTCTGATCTTCTGAGCACACACATCACCCTCCTCTGGTCACCCAGGTATCGGTCGTACAGTGCGCTGCTTGAGCGGAAAGTACTGGTGGCCTACCTTGGCTAAGGATGTGAGGGGGTACGTCTCCTCCTGCTCGGTGTGTGCCCAGAGTAAGGCACCTAGGCACCTCCCAGCGGGTAAGCTACAACCGTTACCAGTTCCACAACGACCATGGTCTCACCTTAGCATTGATTTTCTGACTGATCTTCCCCTCTCCCTCTCCCATCCTGGTCGTTGTGGACCGCTTCTCCAAGTCCTGTTGCCTCCTTCCTCTGCCCGGTCTCCCCACGACCCTGCGGAGGTCCTGTTCACTCACGTCTTCCGGCACTACAGGGTGCCAGAGGATATAGTGTCGAATTGAGGTCCCCTGTTCACGTCCAAGGTTTGGAAGGCGTTCATGGAACGTCTGGGGGTCTCGGTCAGCCTGACCTCTGGGTTCCACCCTGAGTCAAATGGGCAGGTGGAACGAGTAAATCAGGATGTGGGTAGGTTCCTGCAGTCCTACTGCCAGGACTGGCCGGGGGAGTGGTCGGTGTTCTTGCCATGGGCAGAATATGCCCAGAACTCTCTCCGCCACTCCTCTACTAACCTAACACCATTTCAATGTGTTTTAGGTTACCAACCGGTTCTGGCACCTTGGCACCAGAGCCAGACCGAGGCGCCTGCGGTGGATGACTGGTTTCGGCGCGCGGAAGAGACGTGGGACGCTGCCCACGTTCACCTCCAGCGCGCCTTGCATCGTCAGAAGGCCAACGCTGACCGTTACCGCAGTGAGGCCCCGGTCTTCGTACCGGGGGATCGGGTCTGGCTCTCGACCCGGAATCTGCCCCTCCGCCTGCCCTGCCGGAAGCTGAGCCCGCGGTTTGTGGGGCCGTTCAAAGTCCTGAGGAGAATCAACGAGGTTACGTACAGTGAGGGAAAAAAGTATTTGATCCCCTGCTGATTTTGTACGTTTGCCCACTGACAAAGACATGATCAGTCTACAATTTTAATGGTACGTTTATTTGAACAGTGAGAGACAGAATAACAACCAAGAAATCAAAAAAAACGCATGTCAAAAATGTTATAAATTGATTTGCATTTTAATGAGGGAAATAAGTATTTGACCCCTCTGCAAAACATGACTTAGTACTTGGTGGCAAAACCCTAGTTGGCAATCACAGAGGTCAGACGTTTCTTGTAGTTGGCCACCAGGTTTGCACACATCTCAGGAGGGATTTTGTTCCACTCCTCTTTGCAGATCTTCTCCAAGTCATTAAGGTTTCGAGGCTGACGTTTGGCAACTCGAACCTTCAGCTCCCTCCACAGATTTTCTATGGGATTAAGGTCTGGAGACTGGCTAGGCCACTCCAGGACCTTAATGTGCTTCTTCTTGAGCCACTCCTTTGTTGCCTTACCGTGTGTTTTGGGTCATTTTCATGCTGGAATACCCATCCACGACCCATTTTCAATGCCCTGGCTGAGGGAAGGAGGTTCTCACCCAAGATTTGACGGTACATGGCCCCGTCCATCGTCCCTTTTTATGCGGTGAAGTTGTCCTGTCCCCTTAGCAGAAAAACACCCCCAAAGCATAATGTTTCCACCTCCATGTTTGATGGTGGGGATGGTGTTCTTGGGGTCATAGGCAGCATTCCTCCTCCTCCAAACACGGCGAGTTGAGTTGATGCCAAAGAGCTCCATTTTGGTCTCATCTGACCACAACACTTTCACCCAGTTCTCCTCTGAATCATTCAGATGTTCATTGGCAAATTTCAGACGGGCCTGTATATGTGCTTTCTTGAGCAGGGGGACCTTGCGGGCGCTGCAGGATTTCAGTCCATCACGGTGTAGTGTGTTACCAATTGCTTTCTTGGTGACTATGGTCCCAGCTGCCTTGAGATCATTGACAAGATCCTCCCGTGTAGTTCTGGGCTGATTCCTCACCGTTCTCATGATCATTGCAACTCCACGAGGTGAGATCTTGCATGGAGCCCCAGGCCGAGGGAGATTGACAGTTCTTTTGTGTTTCTTCCATTTGCGAATAATCGCACCAACTGTTGTCACCTTCTCACCAAGCTGCTTGGTGATGGTCTTGTAGCCCATTCCAGCCTTGTGTAGGTCTACAATCTTGTCCCTGACATCCTTGGAGAGCTCTTTGGTCTTGGCCATGGTGGAGAGTTTGGAACCTGATCGATTGATTGCTTCTGTGGACAGGTGTCTTATATACAGGTAACAAGCTGAGATTAGGAGCACTCACTTTAAGAGTGTGCTCCTAATCTCAGCTCGTTACCTGTATAAAAGACACCTGGGAGCCAGAAATCTTTCTGATTGAGAGGGGGTCAAATACTTATTTCCCTCATTAAAATGCAAATCAATTTATAACATTTTTGACATGTGTTTTTCTGGATTGTTTTGTTGTTATTCTGTCTCTCACTGTTCAAATAAACCTACCATAAAAATAATAGACTGATCATTTCTTTGTCAGTGGGCAAACGTACAAAATCAGCAGGGGATCAAATACTTTTTCCCCCTCACTGTATAGGTTGTTACTCCCCCCTGATTACCGTATTAACCCCTTGTTTCATGTGTCTCTCCTCAGGCCGGTGGTGGTTGGTCCGCTCCAGGAGTCTGAGGTGCGGGAGGTTTCTCCACCTCCTCTGGACATTGAGGGTGCCCCGGCGTAGTCTGTCCGCTCCATCCTGGATTCGAGGCGTCGGGTGGGGGCCTTCAGTACCTCATGGAGTGGGAGGGGTACGGTCCGGAGGAATGGTGCTGGGTCCCGGTGAGGGATATCCTCGATCCCTCCCTGTTGCGGGATTTCCACCGTCGCCATCTGGCTCGCCCTCCTCCGCGTCCTTCTGGCCGGGGTCGACGCGCTGCTGGAGCTGCGCGTCAAGGGGGGGTACGGTCACAACTTTGGCCGAGGCTGCCTCCCCTCCTTGTTCGGGCAGGCTTCGGCGTACGTCGTCACCGGCTTACTAACCACTGCCGCCCCAATCATCATCACAATTGTCTCGTCATGTCAATCATATACACCTGGTTCCTATCCCCCAATTAGTCTGTGTATAAGTGTTCCCTCTGCCCCCTTGTCCTTGTGGGTGATTGTTAATTGTGAGAGTATGTAGCTCAGTAGAGCTACTCATAACATTGTGTTGCCAGGGTAGATTTTCCCCCTGTGCCTATGTATTATTGGATTCCGTTACAGTGTAATTGCCAGGGATGTTTGTTTCCCCTGTGCCTGTTTCGTTAATCGCTACAAATTCACCTTTCAGCAGGACAATAACCTAAAACACAAGGCCAAATATACACTGGAGTTGCTTACCAAGACAACATTGAATGTTCCTGAGTGGCCTAGTTACAGTTTTTACTTATATAGGCTTGACAATCTATGGCAAGACTTGAAAAAGGCTGTCTACAACAACCAACTTGACAGAGCTTGAAGAATAAAAAAAAACGAATATTGTGCAAATATTGTACAATCCAGGTGTGCAAAGCTCTTAGAGACTACAGCTGTAATCGCTGCCAAAGATGATTCTAAAATATATTAACTCTGGGAGATGAATACTTATCTAAATGTAATATTTCTATATTTCATTTTTAATAAATGTGCAAAGATTTCTAAAAACATGTTTTCACTTTGTCATTTTGTGGTATTGTGTGTAGATGGGTGAGCAAGTATTATTTTTTCATCCATTTTGAATTCAGTTTTTAACACAACAAAATGTGGAATAAGTCAAGGGGTATGAATACTTTCTGAAAGCACTGTATTTCCCATTTGCACAATGCTACTATGCTACTTTTGCCTTCTTGCAATGAAATACTTCAACCACTAGAAACTGTGCATATGAATGGTTTAAAGTTTGCGGGGAGGAAAGCACATTTTCACGTCAAGTTAAGATTTTATAAATTATAAATTTTGCGTGAAAACTGGCACATGCACATTTCGGGGTCTATTTTGTACGTGCGCACGGTTTATAGATGAGGCCCCAGCTGAGGAAGATAGAGGAGATGGTGAAGCAGAATGAAAGACTGTATTACACCATTGAGATGGACCAGGAGGCTTAGATGAAGGTCCAAGAGAGGAGAGGAGGAGGAGGAGGAGGAGGAGAGAGGAGAGAGGAGGAGTAAGCGAGATAACAGGAATAGGAGAAGAAGTTAAGAGAAGACCAAAATAAAATGGTAGAAAGAGATAGTCTGATATTTCTATGTGGAAATTACAAACTTTAGAAGCTTTTTTAAAAACTCAAATACACTACAAGTTTGCATTTCCTGCTTAGCAGGAAAATTCTCAGCAACAAAATAGTGATCAAATTAAGATCCTATATCTGTACATAGTTAAAATCTCAAAGTAAACCATGTTTCAAAATGTAGACTGGTTTAATTAAAAACCACTGTCCTCTCTATTAGAATATGTTAATGATTCTGGGAAATCAGAGATCAGAAAAGAATAGGAGGAACTATAGAGGTGTGGTTTGCATGTTGCTGGAGGAACTGGTTTTATGGAATGATGACATAGCAGAGGTGGCCAGCAACCCTCCAATTGTTGGAGCTGCCGGTTCGACAAACATGCACACGCACACACATGCACTCACGCACGAACACACACACAGTTTTGGAAAACCCCTAGCTCTGCCTTATTAATAACCTTGTGGTAGCTACCTGTAGAGTCATTGTTAGGTGTGACAGCAGCATTCCAGGAGAAACAAACGAATGCATTTGTCACATAGTCATTTGTTTGTATTTGGTCGTGTTCGTAAATTCACCCTGGAGTGTCAGAGTGCGCTCTGGGCTTTCGTAAATTCTGAGCGTTGTCAGATTGTCTGTTCATAGACTCAGAGCGTTTCACTCTCAGAGAATTCAGAGCGCACACTGGACACTCTGGCCGAGGAGTAGGGTTGATCCGAGCGTTCTGACCTCACAACGGCAGTCAAGTACCCAAGCTAACTGGTAAATGTGAAACAAACTAATATGTCACGTACTCATTTGTTTGTCTTTATGTTTGCAACCAACATGTCAGATGTTTCTGGGCTGATTTTGTTAAAATTATAAAACAAATATGCCTATTCTGTTATTCTTTTACATGATATCCAATATCAATGACCCAGTGACTAAGGAGATGCAGTACTACATTATTTTTATTGAAGAAATACATTTTGTGTCATGTGTCACACACAGAGGAGATTCCAGTTCAACCAAGATTAACAAAAGTTTTGGTAGAACATGAAATCATTCATCTGACATAAATTCATATCATATAACAGTTCAGTCATTTAGCAGATGCTCTTTTCCAGAGCAACTAGGGTTAAGTACCTTGATCAAAGGCACATCGACAGATTTTTCACCTAGTCGGCTCGGGGATTCCAACCAACTGGCCCAACGCTCTTAACCGCTAGGCTAAACATCACCCTCATATCACAATACCTTAAATACCCATACCTTTACATATCAAACATATTTATATCTAAATCTGAACATATTGCTATATACAGAACATATTGATGGGAAGAAACATTTCATTAGTAGGTGTAACTTCTGTGGTCAGGTGATGAAACATTATATCAGCATTCAATCAAACACCTTATTCAATCTTCTATTGTTTGGCCCTAAAACATGCTGCAGCTAGTAATGCCAACCCACTTGTAACAGTTGCTAATAACAAGAGTTCCTTCTCCTCCTGTCTCTCATCTCTGTCTCTATGACAACACAACAGCGATTCTGGGAAATCACAGACTAGGAAACAAGAGGAGGAGCAATGCAGATGAGGTGTTTTTCCTGCAGCTATAGCAACCTGTACCTGAAGGAGGGCAGAGTACAGGGTTACATACATCCCTGCCATGCCAGTGTGTAATTGGGTGAAGTCGGCACACAGCAGTGATGAATCATCTATGCTTTGTGGTAACCTTAATGTTAATCTGGGGTTAAATGGGCAATCTGGGATTGGTACATCTATTTTATCTTATTAGTGATACAGCCATTCATTCTTGAAGAGTCAAACTCATAAATGCGTCATGAGGCCGATTCAGACTTAGGAAATGTATCCCTTTTTATGCGTTTTGGTTCAAGCACTTCTCAGTATTTGTTATTCAGACTTACCTAATGCAGGAGCGTAACAAGGTTTGCAGGTGTGGCTCCCTTGCCTGTCTTGAATACGTTTCATTAAATCCCAGAAAGCACACCCACTGGGTGGCCTACCAACTTGATGAGGGAGTTTTTCTTGAATTTGTTGTTCTGTTTATTTATCTAAAGCAATCCCTTTAGACACTGTGTACATTTAATTTGAATTTGATTGGCACAATATTAGAACGTAGCCAATATTAATGACTGCAACAGCAATTGCACTGTTATTATGATTTTGTTACAGAAGTAGCAAGAACTCCAAACATTCCAATCATTCACCATGATGGTCCTACTAAAGGTTCCACTAGTACATCTCTTACTGCAGATTGTGCTATGTAGCTAACTTTAACAAGAGGAAATTAATAGTTAAACGTTTTTTTTGCATCATGTTATGGGTATGCTTGTCATTGGTAGGGACTAGGGAGTTTTTTTTAGGATAAAAATAAACAGAATGGAGCTAAGCACAGGCAAAATCCTAGAGGAAAACCTGGTTCAGTCTGCTTTCCAACAGACACTAGGAGACAAATTCACCTTTCAGCAGGACAATAACCTAAAACACAAGGCCAAATATACACTGGAGTTGCTTTTCAAAACAACATTGAATGTTCCATAGTGGCCTAATTACAGTTTTGACTTATATGGACTTGAAATTCTATGGCAAGACTTGAAAATGGCTGTCTACAACAACCAACTTGACAGAGCTTGAAGAATTTAAAAAACGAATAATGTGCAAATATTGTACAATCCAGGTGTGCAAAGCTCTTAGAGACTTAACCAGAAAGCCTACAGCTTTAATCGCTGCCAAAGATTATTCTAAAATATATTAACTCTGGGAGATGAATACTTATCTAAATGTAATATTTCTATATTTCATTTTTAATAAATGTGCAAAGATTTCTAAAAACATGTTTTCACTTTGTCATTTTGTGGTACTGTGTGTAGATGGGTGAGCAAGTATTAATTTTTCATCCATTTTGAATTCAGTTTTTAACACAACAAAATGTGGAGTAAGTCAAGGGGTATGAATACTTTCTGAAAGCACTGTATTCCCCATTTGCACAACGCTACAATGCTAATATGAAGGTTTGACTGTGGTTAGGCCTTATTTCCACTAGGGGGAGGGGTAGGACCACAGTCAAGCCCTCACATGAATACTAAGGGTGGTTGATGATCCCCAAACACAGACAGCTGTCTAGAGTTCGTCTCTGATTGGGGATAGTATTTAGGCACCTCTCACATCCATCTGTGTGTGGATCATTGTTCGTGCTTGTCTGCTATTGTGTTCACGGCACGTAAGTCACTTGGTGCTTCTCGCTCTTTGCTTATTTTTGAGAACGTATAGTGTGATAAGTTTAATAAAAGGATGACACTCTACGAGCACTCCGTTTACCGTCCCTTAACTCAGCACCTTGACAGCTACTTTTGCCTTTTTGCAATGAAATACTTCAACCACTAGAAACTGTGCATATACATGGTTTAAAGTTTGCGGGGAGGAAAGCACATTCTCACGTCAAGTTAACATTTTATAAATTACAAATTTTGCATGAAAACTGGCGCACGCACATTTCAGGGTCTATTTTGTACGTGCGCACGGTTTATAGATGAGGCCCCAGCTGAGGAAGATAGGGGAGATGGTGAAGCAGAATGGAGGACAGTATTACACCAATGAGATGGACCAGGAGGCTTAGATGAAGGTCCAAGAGAGGAGAGGAGGAGGAGGAGGAGGAGGAGGAGGAGGAGGAGGAGGAGGAGGAGGAGGAGGAAGCGAGATAACAGGAAGAGGAGAAGTAGTTAAGAGAAGACCAAAATAAAATGGTAGAAAGAGAAAGTCTGAAATTTCAATGTGGAAATTACAAACTGATAGATTAATTATTAATGACTAATTATTACACCCTGAAACTGTGTATAATGTGTGAGTGTAGGACCAGTAAAGGCTATGGCATTGAGCCACTATTTAGCAATGTGAGTAAGAGTCAGGCCAGACAACAAAGACAACTGAGAAACTAAGATAAAGAGGCCTCCCAATTTAGGGAGGGGAGAAACTGTTATGAAAACATGGTGCAGAATATTGTGAGAACGGCAATAACTGAGTAAAGCAGGGAGTAGGATATGTGTGTGTGTGTGTGTATGTATGTAATAATAATAATAATAATAATATTGTGTGTATGCATGTGTGTATATGTGTGTGTGTGTGAACTGAAGGTCAGTAGAGCAGTTTTAGAGTGGAAAACTACAGCCCGCCTACAGAGGGAAGGGATTTCTTTTTGTATGACGTATGAGTATAAAAGATGGACTCTGAAATTGTGATGGCAGAATTCTCAATGAATAAATATCTCTGACCATGCAGACCGGGACTCTGGCCGTTACTTAAATCCCAAAAGACTTACAACCTTTTGGGAGACGCACAGAGACACTAAAATAGTTTGTTAAATAATTCACTTAACAGCTTGGTCCTTCTGAGCCGGACTCCAATACCCTGTTTCTGTCATTCCAGGTAACTCTGAAAACCGTCGACGGGCGAATGATACATTCGTAAATAGAAAGTCCTGCCCTTTGACATTAAGGGTTAAAACAGGCCAGAGGACACCTGATTAATGACAGAGACGGTGACGGAATCCAAACCTACATTGAATCTCGGCTGCAAGGATAAGGTCAGTAGTCTTTATTCATTAACTTGGTGAAATTGATTTGAGGACTTGCTAAAATATTGAAAAGTAGCAAATTGATCAATGCGTAGCCATTTTAAGTGAAATGTGGGGTTGACTGTCAGGAATTATCAAGATTACATTGTGAGGATAGACTCCTCCGTAGAGTATGAGATAATTCTGGGGGACTAGTCAACCTGGTGGTGGGTCCGTAATGATTCACGGTAATAGGCCATTACCAAAAGAAACTACCCGGTGTTGAAATAGAAGGAACTATTAAAAGTACACCTATGGGATGTAACCTGTAAGAGATTATTGAGCAGTCAACAAATAATCCGGGTTAAACAAATACAAAAAGTACACCAGAAGGAATTAAAATAGCATGTGTGAGAAATAGAATATTAGTTAAGTCAAAAGTCACAAACAACTGTAGATTTTGCTGTAACTCTATCCGTTCTGGAGCCTTATAAACTCCAGGTTACCGATACAACACCAATAATCATGTAAGGTTGTATACGTGTGAGACCTAATGTTTGCTCAAAAGTCACATGAATAATTCCAGGTGGTTGTATAGAGGAGGGAGAACCCATTCCTGTTGTATGAGACTGTCAGGAATTATCAAGATTACATTGTGGGGATCAATCCCTCTGTAAAAGTATGAGATAATTCTGGGGGACTAGTCAAGACTACATATACAGGGAGAGGTGGTTGTATAGAGGAGGGAGAACCCATTCCTGTTGTATGAGACTGTCAGGAATTATCAAGATTACATTGTGGGGATCAATCCCTCTGTAAAAGTATGAGATAATTCTGGGGGACTAGTCAAGATTACATATACAGGAAGGGGTGATTCAAGGTGTTGTTGTGTGAAGCTATTTTGAATTACTTGTTAAATTGACTTGTTATATAGAAGAGGTGGCTAAGGGATTTTTAACAGTACCAACCATGGGGGGGCAAATCCTCACAAGAGGTCCCAGAATTTACTGGGGACGAGAAATACTTGATGTAATTAAAATGGAATCCAGGGATAGAAGAAATCTCCATTATGTAACCAGGTGGAGGGAGAGGTATGGTTTTGAGGGACGTCTAGACGCAGATAAACTCCAATCCATGCTTAAACAGATACATAAGGTGTGTAAAGGAGAAATAAGCAGTGAGAGAGAGAGAGAGTAGGAGGGGACCAGTACCCACTGATAGCCTTACCTAATCTATTGGCGGGGAATGAAAGGGGCCCCAGCAACCTTAGATGTATACAGTAATAATAATAATATGCCATTTAGCAGACAGGCCATGAACACAGAGGACGTGGCCAGAGCGGTAGAAGGAATGACCCACCCCAAAACAGGAATAGTAAGGTTTGGGCTGCCGTTAGAGGGCAGTGGGTTTCAGGGGATGCCCAGAGGACACTTTTGCCATGGGCCGATTACGGAGAGTATGTTGGGAAAATAACTGAATTGTGTAATAGCCTCAGAGAGACATGCAATCCATCATGAGCAGAATAACAGACAGGACAGAGCCAAGAAAGAAGAGGAAGATGCAGAGTAACTAATTGCCACTCTGGGAGAGATGGCGGGTAGAACTAGAAACTTAGGAGAGAGAGGAGATAAGGCAGGAAGAAAAGAGAAGTGAGTGAGAGGGAAAGAGAAGTGAAGGTTGAGGTCTCCGTGCCTCCCCCAGAGCAGAGGGCAGAAAGGTTATATCCAAACTTGGCAGACCAGGCATGGAGAGAAAATCCAGATGATGAATACGTAGGGAGGAGAAGGAGAGTGCAGGGGAATAATGTTGCCCCCAACCGGCCCCACCTCCCTATGAGGAAGAAGGGGCTGGAGGAGGAAGGGAAGATGAAGGTGAGGAAGAGCCAGAGGTAGAGGTGTACCAGACAAGGGCAGAGAAAGTCAGACAGGAGAGAAAAGAGAGAAAAGAGAGAAGAGAGGGAGAGAGAAGTCCATCCCCCAGCTTTGAGCGTGAGGAAGAGGAAGATAAGGCATGACTAGTCCTTGAGGGAGAAATAGTAGACTCTAGTGGGGGGAAGACTAAGGAACCCTTTGATCCAAATTGTGAGGTGTTTGAATTGGCTACTATTGACTTAGCACTTCAACAGGAACAGAAACCTTATTTGACATTGACAGTAATGGGTATGAAAATTAAATTCCTTTGTGATACGGGAGCCTGCAGGACAGCAACCTGTGCAACAGACAAGCCAGATGGAGTCAGGATTGATGGGGAGAAAATCATAGTGCGATCTGCCTCTGGTCATCAATTTATTGAAAGGTTATCAGCCCCAATAACCCTAAAACATGACCAATCAGGATGAGAGGCAACCATACCCATCCTGATATCTAAGCTGTGTCGGGTAAATTTACTAGGACGTGATGTAATGACTGAATTGAATGTGGCTGTCATTTCCGCTGAGAGGGGAATGAAAGTACACACAGTCAGAGACAATATGGTGGTCTGTGGGGAAGGGGAGCCATGTTATTGGGATAGGCAAGATTTGTTTAGGGGGGGAATAACTGATATTCCCCGAACCTTGATGGAACTTGCTGATGATGTAGTACCAGGCCCCACTAAAATGTCCCCCGATGACCTACACTGTACTCTCTGGTATAACAAACACCCAGGTCCAGATGCAATCTATGAGAAAGCATTATTTAAAACCACAGAAAGGACTATAGCCTTGAAATGGTTTCACTATGACAACACCCACGCAGTAGTGGAGGTGGAAATAGGGCCCCAAAGTCAGAGACTGTTCAGGGAAAGATGGAGCCCACATGTGTCCCTAGCAAAGGAGCCAGCAGAGGACTGGAAAGACATAGGCCAGTGGGTATCCAAGGGTAAGAGGATCACTGATTGGGTCAATATTGTGAGTGGCGATCAACACAGCCCATCCACAGATAGTACATTTAGATGAGAATAGCAGATGCTGAGGAGAGGAATACCTGTTGACAGAACAACAGGAGTCAGACTTAAAAGAAGTTCCAGAGCATTTGTGGTCCCGGGGTCCAGCAGACGTAGGATTAATAAAAGGGGTAATTCCAGTACAGGTGATACCCAAATCTAATCATAGGCCATATCAGAAGCAATACCCTATGTAACCAGAAGCAATACAAGGTTTGCAGTTTACCAAGAGCAGATTGGGAGGGACCTTGAGGGAGGGCCAATTCCCAGGGAGATAGTGAGGCCAGAAACAAAGGTGCAGTGTCCTGGAAATCACAGTCTGTTTTGTTTTTTTTCAGTTCTGCTGGGAGTACATTGGATGATGGGGTTTTGTGTTGAATTAGAGACAGTGAGACTATTAGTCAATAGCTAGGAGAGAAGAGAGGTTACGGTAGCAAAGACAGACAAGAAGGAAATGGTAATAGTGGAGACAGGAGTGAGTGGAAGTGTTACAATTGTGACAAAACGGGACATTTTGCTAGAGAATGTGAGGAACCGTGTAGTTACTGTGCAAGGAAAGGGCACCAGTTAAGAAACTGTAGGCAGAAGGGGAAGAGAGAAATCAGGAGTCCTCATGACCTGGCTGTTTGGTTGTTGTTTTTTTAATTGGGGTTTTCAAATAAAAAACAACACACCTAGTATGATGTTTATAAAGCCTTGTTGTTTCAATTTTGGGGGGTTTTCAGCAGGTCAAGGGTGATAGGTCTTAGAGGAGCACACAGTGAATTTTATGGAGTTTTTTAGGTTTTTGCTGAGTTTGGGGTATATATGATTTCTTATGAGAATGAATGTCATGAGGATTAATGAACACTTGGGATAAGTAACATTTATTAAATATTTAGAATAATGGTAATGTTTGGTATACTATGGGATGGAATTTCAATTGCCTCTGAACTCTGTTTTAACTTTCTGGTGTTAATTAATCATCCACACTGGTAAATTCTAAAGGCATGAGAGGAGGACTTTAAGATAGTTTATTTTACCAATAAATAAAAATAAGGGATGGCAATTGGATGATAAATTACCAATATTACCTAAGTGATTGTTAGGTAGGTGATAATATTGACACATGGGCAGTGACATGTGTCAAAAGGAGGGATGGATGGTAGAACAGATTAGACAACACTTTGTTGCACATGGGATTACTAATTATAAAAAAAAAAAAAGATGTGTTATATGTGCTCAAAATAATCACCAGGGCAGACAAAGGGCACCTCAGGGTGAGTATCCTCCGGCTAAGTACCCTTTCCAGCAATTGGAAATTGATTTTATAGAGTTATCACGGAGTGAAGGGAAGAAATTTAGGGTAACCCCAGATAAAGATGGGTTATCCCCCTTTGAGAAAGTGTTTGGAAGACCTTACAGAATGCCACAGTTGGCAGGACCAGACAGGCAGACATAGAACTAGAGAGCACCCTAGCAGAACACGTGAGAAGGTCGTTTATTAACCACACCTGTATGTCAGAGGTTTTGTGCCCCCACAGGTGAATTAAAGGAGAAGGTGACCCACTCTATCTAACCAGGAGACTGAAGCAGGCCTGGCGGGAAGGGCCCTACCAAGTACTGCCTTTGCCAGCAGAATAGCTGAGAGATCCATCTGGGTGCATGACACACACTGTAAAAAGGTAAAACCAGCTACACCTGACGAACAAACACAGAGTTAGGAGAAAGATCCGATCACCACTAGGGCTCGGGGGTTGGCTCCTTAACGAAGATTCCCTTACCCTGTCTGATCATCCCTGTGTGAGTTCGATAGAAGGTAAAGCAATGGGTTGGCCTCTGGCATCTGACATGTTCTCAGGGCGAGGGTGGGGATTCACAGGTCTCCCGACGGTAGGTAGCTGTCTGATTGTGGGGGCCATATTCCTAACACACACAGACCCTCCTGTTTCAGCCAGAAGTGGTAGTTAACCTAACACAAGTTGAAAAGGCATAGGAGACAGCTAGACGTAGGGAAAGGGGAAATACTAGGGACTTTAGGGAAGGACATCACCATATGTATGTCACTATGTACATCCTGGGACTATGTAGTTGCTTATACCAAGCGGGGGGGGTGTCAATCTCCATACACAGTTTAGGGACAGGTGTAGTATTGTGAAAGTAGGGAATTATCAGAAATGGCTGTGCGACCCATATGAGGGTAGGTACTGTCTGAAAGTCTGAATTATGCTAAAACAGATTACAGACCTGACAAGTGAGATATCTTCTTCAACTGGGGCACCCTATAGAGTAAACCTCTCTGAGGGAGGTAGTGAGACAGTGCAAACTATAGACCTGAAGGAAGTAGTACAGATGGAGACGGAGTAAATAGATTTTAACCTGTGGTTGGAATGGATTCAGTATACGGTCTAAAGAGGACTGTTATGCCTGTAGGACAGCCAAACCAAGGTTAACAACTACTCCGTTCCCCTTGACAGGCTTTAACTCTCTGTCAGGTTCCATGCAAGCCACCAGGGAATGTGGTGAAAGAGTCTTGTAGTAACTTGCACTATCTGTATCCCCCCATAACAAAGTCATCCCGACCTGGGTTGCCTCAGTTTGAAGTCACAGGGGATTCTTATTATTATTTTTCTAGGACTAGAAAGGATAGGATACAGGGTAGGGCATCTTAGCTCCTGCTCCCACACAGAGAATGTCACACCTAAAGAGACCATGACTAATCTCTCCTCTTTGTTGCAGCCAGAGGATTTTAGGAACCAAAACCAGGCCCGTGCTGACATCTGATGGTTGTGTGGTGATAACTGATTGTGAACTCACCTACATACGCAAACAATCAAACGTGTCAGAGACTGGTGAGTTGTCACGTAGAAAGTAGGACCTCCTCCCGGGATCCTTTGATGAAAGGATATATACTGATGGGATAGGAGTACCTCGAGGGGTTCCAGAAGAATTCAAAGCTAGGAATCAAATCGCAGCTGGGTTTGAATCAAGTATTTTCTGGTGGTCAACAATTAATAAAAGTGTAGGTTGGATGAATTATGTTTACTATAACCAGCAAAGATTTATAAACCACACTCGTGATGCAATAAAGGGATTAGCTGAGCAGACAGCGGCAACTAGCTTAATAGCATGGCAGAATAGAATAGCTTTAGATATGCTTTTGGCTGAGCGGGACGGGGTTTGTGTTCTGTTTGGATCTATGTGCTGTACTTTCATCCCCAACAGTACAGCACTGGACGGGTCCGTGACCAAAGCGCTTCAGGGACTCACCACGCTGGCGAACGAACTGGCTGAGAACTGGCTGAGCTCCCTAAACGGTTAGTTTGATAACATATTTGGTAAATGGAAAACTATTGTTGTAACTATTCTGGGTGAAGTTATAGCTTCTATGGGTATACTTGTTCTTTGTGGATGTTGTCTTATTCCCTGTGTCTGAGGGTTGGTGAGCAAGGCGGTTTCCCAACAGATGGTGAGATACGGCCCAATCCCGGACTCCGACTGAAGGATATGACCTACCAGGCTTGGTGGAGGACGACGACGATCCAGATAATTTGGGACTGGATGTTTTCCTAGAACTATAAATCTCTAGTTTAAAAGTTATATTGTAATGATCTTTTGTGTATTAAAGTCTCGTTTTAAGTATGATGTACTAGTTACCATTGCTAAAACGTAACGTTATGCTTTTAATCATGGGGTAACCCTGATGAACCTGTAATGTTTTAATATGCAAACCAACTTATATACTTCAATGAGTGTGATTCATTTCTATAAAAACATATATTTTGTATGTGTGTAATATTTAGTCAAAGGGTGGAATTGATAGATTAATTATTAATGACTAATTATTACACCCTGAAACTGTGTATAATGTGTGAGTGTAGGACCAGTAAAGGCTATGGCATTGAGCCACTATTTAGCAATGTGAGTAAGAGTCAGGCCAGACAACAAAGACAACTGAGAAACTAAGATAAAGAGGCCTCCCAATTTAGGGAGGGGAGAAACTGTTATGAAAACATGGTGCAGAATATTGTGAGAACGGCAATAACTGAGTAAAGCAGGGAGTAGGATATGTGTGTGTGTGTGTGTATGTATGTGTGTATGCATGTGTGTATATGTGTGTGTGTGTGAACTGAAGGTCAGTAGAGCAGTTTTAGAGTGGAAAACTACAGCCCGCCTACAGAGGGAAGGGATTTCTTTTTGTATGACGTATGAGTATAAAAGATGGACTCTGAAATTGTGATGGCAGAATTCTCAATGAATAAATATCTCTGACCATGCAGACCGGGACTCTGGCCGTTACTTAAATCCCAAAAGACTTACAACCTTTTGGGAGACGCACAGAGACACTAAAATAGTTTGTTAAATAATTCACTTAACACAAACTTTAGAAGCTTTTTAAAACTCAAATATACTACAAGTTTGCATTTCCTGCTTAGCAGGAACATTCTCAGCAACAAAAGAGTGATTAAATTAAGATCCTATATCTGTACATAGTTAAAATCTCAAAGTAAACCATGTTTCAAATAGTAGACTGGTTTAATTAAAAACCACTGTCCTCTCTATTAGAATATGTTAATGATTCTGGGAAATCAGAGATCAGAAAAGAATAGGAGGAACTATAGAGGTGTGGTTTGCATGTTGCTGGAGGAACTGGTTTTATGGAATGATGACATAGCAGAGGTGGCCAGCAACCCTCCAATTGTTGGAGCTGCCGGTTTGACAAACATGCACACGCACACACATGCAATCACGCACGAACACACACACAGTTTTGGAAAACCCCTAGCTCTGCCTTATTAATAACCTTGTGGTAGCTACCTGTAGAGTCATTGTTAGGTGTGACAGCAGCATTCCAGGAGAAACAAACGAATGCATTTGTCACATAGTCATTTGTTTGTATTTGGTTGTGTTCGTAAATTCACCCTGGAGTGTCAGAGTGCGCTCTGGGCTTTCGTAAATTCAGAGTGTTGTCAGATTGTCTGTTCATAGACTCAGAGCGTTTCACTCTCAGAGCGTTCAGAGCGCACACTGGTCGCTCTGGCCGAGGAGTAGGGTTGATCCGAGCGTTCTGACCTCACAACGGCAGTCAAATATCCAAGCTAACTGCTTAACGTGAAACAAACTAATATGTCACATACTCATTTGTTTGTCTTTAAGTTTGCAACCAACATATCAGATGTTTCTGAGCTGATTTTGTTAAAATTATAAAACAAATATGCCTATTCTGTTTTTCTTTTACATGATATCCAATATCAATGACCCAGGGACTAAGGAGATGCAGTACTACATTATTTTTATTGAAGAAATACATTTTGTGTCATGTGTCACACACAGAGGGGATTCCAGTTCAACCAAGATTAACAAAAGTTTTGGTAGAACATGAAATCATTAATCTGACATAAATTCATATCATATAACAGTTCAGTCATTTAGCAGACGCTCTTTTCCAGAGCAACTAGGGTTAAGTACCTTGATCAAAGGCACAGACAGATTTTTCACCTAGTCGGCTCGGGGATTCCAACCAGTGACCTTTTGGTTACTGGCCCAACGCTCTTAACCGCTAGGCTAAACATCACCCTCATATCACAATACCTTAAATACCCATTCCTTTACATATCAAACATATTTATATCTAAATCTGAAAATATTGCTATATACAGAACATATTGATGGGAAGAAACATTTCATTAGTAGGTGTAACTTCTGTGGTCAGGTGATGAAACATTATATCAGCATTCAATCAAACACCTTATTCAATCTTCTATTGTTTGGCCCTAAAACATGCTGCAGCTAGTAATGCCAACCCACTTGTAACAGTTGCTAATAACAAGAGTTCCTTCTCCTCCTGTCTCTCATCTCTGTCTCTATGACAGCACAACAGCGATTCTGGGAAATCACAGACTATGAAACAAGAGGAGGAGCAATGCAGATGAGGTGTTTTTCCTGCAGCTATAGCAACCTGTACCTGAAGGAGGGCAGAGTACAGGGTTACATACATTCCTGCCATGCCAGTGTGTAATTGGGTGAAGTCGGCACACAGCAGTGATGAATCATCTGTGCTTTGTGGTAACCTTAATGTTAATCTGGGGTTAAATGGGCAATCTGGGATTGGTACATCTATTTTATCTTATTAGTGATACGGCCATTCATTCTTGAAGAGTCAAACTCATAAATGCGTCATGAGGCCGATTCAGACTTAGGAAATGTATCCCTTTTTATGCGTTTTGGTTCAAGCACTTCTCAGTATTTGGTATTCAGACTTACCTAATGCAGGAGCGTAACAAGGTTTGCAGGTGTGGCTCCCTTGCCTGTACTGAATACGTTTCATTAAATCCCAGAAAGCACACCCACTGGGTGGCCTACCAACTTGATGAGGGAGTTTTTCTTCCATTTTTTTTCGGTTTATTTATCTAAAGCAATCCTTTTAGATACTGTGTATATTTAATTTGAATTTGATTGGCACAATATTAGAATGTAGCCTATGGAGAATGCGTTCAGAGTGGAGATCAATGAAAGATAGCCATCAATACAATTGACACATTCAGTTCTTCAACCCATGGTAATGTTGGAAGATAAGTGTCACACCCTGATCTGTTTCACCTGTCTTGTGCTTGTCTCAAAATTAATTAAATTAATATGCCATTTAGCAGACGCTTTTATCCAAAGCGACTTACAGTCGTGCGTGCATAAATTTTTTGTGTATGGGTGGTCCCGGGGATTGAACCCACTACCTTGGCGTTACAAGCGCCGTGCTCTACCAGCTGAGCTACAGAGGACCACACCAGGTGTCTTCCATTTCCCCCATTATCCCATGTGTATTTACCTTCGTTTTCTTTTTGTCTGTTGCCAGTTCGTCTTGTCAAGTCTTACCAGCATGTTTTCCCGGTTTCCAGTCCCTCTAGTTTCTGTTTTCTAGTCTTTCTGGTTTTGACCATTCTGCCTGCCCTGACCCTGAGCCTGCATGCCGTCCTGTACCTGTCAGACTCTGATCTGGTTACGAACCTTTGCCTGTCCTTGACCTACCCTTTGCCTGCTCCCCGTGTTATAATAAATTATCTAAGAACTGAACCATCCGCCTCCTGTGTCTGCATCTGGGTCATATCCTGAATCGTGATAATAAGTGTATTTAAGATGATGGAAATAGTAGGAAACAGAGAAAGTTACATAATTAAAACCTTTTGTGAGTGCCCAAAGGTTATATTTGGTACAGTTATCATTGTGCAATGCTATGCATCACCATCACCCACTGGGCACACATGTACGTCAGTTCAACGTCTAGTTTTGATTTACATTTGGTTGAGTTGTCAACTAACTGTGAATTCAACGTGAAATTAACAACAAATGCCACCATGTCATTGGATTTAAGTTAAAAGTTGGGTGAAAAAACGACGAAATGCCCTTACGTTGATGACTTCTTGCAAATCCAATCGGTTTTTGCTTGAAATGACCTGGCTGCAGTAGCCTACCTATGTGGCTTGCATCTACCGTAAATATGAAGACTATCAGTTAGTGTCTCCATGATGACATGCTCCAGGCTGCAGTAGCCTATCTATTTGGCTTGGATCTCCAAGTTTCATCATTGCAAGTTAAAAGGCCATACAATTAAAATGATGCATAAGGTCCCAGCATTCCATACTTCACTGTGGGGAAAGGGCCCTTGTTGATAGCCTATAATGTTCAGTTTGATTCACATTTGTCTCCATCAAGCAGAAGGAAAATTCATCTAAAACAATTCCTGTTTGTATATACAATCCCCTTCTCCAAACAGATGAAGCCCTATTCATTTACCTAGCTTACATTTAAAAAATAAATTGTTTACAATATTTGTCATTTAGCAGATGCTCTTATCCAGAGCAACTTAGAGTAGTGACTGTATACATTTACTTCTTACTTCTCACTAGCTCTTATCAATAGTTCTTATCAATGTATACATTACAGTGCATAGATAACATAGATAATACAGATAATATATCCATGCACTAGTGTTATTTCTATCGGAAATAAGCAAGTCAATGTTTTTCTGATTGGAACCGACAGTTTCGCTCAACCTTATTAATGGTTTCCTCTCGCCTAAAGGTGGTGGAATTATTAGGAGATGAGGTCAAAGTCAGAATACAGCACATCTGTAGACACACCTCCAATCATGTGATTTCAACCCTGAACCAATTCCAGGGGCAAACTGAACGAAATGGGGAGGGACCTACTTGAATTTGTCCAATAGAAACTCTTGATTTACTTGCAAAATCGCTGGCATATTCGTTAACCCATGCTTAAGTTTAAAGTCAGAATACGTAGAGAAAAACGTGCATAACAAGGGAATGAAGTTCCATTTACGCATGCATAACTCTAGTCTGAATTTTACCCCATGAGCTTAGTTAAAATAGTAATTGTAAACAAACACTACATCTTGTATATTTAAAATTAACAAAACTATAATTTTTATGTCATAGTCAGTCATTGCACCCATAGCTCTGTTTCTGAATTTGTGACGGTTAGATTTCTCCAGGCCCATTCCTCAGTTGTTTACCAAAAACGTGGCAGAGTAAATACTTTTTAAATCATTTGAATCTAAGATTACACCTTGTAAATAACTCAAAATAATGGTTTCCATCAATGTTTTATTTGCCTTAAACATCATGCCAATGAGTCAATGAGATTTCATAAACAGTAAAAACAAACAAAATATGACTGATGACAAAAACTACATGATAAGGGTAAAACACATTTGGCCCTGAAGATGATTATAGTCTTCAGTGTGTGTTCAAATAAATCAGCAATATGTAGGAAATCTTCCTGAAATAACACTGGTGGATACACCGTTTTAAAGCAAATAGTTGAATAGAAGGAAGGTTGGGGACTGGTTCAAAGATCATGTAATCCCATCAACATACAGCAGGAGGCACCATTAAACTCTTAGAACTGAACAAGCTTCATCACTACTGATAACAGGCTATTGGAAATCCAAGGGAAAGTAATACATCATTTACTTTCAACATCTGTCATTACTGTAAAATGCAATTACATCTTATACAGTCAGTTTTAATACTTTAATGGAGGCCTCTTTCCAGGCAGGTAGACTAGCGGTTAAGAATGTTGGGCCAATAACCGAGAGGTCGCTGGTTTGAATCCCCGAGCCAACTAGCTGAAACATCTGTCGAAATGCCCTAGAGCAAGGCACTTAACCCTAATTGCTCCTGTGGTTCACTCTGGATAAGAGCGCCTGCTAAATGACTTAAATGTAAGAACAGCAGAAGAGCTTACATGAACGTGGTCCTCTGTAGCTCAGCTGGTAGAGCACGGCGCTTGTAACGCCAAGGTAGTGGGTTCGATCCCCGGGACCACCCATACACAAAAATGTATGCACGCATGACTGTAAGTCGCTTTGGATAAAAGCGTCTGCTAAATGGCATATTAATTAAAGGACGAAATCTAGGTTACATACAGTGGGGAAAAAAAGTATTTAGTCAGCCACCAATTGTGCAAGTTCTCCCACTTAAAAAGATGAGAGAGGCCTGTAATTTTCATCATAGGTACACGTCAACAATGACAGACAAATTGAGAAAAATTGTAGGATTTTTAATTAATTTATTTGCAAATTATGGTGGAAAATAAGTATTTGGTCAATAATAAAAGTTTCTCAATACTTTGTTATATACCCTTTGTTGGCAATGTCACAGGTCAAACGTTTTCTGTAAGTCTTCACAAGGTTTTCACACACTGTTGCTGGTATTTTGGCAGAGTTTACTGATTCCATGACATATATAAATAAATAATAAAAAAATACGCCATTTAGCAGACGCTTTTATCCAAAGCGACTTACAGTCATGCATGCATACATTTTTGTGTATGGGTGGTCCCGGGGATCGAACCCACTACCTTGGCGTTACAAGCGCCGTGCTCTACCAGTTGAGCTACAGAGGACCACAGCAGTGTTTACTTATTCCATGACAGATATGAGAGCAGGGTTTACTGATTCCATGACAGTTATGAGAGCAGGGTTTACTGATTCCATGACAGATATGAGAGCAGGGTTTACTGATTCCATGACAGTTATGAGAGCAGGGTTTACTGATTCCATGACAGATATGAGAGCAGGGTTTACTGATTCCATGACAGATATGAGAGCAGGGTTTACTGATTCCATGACAGATATGAGAGCAGGGTTTACTGATTCCATGACAGATTGCGCCGACAACAATAACAACATTGTTGAGATTAGTAGTGACCAGGGCCCATAGGAGTGCTGACCTAATATCAGTTTAGACTTTTAGATCATAATGAATAAGATTATATGGACAGATCCTAGATCAGTACTCCTACTCTGAGATGCTTTGTGGATACGGGCCGTGATGGGTTGACAGCCACTGGACCTTGGTTATTGTTGCTGTTATTTTTAAGGATTTTAAAGGGGAGGATGAAGGCCTTTCTTTCAGTGGCCTGGCCTGTAACTCTCGTCAGACAATTTCTGAATACTTGGTCAGATGAAATCAGGGAAAGATATTGCTGGATGAATCTCTCTTTTAATCCCTTGATGACTAACAGGTTCAGACCCATATCAGGACTGACTTAACAGAAGTAGGCTAGCACTGCTGATGAATATTAGGGTTTCATCTATCTTTTAAAATAATTAATATAAGCTCTGTATATTTTATTTATTTATTGGGCTTTTATTAATTTCCAAATATTGAATAACCAAAGTTTGATAATTGCATCAAGGAACATGATCCATCACCAAAGTCCTTCCATCTATACACATTAGAATAGTTTTATCCTCCCAATGTCTTTATAAAAAGTAGATTCATTGCCTACACATGGTGCCTCCCAGTGACTCAGGGGCTCCACCAGTTCCTGACCAGTCCTGTTGTAAACCATATCACCGCCCCCGTCAACCCTCCCATGACAACACCCCCAAAACCACCTGTCAGGACCCCCATCAACAACCCCGTCACTATGGCGACGAAGAGCTCCAATCTGTCACCAATGATTCTTTGCCTGTCCTCCTTCCTCCACTGGAATCTGTAGCGCTCCCTCTCCTCCACCTCATTGGACCGCACTGCCAAGAGAAAGACACACCCCTCTTTACTCACAGGGGAGAACAGTCACCAAGGTGGAATACATCTACAGTGGGGAAAAAAAGTATTTAGTCAGCCACCAATTGTGCACGTTCTCCCACTTAAAAAGATGAGAGAGGCCTTTAATTTTCATCATATGTACACATCAACTATGACAGACAAAATGAGAAAAAAATATCCAGAAAATCACATTGTAGGATTTTTTATGAATTTATTTGCAAATTGTGGTGCAAAATAAGTATTTGGTCAATAACAAAAGTTTCTCAATACTTTGTTATATACCCTTTGTTGGCAATGACACAGGTCAAACGTTTTCTGTAAGTCTTCACAAGGTTTTCACACACTGTTGCTGGTATTTTGGCCCATTCCTCCATGCAGATCTCCTCTAGAGCAGTGATGTTTTGGGGTTGTCGCTGGACAACACGGACTTTCAACTCCCTCCAAAGATTTTCTATGGGGTTGAGATCTGGAGACTGGCTAGGCCACTCCAGGACCTTGAAATGCTTCTTACGAAGCCACTCCTTCGTTGCCCGGGCGGTGTGTTTGGGATCATTGTCATGCTGAAAGACCCAGCCACGTTTCATCTTCAATGCCCTTGCTGATGGAAGGAGGTTTTCACTCAAAATCTCACGATGCATGGCCCCATTCATTCTTTCCTTTACACGGATCAGTCGTCTTGGTGCCTTTGCAGAAAAACAGCCCCAAAGAATGATGTTTCCACCCCCATGCTTCACAGTAGGTATGGTGTTATTTGGATGCAACTCAGCATTCTTTGTCCTCCAAACACGACGAGTTGAGTTTTTACCAAAAAGTTCTATTTTGGTTTCATCTGACCATATGACATTCTCCCAATCCTCTTCTGGATCATCCAAATGCACTCTAGCAAACTTCAGACGGGCCTGGACATGTACTGGCTTAAGCAGGGGGACACGTCTGGCACTGCAGGATTTGAGTCCCTGGCGGCGTAGTGTGTTACTGATGGTAGGCTTTGTTACTTTGGTCCCAGCTCTCTGCAGGACATTCACTAGGTCCCCCCGTGTGGTTCTGGGATTTTTGCTCACCGTCCTTGTGATCATTTTGACCCCACGGGGTAAGATCTTGCGTGGAGCCCCAGATCGAGTGAGATTATCAGTGTTCTTGTATGTCTTCCATTTCCTAATAATTGCTCCCACAGTTGATTTCTTCAAACCAAGCTGCCTACCTATTGCAGATTCAGTCTTCCCAGCCTGGTGCAGGTCTACAATTTTGTTTCTGGTGTCCTTTGACAGCTCTTTGGTCTTGGCCATAGTGGAGTTTGGAGTGTGACTGTTTGAGGTTGTGGACAGGTGTCTTTTATACTGATAACAAGTTCAAACAGGTGCCATTAATACAGGTAACGAGTGGAGGACAGAGGAGCCTCTTAAAGAAGAAGTTACAAGTCTGTGAGAGCCAGAAATCTTGCTTGTTTGTAGGTGACCAAATACTTATTTTCCACCATAATTTGCAAATAAATTCATTAAAAATCCTACAATGTGATTTTCTGGAATTTTCTTTCCTCAATTTGTCTGTCATAGTTGACGTGTACCTATGATGAAAATTACAGGCCTCTCTCATCTTTTTATGTGGGAGAACTTGCACAATTGGTGGTTGACTAAATACTTTTTTTCCCCACTGTATGTTCTTTGAGGGAAGTGTGTGAAAAATAACCTCCTAAATACTATATTGTATTGTACTGTATTGTATTGTATTGTACTATATTGTACTGTATTGTACTGTATTGTATTGCACTATACTCTATTGTATTGAATTGTATTGTACTGTATTTTACTGTATTGTATTGTATTGTACTATATTGTACTGCATTGTATTGCACTATACTGAATTGTACTGTACTGTATTGCACTATACTGTATTGTATTGAATTGTATTGTACTGTATTGTACTGTATTGTATTGAATTGTACTGTACTGTATTGCACTATACTGTATTGTATTGAATTGTATTGTACTGTATTTTACTGTATTGTATTGTATTGAATTGTACTGTACTGTATTGCACTATACTGTATTGTATTGAATTGTACTGTATTGCACTATACTGTATTGTATTGAATTGTACTGTACTGTATTTTACTATTGTGAATAAGTATAATTAAGTAAATGGCACAGATCATTAATCAACGTATTTCACAAATCACCACTAGATGGAGTGCTTTCACTAAAAGACTGAAAATGAGCTATTTCCATTGATGGAGAAAGATGATGTAGCCCCTAGACACTGATCTGAGGTCAGCTTTGTGTTTTAGTCCTATAAATAAGCCCTGACAGGATTGGATAGGATAGGATAGGATAGGATAGGATAGGTGCCATCAAGGGGTAGAAATGCCCACATAGCCTTTCACAGAGGTAGGTGGAACTACAGTATAGCTTTAATACAGGTCCTAATGGTTGTCCTAGGATCAGATTACCCTGACTAAATACTAAACAAACTATTAAAGAGTAAGGTGGAACTACAGTATCGCTTTAATACAGGTCCTAATGGTTATCCCAGGATCAGATTACTCTGACTAAATACTAACCAAACTATTAAAGATGCAATATGCAGAAATCGCTCTGCCATTTCCTGGTTTCTAAAATTCTAATAGTTTGCCTAATTTCAGTTTATGTGACAAAACAAGCAGTCATTGTGTAGAGAATCATTGTACCATCTAAACCGCTGTGTAATATATTTTCCACAACCAAAATGTTTTGTATTTTCAGCTGTTTGAAGCTGGTGTACAAAACCGAAAGTAAAAGACATAAAAATAAAACGTAAGAATGGGAAGCAAAGAAATAGCACACATAGAACAGATCTACCGCTTCTTAGACTTGCTTTCAATGAGAATGACAGATCTATAACTCACATTTCTATGTGAATTTGGTCGGGTCGTCCAAAAAAGTATTATTGTAACTTTAAAGCGCTAAACCATATATAACAGATATACAGTGGAAAATATAGAATTCAGTATGTTGTTTTATGTTGAGTCACTCACCCACTGTAGGTTTCTGGAAAACAGGATCGCTCTGTGCAGCTCTGACCAGTTCATTTTTGTAGTGTTCCTGCATTTGGCTCTGGACTATATCTCCCATAATCCTTCGCTGATACTTCTCTGGCTTCTCCCTAGTGGGACTGGCTGATAAGGTGGGAAATGTAGTCATTGGACTTTTGTTCTGTTATGTACCATTCTCCACATTGGAGTCTGGCTTAATTATTCATAAGTTATTCATTATTATGTTTCAAATCAAATCAAATCAAATGTTATTGGTCACATACACAAATGTAGCAGATGTTATAGCGGGGTGTAGCGAAATGCTTGTGTTCCTAGCTTCAACCGTGCAGTAGTGTCTAACAATTCACAACCATACACACACATCTAAAAGTAATAGAATGAAGACATATATAAATATATTTATCAATGTGTATTTGAATTTTATACTGTAATCAACCAAGAAAGTGTTGAGCTGACCATGGCTACTACGGTTATTGACATAAACAGCAAAGTACAGGTGAGTGTCAACATGCACTACAATAGGATATTTTATGATTTCTCAATGGTTAGTATTGTTTAGCATTACGAAGTAAGGAAGTCAAGAATAGTTCAGAACTTACTCAGACGCACTTCCATTTCAGCTCTGCCGGGGTTAAGGAGACTCTCACAACAAGTAATGTTATCACACCACACTGAGGAAGTTATGAAAAAAATATTGCTGAAAGAGCAAATCACAAATTGTGGTGTTTCTCTCTCTCTCTCTCTCTCTCTGTGTGTGTGTGTGTGTGTGTGTGTGTGTGTGTGTGTGTGTGTAAATCAGCACGCCATGCAGCAAGTCAACTAAACAGTCACCTAATATTCCTATAGCTGTGTGCTCCAGTCCTTCTCTCTCTCAGGTGAATCAACACATGTAGGCTATACACATCCCAAGAGTAGATCACCCCAAAATCAAACATGAGACATTTTCAATACGCTACACAGGAAGAGCAATGTTCATGACTCGGCACTATAATCCATTGAAATTATTTGAGATGGGCGCCATTTTATGCTATCTCATTAGCTGATGCTAATCTTTAACTTTCATTTTAATTGAGGCCATCAGATTTCTCCTAAGAGTAGCAGGATCTAGACAATATGTTGAATATGGACTCAACTGAACTTTTAATCACTTCAGAATTATTAAAACATCCGACAAAGCTTTTTTGGGGGTTAACAATACAATTAAAAAACTTTAGAGTTTAAACATTACCTCGCCAACACACGGGAGCCTCGCGGATCCTAAGCTTATCTTTTCATCAGAGATACATTTGGAAATCAATTGTAAGCAATAGGTTATACAGCTCTCCTATCTCTGTTTTTCTTTGTCAAATTTCCCATAAACTCGGTTTAAATACACTAACTTTCACAATTTACGTAGCTGTTTCAGGTGATCTATGGCAAGACCGTAGTCCAAGGTGTTATCAAGACAGTAGTCCAAGGTGTTATCAAGGTTTTTCCGGGACGTGATAACATCAATAAAACCTAAGGTTCAAATCTGTTACTGCTCCTGCAACAATGGAATGTTAACACTTTAACTGCTGAAATACATGATGGAAGACATTAACTGAATCTAGAATGTTAACACTTTAGCTGCTGAAATACATGATGGAAGACATGAACTGAATCTAGAATGTTAACACTTTAACTGCTGAAATACATGATGGAAGACATGAACTGAATCTAGAATGTTAACACTTTAGCTGCTGAAATACATGATGGAAGACATGAACAGAATCTAGAATGTTAACACTTTAACTGCTGAAATACATGATGGAAGACATGAACTGAATCTAGAATGTTAACACTTTAGCTGCTGAAATACATGATGGAAGACAACAGAATCTAGAATGTTAACACTTTAACTGCTGAAATACATGATGGAAGACATGAACTGAATCTAGAATGTTAACACTTTAACTGCTGAAATACATGATGGAAGACATGAACTGAATCTAGAATGTTAACACTTAAGCTGCTGAAATACATGATGGAAGACATGAACTGAATCTAGAATGTTAACACTTTAACTGCTGAAATACATGATGGAAGACATGAACTGAATCTAGAATGTTAACACTTTAGCTGCTGAAATACATGATGGAAGACATGAACTGAATCTAGAATGTTAACACTTTAACTGCTGAAATACATGATGGAAGACATGAACTGAATCTAGAATGTTAACACTTTAACTGCTGAAATACATGATGGAAGACATGAACTGAATATAGAATGTTAACACTTTAGCTGCTGAAATACATGATGGAAGACATGAACTGAATCTAGAATGTTAACACTTTAACTGCTGAAATACATGACGGAAGACATGAACTGAATCTAGAATGTTAACACTTTAGCTGCTGAAATACATGATGGAAGACATGAACTGAATCTAGAATGTTAACACTTTAACTGCTGAAATACATGATGGAAGACATGAACTGAATCTAGAATGTTAACACTTTAGCTGCTGAAATACATGATGGAAGACATGAACTGAATCTAGAATGTTAACACTTTAGCTGCTGAAATACATGATAGAAGACATGAACTGAAACTAGAATGTTAACACTTTAACTGCTGAAATACATGATGGAAGACATGAACTGAATCTAGAATGTTAACACTTTAGCTGCTGAAATACATGATGGAAGACATGAACTGAATCTAGAATGTTAACACTTTAACTGCTGAAATACATGATGGAAGACATGAACTGAATCTAGAATGTTAACACTTTAACTGCTGAAATACATGATGGAAGACATGAACTGAATCTAGAATGTTAACACTTAAGCTGCTGAAATACATGATGGAAGACATGAACTGAATCTAGAATGTTAACACTTTAACTGCTGAAATACATGATGGAAGACATGAACTGAATCTAGAATGTTAACACTTTAGCTGCTGAAATACATGATGGAAGACATGAACTGAATCTAGAATGTTAACACTTTAACTGCTGAAATACATGATGGAAGACATGAACTGAATCTAGAATGTTAACACTTTAACTGCTGAAATACATGATGGAAGACATGAACTGAATCTAGAATGTTAACACTTAAGCTGCTGAAATACATGATGGAAGACATGAACTGAATCTAGAATGTTAACACTTTAACTGCTGAAATACATGATGGAAGACATTAACTGAATCTAGAATGTTAACACTTTAACAGCTGAAATACGTGATGGAAGACATGAACTGAATCTAGAATGTTAACACTTTAACTGCTGAAATACATGATGGAAGACATGAACTGAATCTAGAATGTTAACACTTTAACTGCTGAAATACATGATGGAAGACATGAACTGAATCTAGAATGTTAACACTTTAACAGCTGAAATACGTGATGGAAGACATGAACTGAATGTAGAATGTTAACACTTTAACTGCTGAAATACATGATGGAAGACATGAACTGAATCTAGAATGTTAACACTTTAACTGCTGAAATACATGATGGAAGACATTAACTGAATCTAGAATGTTAACACTTTAACAGCTGAAATACATGATGGAAGACATTAACTGAGTCAGACAGTAATGCAGAGAAGTACCATATGGAGATTGATAGTTTCATATAGTTAATGGAAAACACACAAACCTTTGACCCTTGTAGAAGCCTTGTCAGTCTGTGGGACATAACGTCTCATTGTGTTGCTGATCTGTTATGCATGTGTGTATGTGTGTGTGTGTGTGTGTGTGTGTGTGTGTGTGCCCGTATGTGTGTGAATGCTAGGGTGTGTGTCGGTGCATAGATGTGTGTGTTCTTACCACCATGTGTGTGTGTGTGTGTGTGTTCTTACCACCATGTGTGTGTGTGTGTGTGTGTTTGTGTGTTCTTACCACCATGTGTGTGTGTGTGTGTGTTCTTACCACCATGTGTGTGTGTGTGTGTGTGTGTGTGTGTGTGTGTGTGTGTGTGTATGTGTTCTTACCACCATGTGTGTGTGTGTGTGTGTGACATAGTGGCCAGCCGGGTGCTGCTCCCCTCCTACACTCCGCTGTGTGAAGCACGTGTGTGTGTTTGCATGCTAGCGTGTGTGTGTGTGTGTGTGTGTGACATAGTGGCCAGCCGGGTGCTGCTCCCCTCCTACACTCCACTGTGTGAAGCACGTGTGTGTGTTTGCATGCTAGCGTGTGTGTGTGTGTGTGTGTGTGTGTGTGTGTGTGTGTGTGTGTGTGTGTGTTTGCATGCTAGCGTGTGTGTGTGTGTGTGTGTGTGTGTGTGTGTGTGTGTGTGTGTGTGTGTGTGTGTGACATCGTGGCCAGCCCAGCTGAGCGCTGCTCTCCTCCCACTCCTCTGTGTTAAGCTGTGCTCCAGTGAGACAGTCTGGTCAGTCTGTGTGTATGACAGAGGAATGAACACACCATCACAGACCTCTACTACTACACAGTGTTAGACTACACAGGACAGGACAGAACTCTACTAATACACAGTGTTAGACTACACAGGACAGACCTCTACTAATACACAGTGATAGACTACACAGGACAGACCTCTACTACTACACAGTGTTAGACTACACAGGACAGACCTCTACTAATACACAGTGTTAGACTACACAGGACAGGACAGGACTGTTCATACTGTCCAATGGTGCAGAGCAGCAGAGTCCTCTGGGGTAAGTAAGTATTATCATGGTTATCTCTGTAACTGTTTTATCATTTCAGAATGACTGTTTTGATTCTGTTTCTTTCTGAAATGTGTAAAAGTCACAAGTTACTGGTTATTATGTTATATAATAAAATTATAAAGTTATCATGTTAATATGTTGGGACATGTGATCATGTTAATATGTTGGGACATGTTATTATGTTAATATGTTGGGACATGTTATCATGTTAACATGTTGGGAATTGTTATCATGTTAACATGTTGGGACATGTTATTATGTTAACATGTTGGGACATGTTATTATGTTAATATGTTGGGACATGTTATCATGTCAGTATGTTGGGACATGTTATCATGTTAACATGTTGGGAATTGTTATTATGTGTGTATACATTAACATAAACACAGGTTCAGAGAGGACAATGTACTTACAGTGTATTTCTTCACCATGTCCTGGCAGGAATATTGTTGTTGCTGTTAACCCGTCTGAGAATGTGGAAGAGGAGTTGTTGACCATCACTGTTTCTACCATAAGATACAGAACTACCGCATATTCAACCAAGAGGAAAGAGACAGAAACATTCCTGCAACATTCCCAGGGGCGTACAAGAACACTTTATCAAGGGGAACTTGTGTCACCTGTTATCGTTGTTTTGGAGAAGAGAGGAGATTTGAAACCATCTTGACAACACTCATCATCTAGTGAAAACCAGGGAAAACACACCAGGCCCAGTTGAACAGAACTGTGTGGAAGTTTTGCACGTCGCCATGGCGTCCACAGGTCTGCAGCTACTTGGTCTCCTATTGGCTGTGATTGGCTGGGTGTGCGGGGCTCTCGTCTGCGCCTCCCCCTTGTGGCGAGTCTCCGCCTTCGCGGGCGGGGAGATCGTGATCGCCCAGGTTCTATGGGAGGGGCTATGGATGACCTGTTTGTCCCAGAGTACGGGACAGATCCAGTGTAAGACTTACGACTCCACCCTGGCCCTCCCCATCTCCGCCCAGGTGTCCCGCACCATCTCCGTGCTGTCCCTCCTCCTCTGCCTCCTCGCCCTCCTGCTAGGCGTGGCTGGGGCTAAGTGCACCAAGTGTCTAGGAGAAGGAGCGTACTCCTCCAAGGCTAGGCTAGCCCGTGTGGCTGGGGTACTGTTCTTCTTCTCTGGGCTGCTCTACCTGGTACCTATCTGTTGGACAGCCTACGCCGTGGTCAGGGATTTTTACGATCCAAAAGTCGCCGCGCCGCTGAAGAGGGAGTTAGGCCCGGCCTTGTATCTAGGCTGGGGGGCGGGAGTTCTGCTGCTGGTGGGAGGGGCTCTGCTGAATGCAGGCTCCTCCCCTCCAGGGGTTAGGGCAACGCCTACTTTTGGGGTAAGTGGGAGGAGTAACCCACTGCCTGTGGTGGTAGAGGAGAAGGAGTACGTCTGAAACCTGCCACACCAGGGTTGTGTTCGTTAAATTGGGAGAAAACGCACTGAAACAGGGAGGGACTACCTGAACGTGTCCAATGTGTAATGCTCATTTTCGTTGTCCATTGTAAAACATTTTGCTACATTATGCCCTAATGAATACAACCCCATCACTAAACTCTCAGTGAAGGAGAGACAGGTCAAAATGTAAATAAGAAAATGCGTATGATTACGTTTAAGAAAATGTGCATGATTATTCTCCATTTCTGAAGGCCACATGTAGCCAGCTTTGTTATTCTGTTATGACATCATCTTCTAGTTGTTTTTACTGTGATTTGAGTTTTCTGTGTTAACTTCTTCTTGGTGAGTGTAATTTATACATTAAATAATAAAGTATTTCACAAGTTGTTTGTTTTACCTACTGTACTCATATATTTACAAGTTGTTTATTTTAGCTACTGCACTCATATATTTACACGTTGTTTATTTTAGCTACTGCACTCATATATTTACACGTTGTTTATTTTAGCTACTGCACTCATATATTTACAAGTTGTTTGTTTTAGCTACTGCACTCATATATTTACACGTTTTTTGCCAGAGTGGGACAATGTGTGATGCACTTGTGTCAGTGTGGGAGGTGAAATGCATTGTGGGATGTGTTAATAACTAAATGTTTATTAATGTGACATAACTGGCATCACTCAGATTCCACACTGCCCACTCTCTCTCTCTCTCTCTGTGTGTGTGCGTGTGTGTGCGTGTGAGTGTATGTTCTGGAGAGCCCACACGTAGGCAGTGTTTGTGTGTGTGTGTGTTTGTGTTTTGTGTGTTGCATACAGAGTGGTTATACAGTAGCACAAAGGCAGCGTACAGGACGCAGACAAAGACCATCTGTATAACATGTGCCAGGACGCCAGTCACCTCCACCATACTGACCCAGTCACGTGAACACGTATGACATCATAGAAATAGAATCTACAGACCGGGGCCTCCTCATTCAAGTCAATGAAAGTTGCAGGATTAGAGGTTCCAAGCCCTTTCTAGAGAGTCTATTTCTATGATAGTTCCATACAGCAACAATGAACTCCATTATTACAGGGCTTTCCAGACCTGGGTTCAAATACTATCTGAAATCTTTCAAATACTATTTAGCGATTGCTTTAGCTTGCCTGGAGTACCAGGCGGGTGGGGTTTGCACTTTTACGACTTTTCTATTGGTTCCATTGCAACAGGCGAGCTCAGTCAATGATTTCAAATAGTGTTTGAACCCAGGTCTCAAGGGCTGGTGCTTTCCTATTGGTCTCAAAACACTTGGTGTTTGAACCCGTCTGGATTACTGCAACTCGCTGTTGGCTGGGCTCCTTGCCTGTGCCATTAAACCCCTACAACTCATCCAGAACGCCGCAGCCCGTCTGATGTTCAACCTTCCCAAGTTCTCTCACGTCACCCCGCTCCTCCGCACACTCCACTGGCTTCCAGTTGAAGCTTGCATCTGCTACAAGACCATGGTGCTTGCCTACGGAGCTGTGAGGGGAACGGCACCTCCGTACCTTCAGGCTCTGATCAGTCCCTAAACCCAAACGAGGGCATTGCGTTCATCCACCTCTGGCCTGCTGGCCCCCCTACCTCTGCGGAAGCACAGTTCCCGCTCAGCCCAGTCAAAACTGTTCGCTGCTCTGGCACCCCAATGGTGGAACAAGCTCCCTCACGACGCCAGGACAGCGGAGTCACTCACCACCTTCCGGAGACACTTGAAACCCCACCTCTTTAAGGAATACCTGGGATAGGATAAAGTAATCCTTCTACCCCCCCTAACCCCACCCACATTTTAAATAAATAAATAAATAAATGTGGAAAGTGCTTGTCCCACTGGCTATCATAAGGTGAATGCACCAATTTGTAAGTCGCTCTGGATAAGAGTGTTTGCTAAATGAAGAAAATGTTAATGTAAACCCAGGTCTCAAGGGCTGGTGCTTTCCTATGGGTCTCAAAGCACTTTAAAAAAAAAACTAACCCCATCCACTACCAATGTAGTATATCTGAGAAATGACCAACGGCCATTTTGCGGTACTACTATTTGCAATGAACTCATAGAATGGCAAAGAGAATTGAGCTTTTACACTTTCTGTGACAATATTTACAGAGAAGGCCTCTAGGCCTAAACCAAAACTGCAGTTCCCCTATATATCCACATGGTGGCAGTAGAGGTGTATTTTTCACAGGAACCAGGTGATCTTTCACGCAGAGAGAGACAAGTGTATTTCAATAGTCTTGTGGCTTCCTCTCCTTGTCTCTCCGCTTGCCTTTGCGCTGATCGCAAAATACAAGATAGGATAGCACACAGATAGCAATGTGGAGGAAGGCTAATGGGCATTTGTCAAGTTATCTCATGTTCTCTACAGATGAAGGAAAGGAGACAGAAAAGGTTAAGAAGCCAAGGTAGACTATTGAGATGCACCCCTACTGGACAAGCGTCTCCATAGTGACAGAAACAGCATGGGGATTTTAGGGCTCAAATTCCTTAGTGAGCTGTTCCAAGTTGTTCTAGGTTCATGGAAGCAAAGAGACACCATCAAGTTAACTTTCCTCCCTATGAGCACAAGACATGGAAATTACATGTTTGATTGAAAAGGTCAGACACAATCAAGCAATGTTAAATTAACCTGGACCAGCCTATCAAAAGCTATAGGGCTAGGCTATTCAATGGTGTGACCTCAATAAAAGTATATGTGTGTAAGGGCGAGCATGTTAATTTGGACCGTGACCAAAGTTCCAGCGCTTAAAACAAGTCTTTGCACCAGACAGGAATTTTACAGTGTGTGTGCACGCTCCTGACTTGTTTGGAATCTCTTTGAGTGCGCGTGCAAAGAGATTCCAACCAAGTCAGGCGCGTGCACACACACATATTGTGTAAACTTGCACCACCACCTCTATGCCACACACACACAACAACAACAACTAATAGAACGTGTATATTTAAACACAAGGCATGTAGCCTTCTGTGTGACTCTTTAACAATGTTCCAAAGAGTATATGTCCTGGGGAATGCGAGGCGAGCTGTCAATCTCCTCCTGGCGCGAGGTCAGCATACCAAAGAGGCATTCTGGAACAACGGTGGCTTTTTGACACGTTGAAGTGTTTTAAATAAGATGAGAAGTTGTACTTGTACATGGTTATGTGTTGTTTTAGTAGCCTTCTGAGAAATGAAATTGCCTAACCTAGATTGTATATGCTCCAAGTACACGTCCGGGTTTGGCCGGTGTAGGCCGTCATTGTAAATAAGAATTTGTTCTTAACTGACTTGCCTAGTTTAATAAAGGTAAAATAAAATACAAATAAAGTATAGGCTAGCGCTAGCCCACATGCCGTCAAGTGACGACTGCATTCAAAAATGGGTTAAACGTTAGCTACAGTCAATGTGGATGTTTGTCTGCAGCTGTGGCGCAATAACACGAACAGCTCTCGGTCACAAACAAGAGAGCGCGGGAAACAATAACAACAGAATAGAGAAATTGTAACCAGTTTCAAATGGATTCCGGTAAACATTTTTATCACGGATAAAATGTACCGCCGCTTGACTCGGTTGAAAAAGAAAGTTTCCTCGTTGGAGAATGTTGGAACTTGTTTCCCTTAAAGCGACAGAGTATTTATACGCTGTGTCTGGTTGGGTAGCTGAGTACGTGAGGGTGTACTGTGTCTTTAAGAACCACGGGGGAGGTTTGACAACAGTCATCCTCTCTGTAGCGTAGCCTAGAGAAACCGGTGACTTTTTCAGTTTTGACGTTTGCAAAAACAACCTGAAAATAAGTTGTCGACCTTTGAGTCTGGCTAGCTAGAGCACGAGGAGGCAGCTCCTCGGCGCCGGGTGGCAATTGGCTGCGCGTGCACTCACTTCGACTCCCCTTCTCTCTCTGTCTATTCATTTCCTATCACGCGTTCTGTAAAATTGCCTACACACATACGGTGGCGTCAGCAATCATTGGCAATTTTGAAGATTAACGAGGTTATCCTACATTCGACCGTCAGGGAGAGAGCGGACCAGAGAGCACAGACTGCTGCGCCGACCTGCCTGCGTGTCGCGGTGGATAGGAAGCTTGGCTCTGGCTCGCAGCTTTGTTGGACTGGATCGAATTGGACACAGCGAAGAGCAGTGGGACTATATAGAGACAGGGGGGGAAATATGACCGATAAACGGATGTCGCGGTGGTATTTCGGGGGGCTCGCTTCCTGCGGGGCTGCCTGCTGCACCCATCCTTTGGACCTCATCAAGGTAAGTGCTGGAGAGAGAACCATATAACCCCATACCCTGGCAGGATTATAGCCAACCTACGGAGGCTGCAGGCCCGCTAGTCAGCCAGCTGTTTACCTGGAAAGCTGGGGACAACATCTGCCCTGATTTTATCCAATGTTATAAAATAGTAAACAGGCTACTGGGTTCTATCCAAACTAAACACAGCGCACTGCGGATGTTCGGAAAAATAGGACAGAAAAGGAAAAGTTGTAGAATCATTTTCTCTCTCTCTTTCCCTCTCGCTCTCGTCTAGCCTAGTCACATGACACTGAGTGTGTATGTTCTGTGTCCGGCGGGGGTACGGGTAGCAGTGATTGGCCTCGTTAAGCGCGAGCTCTCCGGTTCACTGACCGGCTAACTGCGCAGCTCAGGTGCAGAGTAAACGGGGTTAGGCCTAGTGGAACTGTAGCGCCAAAGCTGTCTCATATTACGGATAACTCACAGTAGTAGTAGTAGTAGCCACATGCTCTACTGTTGTCATTGAGCATGTACAGGCCAGGGTCATCTCGAAGTCAAGAATAGCACACACAGAATGCCATATCCCATCCCTACAGTAGGCCTGTGTGCGGTATAACATGTGTAGGCTTAATTAACAAGCCTGATTAACACTGCAGGGCCAAGCTGAACTGTACTGGCCTGTTTATGCATCCACCACAGTTGCTGGAACCGTCCTGGAAAGTGAAGAAAAATGCAAAAATTCCCGAGCCAGTGCAGTACGGTTGGGGTCCTATAGTGTAACAGAATGCCAGAGGCATACAAGTAGGTCAGTGTTTAGTGTAATTATATAGACATGGTATGACATTACAGCACTAACTAGCAGTCTTAAAACAGCTGTTAACTCTAGGGCTTCCTGTGTGTAGCGTCTCTGTGTTTGAGTGTACTAAGAGGTCTGGGCCTTTATGACACAGGTGGTAGTGCGCGAGGCAGGCCCGTAACTGCAGGGTTGCTGGTTCGAACCCTGCTCCAGATGCTTTCCCCTATCGCTGTATCTGTATTGGTAGTGAGGGGAGCCTGTGTTGGACAGAGGTCATAGGGTAGTGGGAGGAGCTAGTGTTGGACAGAGGTGTGTGTGTGTGTGTGTGTGTGTGTGTGTGTGGAGTTGATAGTGTAGTCTATACAGCCTGTCTCAACTCGCCTACTTAGAAAAGTCTAAATGTGTATAATTACTTTGTGGGAGAGGCACACACACACACACACACACACACACACACACACACACACATACAGTGCATGCACACATTACACACATGCACATACACATTTGGCATAATAGATACTGAGAGCATAGTACAATACAGGTCAGTGAAGGTAGTCTGTGTACCGGTAAGCATGTTTTATGTCAGATTTAAACTAATATTACCTACATAGTGCACTACTTTTGCCCAGAGCCCTATGGGTACTATATAGGGGATAGGGTGCCATTTGGAACACAGGGTAGCAGTGATCGGCCTCGTTAAGTCACTGACCGGCTAACTCCGCCGCTACGGTGCGGTGCGATGCGGGGTAAACAGGGTTAGGGCTAGTGGAACTGTAGCGTTATAGCCATCTCATATTACAGATAACTCACAGTAGTAGCAGTAGTAGTAGTAGTAGCAGTAGCAGTAGCAGTAGTAGTAGTAGTAGTAGTAGTAGCAGTAGTAGTAGTAGTAGAAGTAGTAGCAGTAGTAGCAGTAGCAGTAGTAGTATAAGTAGTAGTAGTAGTAGCAGTAGCAGTAGTAATAGCAGTAGCAGTAGTAGTAGCATTAGTAGTAGTAGCAGTAGTAGTAGTAGTAGTAGTAGAAGCAGTAGTAGCAGTAGTAGCAGTAGCAGTAGCAGTAGTAGTAGTAGTAGTAGCAGTAGAAGTATTAGTAGTAGTAGTAGTAGCAGTAGTAGCAGTAGTAGTAGTAGCCACATGCTCTACTGTTGTCATTGAGCATGTACAGGCCAGGGTCATCTCGAAGTCAAGAATAGATGGGGACCCATCCATCCTGCTCTATACTGTGTGTGTGAGAGAGATGATGACGACAAACCTGCCAGAACAAGACAAAGAGAGATGACCTCAAACTCTCTCTTTGTCGACAAACCTGCCAGAACAAGACATTTGTCCTCTGAAGCTAGCCATGCCCAGAGATACACAGCACAACGCGAAAGTGTAAATTATCACTTATCAACAGCTGTGGAGGAGAAAGTAGAGCTCAGACAAGTAAAGTTCAGACAGAAATTGACCACACAGAGCGTACAAAACATTTGACACAAACCGGCACCTACTACCATACCCTGTTAAAAGGCACTACTCTTTTGTCTTGCCAATTTACCCTCTGAATGGCACACATACACAATTCATGTCTCAATTGTCTCAAGGCTTAAAAATCCTTCTTTAACCTGTCTCCTCCTCTTCATCTACACTGATTTGAAGTGGATGTAACACCTGGATTCACCTGGTCACAGTCTATGTAATGGAAAGAGTTCTTAATGTTTTGTCCACTCAGTGTATATGACTCTAGCCTGCCTTCTCCTCTTCTCCTGAAGCTAGCCATGACTAGCTTAGCGTCCCGGGTTGTAGTGCTGCCGGAGTGCAGGGGAGCGGCGCTCCCTCACTTTTTTTCAATTTGAGAATACACAGACCTCATACAATTATTACTGGAAAATAAATTCTAAATAAATAATATTTAATTACCACAAAAAATTCCATGAAAAACGATAGGCTCTTTATTTGGTTTGTCATTCTATGAATAGCAGCCTAGAGGTAGGTAAATGGTGGTTCGTTCCCTGTCGTCTCTCTGACGGTGGCGAGAATGATGAAGAACTGTAGGCTGTGTGTGTGCACAGCAGAAGGCCCATCAGAAGCTCGACCACTTTGTCAGAACGTTGAAAAAGAATCAGCAGCAGTTTGTTGTCCTGAAGCCCTGCCTCTCCTCTCTGACCTGGTTCATACTGTTGTTGCTATGCCTGTTGTCTGGCATGAAGTCAGTTGCCCTAGTAACGCCCTACCTCTCTCTCTGCTACCTGAGGGGAGGGAGATGGTCTGGATCTCACTAGTGTGTGTGTGTGTGTCGGCATGTGTGTGAACGTGCACATTAATGGGTGTGTTTGTTTAACTAAACATCCTAGCACCTACATCTAAGTTATGGCATTGTCTTCCTATCAGTATTTCTCTAGAAACTCTGTAACATCACTGGAACAATGGGACAGTGTGTTGGTGATGTGACTCAGGAGGAGCTGGAGGTTAGAGGTTACATGCTGACTTCTTCTTTTAGGAAAAGTGCCCAGCTCATTTTTGGCTTTCAGTGTCGTTAGAGAAGATACTCATTGCACTGTGTCCTGACTGGAGTGCTTATTGAGTGCCAGCCAGGTCCTGCAGCAACCAGCTATCTGTATCTGCACTCAGGGTGTGAATGATTATCTAGTCACAACAGGGTGAGAGGGAAACATGGAGAGGGTGATAAAGAAAGGAGAGAGAGAGACAGAGAGGGAAGAGGGAGAAGAAATATAGGAGAAAGCCAGTTATTTACAGTGAGAGAGAGGGAGTGGATGATTGAGGGGAGAAGGAAAGAGAATGGAAGAGAAAAGAGAGAGAGAGAGAGAGAGAGAGAGAGAGCAAGGGAGAGAGAGAAAGCGACAGAGCGAGAAAGAGAGATTGTTTGTGTTCCATGGTTGAAGGCCTTGGTGGCCTTTGAACTCAAACAGTACTGATAAGCCGGTGGGAGCGAGAGGCGTGATTGGCCGGAGGGAGGCCACACTTGGAGCAGAGCCCAGTTGAAAAAGAGGGAGCGAGAGTTCAAAGGAGGTCAGAGAATTACCTTAAAAAAAACTATTCCCCGTACACACACAACATTAAAACACCTGTACATACACACACGAGAATGTCAGTAATTGTGATATTCCATCTACTGCTACCACTACAACTATCACAACCATATCTACAGCTCTCTCCACTGACTCCCAACTACTACATTATACTGCTATCTCCATAGACAGTAACTAGTACATTATACTGCTATCTCTATAGACAGTAACTAGTACATTATACTACTATCTCTATAGACAGTAACTAGTACATTATACTACTATCTCTATAGACAGTAACTACTACATTATACTACTATCTCCATAGACAGTAACTACTACATTATACTGCTATCTCTATAGACAGTAACTACTACATTATACTACTATCTCTATAGACAGTAACTACTACATTATACTACTATCTCTATAGACAGTAACTACTACATTATACTACTATCTCCATAGACAGTAACTACTACATTATACTGCTATCTCTATAGACAGTAACTACTACATTATACTACTATCTCTATAGACAGTAACTACTACATTATATTACTATCTCTATAGACAGTAACTACTACATTATATTACTATCTCTATAGACAGTAACTACTACATTATACTACTATCTCTATAGACAGTAACTACTACATTATACTACTATCTCTATAGACAGTAACTACTACATTATACTACTATCTCTATAGACAGTAACTACTACATTATACTACTATCTCTATAGACAGTAACTACTACATTATACTACTATCTCCATAGACAGTAACTATAATAGACTTCAAGGACAGCTCCTCAGTGTGTGGCGGTGTGTGTGTAGATTTATCTCTACCATAAGTCACAGTGACACGCCCGTTCCTGCCAGCGTGTACCATCTCTCAGATCGCCACGGTTACAACCAGGTCAGCTGAGCTATAAACACTCAGCATGAATCTGTCTGTCACGCTAGTGTGTCTGTCTATCTGTCTGTCTGTCTGTCACGCTAGTGTGTCTGTCTGTCTGTCTGTCTGTCTGTCTGTCTCTGTTTGTCTAACCTGTCTAACCTGTATGTCTGTCTGTCTGTCTGTGTCTGTCTGTCTGTCTGTCTGTCTGTCTGTCTCTGTTTGTCTAATCTGTCTAACCTGTCTAACCTGTCTGTCTGTCTGTGGGAGAGAGGCAGTTCCACACTCACTCAAAAATAGACACAGACTGATGACCGACTGATGATGATGAGTGTAATGATGATGAAGATGCAGTATATTGATCGTATTTGTAATGATGATGATGGTAATGATGAAATAATGATTGTGTGTGTGTGTGTGTGTGTGTGTGTGTGTGTGTGTGTGTGTGTGTTTAGGTCCACCTGCAGACCCAGCAGAAGGGTAAGATGGGGATGGTGAGCATGGCCATGCAGGTAGTGAAGAATGATGGAGCTCTGGCTCTGTACAACGGACTCAGCGCATCACTCTGCAGACAGGTAGGAGGATGAGGGAGGGGGGGTGTAATCCTGTAATGATAGTTCCATTAGTGCTGTATGGACTCTGTCCCAGAGATAGGTAGATGGAACCTGAGTGTTCCAGGCAGAAGGATCAGTATTCTGTCCCAGAGATAGGTAGATGGAGCCTGAGTGTTCCAGGCAGAATGATCAGTATTCTGTCCCAGAGATAGGTAGATGGAGCCTGAGTGTTCCAGGCAGAAGGATCAGTATTCTGTCCCAGAGATAGGTAGATGGAGCCTGAGTGTTCCAGGCAGAAGGATCAGTATTCTGTCCCAGAGATAGGTAGATGGAACCTGAGTGTTCCAGGCAGAAGGATCAGTATTCTGTCCCAGAGATAGGTAGATGGAGCCTGAGTGTTCCAGGCAGAATGATCAGTATTCTGTCCCAGAGATAGGTAGATGGAACCTGAGTGTTCCAGGCAGAAGGATCAGTATTCTGTCCCAGTATGCTTTTCTCCCCATCAGCAATTTAAAACACTAAACTTAGCTCTCTGGCTTTTGTCCTGTCAAGCATTAGCAAAAATACATGTTTTATCCATACACATTAGGACCATAATGTGTGCGTTCCAAATTATATTTTGTATTTTTTAAAGTAATTTAGCATATGCTCTTATCCAGAGCCACTGACAGGAGTAATTAGGGTTAAGTGCTTTGCTCAAGAGCACATCAGCAGATTTTTTCACCTAGTCAGCTCTGGGATTTGAACCAGCGACCTTTTGCTACTGGCCCAACGCTCTTAACCGCTAGGCTACCTGCTGCCCCAAATGACGTTATAATCCATGCTCTGCTTTTGACCAATGAGCCCTGGTTAAAAGCAGTGCCCTATATTGGGAGTAGGGTACCGTTTGGAACGCATGCAATGCCTCACCTGGATACAGTTTGTTTCAATGGCCTGGATGCAGAAGTACGGCGCTGGGTTTTCCTCAATCACACTGGACCTGAGCAGGAACAACTCTGGACCCTAATTACAGCCTAAAGCATGGTATAGCCTTGAACTAGGACACAGAACTTTACCCCCCCCTGGTCAGGAACAACTCTGGACCCAATGCACAAGCACTAAGGGGCAAATCCACTTCAGTCAAATTGTCACTTCATGTCCCATTGACATCAATGGCATGACTAAGAACATGTGAAGTGGAAGTTAGTTTCCCCTCTGATAGTGTTGCATCAGAGGGAATTCTCTATAAGAAGACAGACCAGTAGTAAGAATGTCAGGCAGTTACCACAGTAACACACAGTGAGGAAACTGGTGAAGTTGCCCATAGACACTGATCTTGGGTCAGTTTAGCATTTTCCCCAATATTGGTTAAGGTTAGGATTGAGGGAGGGGAAGCTGATTCTAGATCTGTACCTAACGGAAACTGGTTGGGGTGTTGAAACGTCCTGTTAACGCCTCTATTGACACATCTCTCTCTCTCTCTGGAGAGGAGCTGTTTGCTGTTTGTGACAGATGGGTTTCACCTTGTGGTGGATTGAAGCTATGACATACAACTAGAATGTTCGTAGGATGATAGCTACACATCACTCTTTCTTCAATTTGATGTACTTTTTCTTACTCTTGTTCTCGTGTCTCTCCTCTGCCCTCTACTATTGTCTCTCTCTCTCTCTCTCTCTCTCTCTCTCTCTCTCTCTCTCTCTCTCTCTCTCTCTCTCTCTCTCTATCTATCTATCTATCTATCTATCTATCTATCTATCTATCTATCTATCTATCTATCTATCTATCTATCTATCTATCTATCTATCTATCTATCTATCTATCTATCTATCTATCTATCTATCTATCTATCTATCTATCTATCTATCTATCTATCTATCTATCAATTCAATTTAAGGGCTTTATTGGCATGGGAAACAAATGTTAACATTGCCAAAGCAAGTGAAATAGATAGTAAACAAAAGTGAAATAAACTATAAATATTAACAGTAAACATTACACTCAGAAATTCCAAAAGAATAAAGACATTTCAGTGTTGTAACAATGTGCAAATAGTTAAAGTACTCTCTCTCTCTCTCTCTCTCTCTCTCGCTGTGTCTGTCTGTCTGTCTGTCTGTCTGTCTGTGTCTCTCTCCCCTCTCCTCTCCTCTCTTCTCCTCTCCTCTCCTCTCCTCTCCTCTCCTCTCCTCTCCTCTCCTCTCCTCTCCTCTCCTCTCCTCTCCTCTCCTCTCCTCTTCCCCTTCTCTCTAGATGTCCTATTCTCTAACTAGGTTTGCTATCTATGAGACAGTCAGAGACATGTTGAGCAGCAGTAACCAGGGCCCCATGCCTTTCTACCAGAAGGTGCTGCTGGGGGCCTTCGGAGGTAGGGACACACACACACAGGGTTGTGCATACACGCATGTATGCTGAACACACACACGCTGGGGTGTACACACATGCACACTGTCGCAGACTAAGGGTAATGCTCACACACACACTAATCTCTCTCATGCTTCTAGGTTTTACTGGTGGGTTCATCGGCACTCCTGCAGACATGGTGAACGTCAGGTGAGAGAAACACACAGCTCTCTTTGCAATTTATGATAGTATAATTATTGTAATGTTCTAACTAATATACTAGTTTAATGGTTTGGCTGTATTGTGTCTGAATATTGTAATGTTGTAAGTAATACTAGTTTAATGGTTTGGCTGTATGGTGTATGAATATTGTAATGTTGTAACTAATATACTAGTTTAATGGTTTGGCTGTATGGTGTATGAATATTGTAATGTTGTAACTAATATACTAGTTTAATGGTTTGGCTATATGGTGTATGAATATTGTAATGTTGTAACTAATACTAGTTTTCCCCCTCAGGATGCAGAATGATGTTAAACTACCTCCAGAACTGAGGAGGAAGTGAGTGTTCCTGACCATTTAGACTACATGGTATGTTGTTGATCTGACAATGTCTAACTCTCTCTCTCTCTCGCTCTCTCTCTCTCCCTCTCTGTCTCTCTCTCTCTCTCTCTCTCTGTCTCTCTCTCTCTCTCTCTCTCTCTCTCTCTCTCTCTCTCTCTCTCTCTCTCTCCCTCTCTCTCTCTCTCTCTCTCTCTCTCTCTCTCTCTCTCTCTCTGTCTCTGTCTCTGTCTCTGTCTCTGTCTCTGTCTCTCTCTCTCTCTCTCTCTCTCTCTCTCAGCTACAAACATGCTGTGGACGGTCTCTTCAGGGTCTTCAGAGAAGGTAGGAATGTGTGTGAGTTGTACTCTCTATCTCTGTAGAAAAAGATGAAATGTCAAGAGACCGGTTCTGAGTTTAGAGAGGGAGTCGCACGCTATCGCTCCAATGTAATACATTTGATAAAAAATAGAACGATAGAAAGCTTTTGTTCAAATGAATTGATACAGTTTGTATTCTGCTGCTCTGTGCTCTGTGTGACCCTTGACCTCTCCCCTCTGACCTGTGTGTAGAGGGGGTGAGGAAGTTGTTCTCAGGAGCCACCATGGCCTCCAGCAGAGGAGCTCTGGTCACTGTGGGACAGGTACGACCGCACGGCACCCTGGGAAATTAAGTTTAATAGCGTTATGTGTAGCAGTACTTTGTATAGATTAGAAGAGAGACACTGTTTGCTGGTTGACACTGGTTGATTGTTTTTAGGTGTTCTCTTTGTATGTACTGATTTGTCTTTTGAATGTATTTTGAATTATAACACATCTCTCCCTCCTCTCTCTCACTCAATTCAATTTCAATTCAATTTAAGGGCTTTATTGGCATGGGAAACGTGTGTTAACATTGCCATAGCAAGTGAAGCAGATAGTAAACAAAAGTGAAATAAACAATAAATATTAACAGTAAACATTACACTCAGAAGTTTCAAAAGAATAAAGACATTTCAAATGTCATAGTATGTATATATACAGTGTTGTAACAATGTGCAAATAGTTAAAGTACAAATAGGAAAATAAATAAAACATAAATATGGGTTGTATTTACAATGGTGTTTGTTCTTCACTGGTTGCCCTTTTCTTGTGGCAACAGGTCACAAATATTGCTGCTGTGATGGCACACTGTGGTATTTCACCCAGTAGATATGGGAGTTGATCAAAATTGGGTTTGTTTTCGAATTCTTTGTGGATCTGTGTAATCTGTGGGAAGTATGTGTCTCTAATATGGTCTCTCTCTCTCTCTCTCTCTCTCTCTCTCTCTCTCTCTCTCTCTCTCTCCATCTCTCCCACTCCCTCGCCCCCTCTCTCCCCCCTCCTCTCTCTCTCTCCATCTCTCTCACTCCCTCGCCCCCTCTCTCCCCCCCTCCTCTCTCTCTCTCCATCTCTCCCACTCCCTCGCCCCCTCTCTCCCCCCTCCTCTCTCTCTCTATCTCTATCTCTATCTCTATCTCTCTCTCTCTCTCTCTCTCTCTCTCTCTCTCTCCCACTCCCTCGCCCTCTCTCCCCCCTCCTCTCTCTCTCTCCATCTCTCCCACTCCCTCGCCCTCTCTCCCCCCTCCTCTCTCTCTCTCCATCTCTCCCACTCCCTCGCCCCCTCTCTCCCCCCTCCTCTCTCTGTAGTTGGCATGTTATGACCAGGCTAAACAGCTGGTGCTGTCTTCAGGCTTCATGGGAGATAACATCCTCACACACTTCCTGTCCAGCTTCATCGCTGTGAGTAACCTGGCTTCTTATTGGTTAATAGAGTGCAGGGTGCTGGTTGGATAAGGAACCAGAAGAATGTGATTGTTAATTGAATAACTCAAAGAAAACTAATTATATGTATCTTTCTCTCTCCCTGTCTCTGCTTGTGTCTCTCTCTCTCTCTCTCTCTGTCTGCCTGTCTGCCTGTGTGTTTCTCTGTCTGCCTGTGTGTCTGCCTGTGTCTGCCTGTCTGTGTGTGTCTGTCTGCCTGTGTGTCTGTCTGCCTGTGTGTCTGTCTGCCTGTTTGTCTGTGTGTCTCTCTCTGTAGGGAGGCTGTGCTACGTTCCTGTGTCAGCCTCTAGATGTGATGAAGACCAGGTTGATGAACTCTAAAGGAGAATACTCAGTGAGTTACTCTATCCATCCCTCTCTTTGTCATCTACTCCCTCCATCCATCACTCTCTTCTTCGTTTCCTTCATCTCTCTCTCTCTCTCTCTCTCTCTCTCTCTCTCTCTCTCTCTCTCTCTCTCTCTCTCTCTCTCTCTCTCTCTCTCTCTGTCTCTGTCTCTGTCTCTGTCTCTGTGTCTGTCTCTTCTCTCTCTCTCAATTTTAATTCAATTCAATTTCAATTTAAGGGCTTTATTGGCATGGGAAACGTGTGTTAACATTGCCAAAGCAAGTGAAGTAGATAGTAAACAAAAGTGAAATAAACAATAAATATTAACAGTAAACATTACACTCAGAAGTTTCAAAAGAATAAAGACATTTCAAATGTCATATTATGTATATATACAGTGTTGTAACAATGTGCAAATAGTTAAAGTACAAAAGGGAAAATAAATAAACATAAATATGGGTTTCTTTCCCCTCTCTCTCTGTCTCTCTCTCTCTCTCAATGCTTCTCTCTCTCTCTCTCTCTCTCTCTCTCTCTCTCTCTCTCTCTCTCTCTCTCTCTCACTGCTTCTGTCTATTTCCTGTCTCTCTCGCTCTCTCTCTCTCCATCTCGCTCTCTCTCTTCATCTCTCTCTCTTCATCTCTCTCTCTTCTCCTTCAGTATGTAACTGTGTGTGTGTGTGTTTCAGGGTGTGATACACTGTCTAAGAGTGACTGCTAAAGAGGGACCCATGGCCTTCTACAAGGTGAGACGCACACACTCAAACACACATACTTGCAGTCCCAGAAACTCACCTAGCAGGCCAACCTAATAACCTTTGCTCTGTTTGACAGAGGTAAGAGTTTCTAACTAATCTTGTAATCCTGGGTAAGGGTCTTACCTTAACGTATCCATGTCTAAGGTGAAGCCTGGGTAAGGGTCTTACCTTAACGTATCCATGTCTAAGGTGAAGCCTGGGTAAGGGTCTTACCTTAACGTATCCATGTCTAAGGTGAAGCCTGGGTAAGGGTCTTACCTTAACGTATCCATGTCTAAGGTGAAGCCTGGGTAAGGGTCTTACCTTAACGTATCCATGTCTAAGGTGAAGCCTGGGTAAAGGTCTTACCTTAACGTATCTATGTCTAAGTTGAAGCCTGGGTAAAGGTCTTACCTTAACTTATCCATGTCTAAGGTGAAGCCTGGGTAAAGGTCTTACCTTAACGTATCCATGTCTACGGTGAAGCCTGGGTAAGGGTCTTACCTTAACTTATCCATGTCTAAGGTGAAGCCTGGGTAAAGGTCTTACCTTAACTTATCCATGTCTAAGGTGAAGCCTGGGTAAGGGTCTTACCTTAACGTATCCATGTCTAAGGTGAAGCCTGGGTAAGGGTCTTACCTTAACGTATCCATGTCTAAGGTGAAGCCTGGGTAAAGGTCTTACCTTAACGTATCCATGTCTAAGGTGAAGCCTGGGTAAAGGTCTTACCTTAACGTATCCATGTCTAAGGTGAAGCCTGGGTAAAGGTCTTACCTTAACGTATCCATGTCTAAGGTGAAGCCTGGGTAAGGGTCTTACCTTAACGTATCCATGTCTAAGGTGAAGCCTGGGTAAAGGTCTTACCTTAACGTATCCATGTCTAAGGTGAAGCCTGGGTAAGGGTCTTACCTTAACGTATCCATGTCTAAGGTGAAGCCTGGGTAAGGGTCTTACCTTAACGTATCCATGTCTAAGGTGAAGCCTGGGTAAAGGTCTTACCTTAACGTATCCATGTCTAAGGTGAAGCCTGGGTAAGGGTCTTACCTTAACGTATCCACGTCTAAGGTGAAGCCTGGGTAAGGGTCTTACCTTAACGTATCCATGTCTAAGGTGAAGCCTGGGTAAAGGTCTTACCTTAACGTATCCATGTCTAAGGTGAAGCCTGGGTAAAGGTCTTACCTTAACATATCCATGTCTAAGGTGAAGCCTGGGTAAAGGTCTTACCTTAACGTATCCATGTCTAAGGTGAAGCCTGGGTAAGGGTCTTACCTTAACGTATCCACGTCTAAGGTGAAGCCTGGGTAAGGGTCTTACCTTAACGTATCCATGTCTAAGGTGAAGCCTGGGTAAAGGTCTTACCTTAACATATCCATGTCTAAGGTGAAGCCTGGGTAAGGGTCTTACCTTAACGTATCCATGTCTAAGGTGAAGCCTGGGTAAAGTTCTTACCTTAACGTATCCATGTCTAAGGTGAAGCCTGGGTAAAGGTCTTACCTTAACGTATCCATGTCTAAGGTGAAGCCTGGGTAAAGGTCTTACCTTAACATATCCATGTCTAAGGTGAAGCCTGGGTAAGGGTCTTACCTTAACGTATCCATGTCTAAGGTGAAGCCTGGGTAAGGGTCTTACCTTAACGTATCCATGTCTAAGGTGAAGCCTGGGTAAAGGTCTTACCTTAACATATCCATGTCTAAGGTGAAGCCTGGGTAAGGGTCTTACCTTAACGTATCCATGTCTAAGGTGAAGCCTGGGTAAGGGTCTTACCTTAACGTATCCATGTCTAAGGTGAAGCCTGGGTAAAGGTCTTACCTTAACTTATCCATGTCTAAGGTGAAGCCTGGGTAAAGGTCTTACCTTAACGTATCCATGTCTAAGGTGAAGCCTGGGTAAGGGTCTTACCTTAACGTATCCATGTCTAAGGTGAAGCCTGGGTAAAGGTCTTGACTTAATGTCCAATGCAGTTGCAAGAAAGTTAATGAACTGTCCACTTGCATTACAAGGTCTTAACCTACTGTCCAATCAAATGTCAGCATGTAGACCAACTGTCCAATCCAGTGTCAGGGTCTTGACTAAGTGCCCAATGGCATTGCAAGGTTTTAACCAACTGTCCAATCACGTGTCAGAATGCTAACTAACTGTCCAATGGCGTTGCAGGGTCTTGTTCCTGCAGGGATCCGTCTGATCCCTCACACGGTGCTCACCTTCATCTTCCTAGAGCAGCTCAAGAACAACTTCGGCATCATCGTCATCTCCTGAGCACGCTCTGTGACCTACGACCTTTACCCTCTAACCCCCCCCCCCTGCCAAGGTCAACCAATCCCCTGTCACTGCCACGGTGCCACATCCCCCATTGCCCTGCGCTGTCCAATCACACAGAGAGGTGGATGTAGTGATGGACTGTCCACTCTGCTATCCCACCCGGCCCTCTTTCACGTGCTCTGGAAATCAACCAATCACCAGTGGAAAAGACTACGAAGGAACTGCCTACACCTGCACCATCACCGCCTTGTCCACAGGAAGAGTTGTCATAGCAACGCCAGTCATACCCTGCTGTGACATCATCTTCATGCGACTGTCGTCATCAACAGTGCCATTCTCAAATGGGGGGGGCTGCGCCTCAAATCGTACACTATTCCCTATGTAGTGCCTATGACTTATTACCCATAATCTGTAGTGCATTTAACATGTAGCTCTGGTCAGAAGTAATGTGCTACATAGGGAATATAGTGTCATCTGAGACCACTCCCCCTAGACAGTGTTAATGTGCTTATACTGAAGCCTTCTACCATCATGTATGTATGTCTGTATGTACAGTGTGTATCACCCATATCAGTTCCTTTCCACACCAGTCCCTATGTATTACTAGCAGTGTACTAGTTGTAGTAGTATGTATTACTAGCAGTGTACTAGTTATAGTAGTATGTATTACTGGTATGACTGTAGATCACTACAACATTCTAACTGGAACACCTCGACCAACTCCGATACTGTACATTGGGGATGACAGTGACAAAGGGTCCTATTCCTGTTCATGACACTGTAACAGCGGCAGGTAGCCTAGCGGTTAAGAGCGTTGGGCCAGTAACCGGAAGGTTGCCCTTTCGAATCCCTGAGCCGATTAGGTGATACGTCTGTTGTTGCGCCCTCGAGCAAGGAAGGCACTTAACCCTCGTTGCTCTGGATAAGAGCGGCACTAAATGACTAAAATGGTAATGTACTGTATCAGCCCAGTGCTATTCCTGTTCATAAGGGATGCTTATAACTGTAACAGGAGATCAGTGCTATAACTATAGAATATTATGAATCTGAATTTGGGAGTAGCATTGGGTGACATAGGGTCCTAGTCCTGTCTATAAGGGATGCTACATAACAGGTTATAACGCCATAACACCACCGCTATAAAGCCATCACATGCTTACAGACAGAGGTACTAAACAGAAGACGTTGCCCCTAGGCACTGATTCCGGGTCAGACATTAGTTGTATCCCCCTAACAGGTAAAGTTATTATTGGGGTTAGGTGATCTGATCCTAGATCTGTGGTTAGGGACAACAGTAGAAATCCCCCCCAAGGGCAATGTGACCTCGAGATATAACCGGACAGAGATAAGATAAATATAATGAATAGCGTGTGCACTACCTTTGACCAGGAACCATAGGGTCCTATAAGAGATAATTTAGAGATACCGTGAGTTAGAGAGAGATACTGTTTACTGGGACCTGGATGAAACTGTTGTGTTTTAAGGCACTTTATTAAACACACACACACACACAGGTGCACTCAAACACACACATAAGCACACTCACCTAAGACCCACACACACACAAACAAACCTACAGGTAACTTTTGGCAGTTATCTTTAGGTAAGAGGGTATATTTTGGCCACAGCGTTCCAGTGAGTCAGGGTGCCTTCTCTTCTGTGGCCACCAGGGGGCAGCAAGGTACTGTGTGTGTTTGGGAGACTAGTCATTGTGAATGAGTGACTGATTTATTAACAGACAAAAAGTATGTTTCTGTGTGAATGAGAGAGGATTCATTCATAAATACTACTGTGAGATTGTGTGTGAGCGTGTGTTTCAGTTCTTTGTTTGACTATGTGATAGGCCATTATCAAGAGTGGTATTGAGAACCACCACTTGTACAAACACACACACACAATCTCAAGGAATGGAAGTGAGATTGTAGAACCCAGCTCTGTGCGGTTGTACATTTATTAGTTTGTATTTTGTAGATTATAACCTATGATTTTTGGAATTAAAGTACTAATGAAAAATAACTGTCACTGTGTGTGTGTGTGTGCGTGCTTGGGGGTTGAGGTGATGGATCTCCTCGCTGTCTGTCTCCAGGGTCTGTCTGATTATGATACTCTGTCTCCCCCTTTCGGTCGGTGTGAGCAGTGCTCTTCAGTTCTGACGCTCAGTCAATCATCACTCATCGTCTGGTGAGGAGCTAAGAAATATGGTTCTCTTTTAGATATCAGAAACACACTAGAGAAACTGATGGCCGAGGTAGGCTACTTAGCAACTCTGACTAAAATGTTGGCCGTCCTCACTTTCACAGCTGAAGATAAGTGTTCGACGTCTGCAGTTTGCTTTTATGTTACGACAGCACCCAACTAAACTTTCCAGATCTCTGTTTCGCTGGCTTTTAGATCATTAAACACATTTCAAAAGTGTTTGTATCTTTCAGAAAACATGAATATTTATTTAAATGTATTGTTTTCTTCACCACATAAACAACTGCCATCTTGCCTGAAAATAAAAACATTAGTCCCCCCTCTTTTTTTGAATTCTGCCTGTTTTAATTGGTTGAAAACCCCAAATTGACATTGACGAGCTGCTCCAATGTTTAAATGAAATGGCTACCCTAACCCCTAATCCTCCAAACCAATAGCTCATGTACAGTACCTAATAAATTAGTTCTGACAATATGTTCTGCCAATATGGCTAAGAATGTCTTCTTGGGCGTGGCCATCTAGTGCTGAGTGGTGTGATTTAGCAGTTCTGATGGATGGAGACACAGTGTCTCTGTCCTGACCCTGAGGTTCTGAGGTCATGACCTGGTAAACATGTCTCTGTCCTGACCCTGACCCTGAGGCTCTGAGGTCATGACCTGGTAAACATGTCTCTGTCCTGACCCTGACCCTGAGGCTCTGAGGTCATGTCCTGGTAAACATGTCTCTGTCCTGACCCTGCGGTTCTGAGGTCATGTCCTGGTAACCTTGTCTCTGTCCTGACCCTGAGGCTCTGAGGTCATGTCCTGGTAAACATGTCTCTGTCCTGACCCTGAGGTTCTAAGGTCATGTCCTGATAACCATGTCTCTGTCCTGACCCTGAGGTTCTGAGGTCATGACCTGGTAAACATGTCTCTGTCCTGACCCTGCGGTTCTGAGGTCATGTCCTGGTAACCATGTCTCTGTCCTGACCCTGAGGCTCTGAGGTCATGTCCTGGTAAACATGTCTCTGTCCTGACCCTGAGGCTCTGAGGTCATGTCCTGGTAAACATTTCTCTGTCCTGACCCTGACCCTGAGGTTCTGAGGTCATGTCCTGGTAAACATGTCTCTGTCCTGACCCTGAGGTTCTGAGGTCAAGTCCTGGTAAACATTTCTCTGTCCTGACCCTGAGGTTCTGAGGTCATGACCTGGTAAACATGTCTCTGTCCTGACCCTGCGGTTCTGAGGTCATGTCCTGGTAACCATGTCTCTGTCCTGACCCTGAGGCTCTGAGGTCATGTCCTGGTAAACATGTCTCTGTCCTGACCCTGAGGCTCTGAGGTCATGTCCTGGTAAACATTTCTCTGTCCTGACCCTGACCCTGAGGTTCTGAGGTCATGTCCTGGTAAACATGTCTCTGTCCTGACCCTGAGGTTCTGAGGTCAAGTCCTGGTAAACATTTCTCTGTCCTGACCCTGAGGTTCTGAGGTCATGTCCTGGTAAACATGTCTCTGTCCTGACCCTGAGGTTCTAAGGTCATGTCCGGGTAACCATGTCTCTGTCCTGACCCTGAGTTTCTGAGGTCATGTCCTGGTAAACATGTCTCTGTCCTGACCCTGACCCTGAGGTTCTGAGGTCATGTCCTGGTAAACATGTCTCTGTCCTGACCCTGAGGTTCTGAGGTCATGTCCTGGTAAACATGTCTCTGTCCTGACCCTGAGGCTCTGAGGTCAAGTCCTGGTAAACATGTCTCTGTCCTGACCCTGAGGTTCTGACGTCAAGTCCTGGTAAACATTTCTCTGTCCTGACCCTGAGGTTCTAAGGTCATGTCCGGGTAACCATGTCTCTGTCCTGACCCTGAGTTTCTGAGGTCATGTCCTGGTAAACATGTCTCTGTCCTGACCCTGACCCTGAGGTTCTGAGGTCATGACCTGGTAAACATGTCTCTGTCCTGACCCTGCGGTTCTGAGGTCATGTCCTGGTAACCATGTCTCTGTCCTGACCCTGAGGCTCTGAGGTCAAGTCCTGGTAAACATGTCTCTGTCCTGACCCTGAGGTTCTAAGGTCAAGTCCTGGTAAACATTTCTCTGTCCTGACCCTGAGGCTCTGAGGTCATGTCCTGGTAAACATGTCTCTGTCCTGACCCTGACCCTGAGGTTCTGAGGTCATGACCTGGTAAACATGTCTCTGTCCTGACCCTGACCCTGAGGTTCTGAGGCCATGTCCTGGTAAACATGTCTCTGTCCTGACCCTGAGGCTCTGAGGTCATGTCCTGGTAAACATGTCTCTGTCCTGACCCTGACCCTGAGGTTCTGAGGTCATGTCCTGGTAACCATGTCTCTGTCCTGACCCTGAGGCTCTGAGGTCATGTCCTGGTAAACATGTCTCTGTCCTGACCCTGACCCTGAGGTTCTGAGGTCATGTCCTGATAACCATGTCTCTGTCCTGACCCTGAGGCTCTGAGGTCATGTCCTGGTAAACATGTCTCTGTCCTGACCCTGAGGTTCTAAGGTCATGTCCTGGTAACCATGTCTCTGTCCTGACCCTGAGGTTCTGAGGTCATGTCCTGGTAAACATGTCTCTGTCCTGACCCTGACCCTGAGGTTCTGAGGTCATGTCCTGGTAACCATATCTCTGTCCTGACCCTGAGGCTCTGAGGTCATGTCCTGGTAAACATGTCCTCCCATTGCTTTATTGCTGTTATCATCACCCAGTACACCACAGCCATTAACTTACCTCTCCCACACACACCTCCAGCACGCATTGTGTCTCTCTGTGTGTGTGTGTGTGTGTGTGTGTGTGTGTGTGTGTGTGTGTAGGTGTGTGTGTGTGTGTGTGTGTGTCCTACTGCAGGATATGTAGCTTCCCAGCCATCTACAATGGCACCACTGCCAATAGCACCAGCCACATCTATCCATGACTGTGTGTCCTACACCTCTTACAGAAAAGAGGATTGTGTGTGTGTCTCTGTGTGTGTCTGTGTGTGTGTCTGTGTCTCTGTGTGTGTGTGTCTCTGTGTCTCCGTGTGTGTGTGTGTCTCTGTGTGTGTGTGTGGGTTGGTTCTATCCTTGTGGGAACCTAAAATCCCCAAAAGGATAGTAAAACAAGGAAAATTCTCCCTTGTGGGGACATTTCCCACGTCCCCATGAGGACAAGGGCTATTTTAGGGTTAGTGTTACAATTAGGGTAAGAGGTTTAGGGTTGGCAGTTAGGTTTAGGGTTAGGTTAACGGGTTAGGGTTAGGTTTACGGGTTAAGATTAGGTTTAGGGTTAGGTTTACGGTTAGGGAAAATAGGATTTTGGATGGGAATTAGTTTTAGGTCCCCAAGAGGATAGAAGAACAAAACGTGTGTGTGTGTGTGTGTGTTTGTGTGTGTGTGTGTTAGTGTGTGTGTGTGTGTGTGTGTGTTAGTGTGTGTGTGTGTGTGTGTGTTAGTGTGTGTGTGTGTGTGTGTGTGTTAGTGTGTGTGTTAGTGTGTGTGTGTGTGTGTGTGTGTGTGTGTGTGTGTGTGTGTGTGTGTGTGTTTGGGGTGGATTTGGATACGAACATGCGAGAAGCTGTGAGGAATCTCCCTTCTCAGTGTGGGTTGACGCTAAACCACATAGCTGTGACAGTGTGAATGGACTTAGGGAGGGGAACAGGTAATGAATGATATGAGAACCATTTAACTCTCTTTGCAAGCCATTTACCCCTCTATTGTGAAGAGATGACTGGAGAAAAAGAGAGAGGGAGGGGGAAAGAGGAGAGAGAAAGAGGGGAGCGAGAGAGAGGGAGGGGGAAAGAGGAGAGAGAAAGAGGGGAGCGAGAGAGAGGGAGGGGGAAAGAGGAGAGAGAAAGAGGGGAGCGAGAGAGAGGGAGGGGAAAGAGGAGAGAGAAAGAGGGGAGCGAGAGAGAGGGAGGGGGAAAGAGGAGAGAGAAAGAGGGGAGCGAGAGAGAGGGAGGGGGAAAGAGGAGAGAGAAAGAGGGGAGCGAGAGAGAGGAAGGGGGAAAGAGGAGAGAGAAAGAGGGGAGCGAGAGAGAGGGAGGGGGAAAGAGGAGAGAGAAAGAGAGAGAGAAAATATATATATATATAGAGAGAGAGAGGACAACATGTTAGATTTAATAAATTAGATTAGATTAGATTTAATATTGCTTTTGATTGGAACAAAGGGTTACAGGGTGCGTTAGAATGCCGCGGTAATTTGCATACAAATTATGAGGTAATAAAGGGTAATTTGCATAATTTATAGTGATTGGTCCACACATAGGCGATCTGCATGAAATATGGTTCTGAAGAGAGGGAGCATACACACACTGTCACGACTTCCGCCGAGGCTGCCTCCCCTCCTTGTTCAGGCAGGCTTCGGCGTTCGTCGTCACCGGCTTACTAACCACTGCCGGCCCAATTATCATCATCACATTTGTCTTGTCTTGTCAGTCACACACACCTGGTTCTAATCCCCTTATTAGTCCGTGTATAAGTGTTCCCTCTGCCCCTTGTCCTTGTGGGTGATTGTTTGAATGTGAAAGTAGTGTAGCTCGGTGGAGCTACTCGTACCATTTTGTTGCCAGGGTAGATATTTCCCCTGTGCCTATGTATTGTATGGAGATACCGTTACAGTGTATTGCCAGGGTAGATCGTTTCCCCTGTGCCTGTTTCGTTTGTCGCTATTCCAGCGTATTTTGTGTAATGAAGGAATAAACCTCTGGTCACCCAGGTATCGGTCGTACAGTGCGCTGCTTGATTGGAAAGGACTGGTGGCCTACCTTGGCTAAGGACGTGAGGGTGTGCACCCAGAGTAAGGCACCTAGGCACCTCCCAGCGGGTAAGTTACAACCTTTACCAGTTCCACAACGACCATGGTCTCACCTTAGTATTGCTTTTTTGACTGATCTTACCCTCTCCCAAGGTAACACCACCATCCTGGTCGTTGTGGACTGCTTTTCCAAGTCCTGCCGCCTCCTTCCTCTGCCCGGTCTCCCCACGGCCCTGCAGACTGCGGAGGCCCTGTTTACTCACGTCTTCCGGCACTACGGGGTGCCAGAGGATATAGTGTCCAACCGAGATCCCCAGTTCACGTCCAAGGTTTGGAAGGCGGTCATGGAACGTCTGGGGGTCTCGGTCAGCCTGACCTCTGGGTTCCACCCCGAGTCAAATGGGCAGGTGGAATGGGTAAATCAGGATGTGGGTAGGTTCCTGCGGTCCTACTGCCAGGACCGGCCGGGGGAGTGGTCGGTGTTCTTGCCATGGGCAGAATATGCCCAGAACTCTCTCCGCCACTCCTCTACTAACCTAACACCATTCCAATGTGTTTTAGGTTACCAACCGGTTCTGGCACCGTGGCACCGGAGCCAGACGGAGGCTCCTGCGGTGGATGACTGGTTTCGGCGCGCGGAGGAGATGTGGGACGCTGCCCACGTTCACCTCCAACGCGCCGTGCGTTGTCAGAAGGCCAACGCTGACCGTCACCTCAGTGAGGCCCCGGTCTTCGTACCGGGGGATCGGGTCTGGCTCTCGACCCGGAATCTGCCCCTCCACCTACCCTGCCGGAAGCTGAGCCCGTGGTTTGTGGGGCCGTTCAAAGTCCTGAGGAGAATCAACGACGTCCCCCCTGATTACCGTATTAACCCCTCGTTTCATGTGTCTCTCCTCAGGCCGGTGGTGGTTGGTCCGCTCCAGGAGTATGAGGTACGGGAGGTTCCTCCACCTCCTCTGGACATCGAGGGGCCCCCGGCATACTCTGTCCACTCTATCCTGGATTCGAGACGTCGGGTGGGGGGCCTTCAGTATCTCGTGGAGTGGGAGGGGTATGGTCCGGAGGAACGGTGCTGGGTCCCGGTGAGGTATATCCTCGATCCCTCCCTGTTGCGGGATTTCCACCATCGCCATCCTGCTCGCCCTGCTTTGCGTCCTCCTGGCCGGGGTCGGCGCACTGCTGGAGCTGCGTGTCAAGGGGGGGGGGGGGGGGGGGGGGATGGTACTGTCACGACTCTCTGTTCCCTCTGCCCCTTGTCCTTGTGGGTGATTGTTTGAATGTGAAAGTAGTGGAGCTACTCGTACCATTTTGTTGCCAGGGTAGATATTTCCCCTGTGCCTATGTATTGTATGGAGATACCGTTACAGTGTATTGCCAGGGTAGATAGTTTCCCCTGTGCCTGTTTCGTTTGTCGCTATTCCAGCGTATTTTGTATAACGAAAGAATAAACTATGTATTCAGAATCACCTACCCGCTATGGAGTCAGTATAAACTCTGTATTCGGTGATTACCCTCCTGCGCCTGACTCCTTCCATTACACTCATCACCCACACACACATACACACATACACACACACACACACAAACACACACAAACAAACACGGTTATGATTTGCCAAGTGTTTGAATTGAGCCTGTGTGATGATATAGAAAACGTTTAGGTTTCCATGTTCCTGGACAGGATGACTAATGGACACATCCTAATGGAATAATAGAGGAAGTGTGTGTGTGTGTTTGTGTGTGTTACGCACACAGTTACACACACACACACACACACACACAGTTTTACACACACACACACACAGTTACACACACATACAGTTACACACACAGTTACACACACACACAGTTACACAGTTACACACACACACACACACATACACACACACACACACAGTTACACAGTTACACACACACACACACATACACACACACACACACACACACACACACACAGTTACATACACACACAGTTACACACACACACAGTTACACACTCACACACCCACATACAAACACACATACACAGTGCTGAGCTGGAATAAAACCCTGCAACACACTGCGGCCCCTCCTGGACATGGAATGAAGACGTCATTACCCCCCCCCCAACCCCACACACACACTCCTCTCTGATGGGACTCTATTCATTACTCTGGTGACTCTCAGCTGCCCTACAGGCTACTCTAAATCAAAGACATTGGATGCATCCTAAATGCCCCCCTGTTCCCTATTTATTTAGTGCACTCTATAGGGAATAGGGGGCCATTTGGGACGCTGCCCTTGCTTTCTATCAACGCCTCACTTATAACGAGGTCTGACTGCTTGTGTTAATCATCATCTCTCTTTCTTTTCTCTCTCTCTCTCTCTCTCTCTCTCTCTCTCTCTCAATCTCGCTCTCAATCTCGCTCTCGCTCTCTCTCTCTCTCTCTCTCTCTCTCTCTCTCTCTCTCTCTCAATCTCGCTCTCAATCTCTCTCTCTCTCTCTCTCTCTCTCTCTCTCTCTCTCTCTCTCTCTCTCTCTCTCTCTGTGTCTCCTCTCTCTCTATCTCTCACTCACTCTCCCTCCCTCTCTTATTCTTCTCTTCTCTCTCTCTCTACCTCATCCCACTCTCTCCTTCCTCTCTATTGCACTCTCTCTCCTTCCTTCCTTTCAATTAGATTAGGTGAAATTAGATGTTACATGGCCATTCATCCTTTCTCTGACGCCAAGACGTTAGAATAAAATCAAGTTTCTATAAAGACATGACAACAGTAGCGTATGACGAAAATGGGAAAAACCAATGGGAGTGTTGAGAGCTGAGCGCACTTCTAGCTACAGAAACAATGTTGAAGGTCACCTCCACTCTACACTGATAGAGTCAACAATAGAGAACACCTAACAACCTCCATCTCTCCGTTCTTCTATTCATCCCTCTATACCTCCATTCATCCACCTCTCCATCACGCCATCCTTTCAATGAAACACCTACACTGTGTGTATAATATTTTTATTGGAATCCATTCACATCACGGTTAAGTTTGTGGA